>NC_065521.1:10096428-10142913 GCF_006386435.1 Epinephelus moara | reverse complement strand
AAAAAAAAAAAAAAAAAAAAAATAAGAATCAACCAGCCCCCCTCCTCCCCTGACAGTCCCTCCCTAAGTAAAGAACAGTCCCTAAAGTGCGGTGAGGTTTGTGGGCTGTTACTGACACCGAGAGAGAAATGTGAACGGCTCGTTTCTCCTCTGACACGCCACATACCTGTGTGCCTGTGTGCCTCGGTTGTCCAGGTACTACTGGGCAGTCATGACGCCAACGAAAGAGGAAATTACTGGACCTGGAATCGGACTCGCCGGTAAGCCGTTATGTTGCGATGCGGAGCTCACGGGATTTGCGCGGAGCGCATGGACACTCACCCTTGGCTTCTTTGTCTCCAAATCTTCAGTCCATAAATTAGTCTCTACTCCGCTGTGTAGGTATGTTACCGCCAGACACCTGTGCCTGCTGCAGCGGAGTTGTCTTTTCCTTACATCATAGATTAATTGGCGCGGTCGCGATCGGACAGCCTTATTGGCTACAAAGATGCAGATGAAAGGTTTGAATATTAATTCAAATTGTGGCCGTACTCGGTAGCGACTTATGATTTTAAAAGTAGCGAAGTAGATTACATGGTGTAAATTGTACTCAAGTAGGAGTAAAATTACACACTTGAGAAAAATACTCATAAAAGTACAAATACCCAAAAAATCTACTTAATTACAGTAACGTGAGTATTTGTAATTCGTTACTTCCACCCCTGCTTCTTGCACGGGACAGCCTGTAGTTGAAAATCCTCTTTTCTCTTGGGAGGAGTTTTGCTGGGTAAGGACGCATCATGTAGCCCTTCAGTGAAAATGCCGCTTCACTGACAAAGGTGTATGGCATCACACCATGGTCCTCTGCCCCTGGGAGAGTGGAATCTTCAGGCAGGTCAGCTGTACCACAACGATTTTGAGGACACACCTCCTGGCAGACCTATTATTTCGGCCATCGGTTATTTAACTGAAAAAATATAGGCCTTTGTGGATTATCATTTACAACCTCTTGTCACTACACTACCTTCATTTACCAGGGACTCCATGGACTTTATTAAAGCAATTAAAAATATCAGTCACATTGAGGAATCCCACATACTAGTGACTATGGACGTTGAATCTTTATATACACATGTTCCCTTTGAGCGTGGTCTCCAGGCGACTGAATTTTTTCTTAACAAAAGAACTGAACATTATCCTAACACCATCTGCATACTTGACCTTATTACGGAAGTACTGATCTCCAACTCTTTTCTGTTTGGTGATGAATTCTTTCTTCAGGTTTCAGGAGTTGCGATGGGTTCCAGGATGTCTCCAAGTTTTGCATCACTGTACGTGGGTTTCTTTGAGCAACACTCCATCTTCACTGAAGACAACCCATACCCTTCAGTACTTCTCCTTCTGGAAGAGGTATCTTGACGACGTCTTTTTCTGTGGACAGGCCCAGAGACTCTTCTTTCTGAGTTCCACAAACTGAGTAACTCTAAGAACATCGGACTATAATAAAATGAACTTCCTTGACATCATGGAGATAAAAGAAAACAACTGTCTAAAAACTGATCTGTACCGTAAGCCAACTGACAGAAACTCCCTCCTGCATGGTGAATCTTACCACCCTACAACTCTGAAGAAAAATCTTCCTATCTCTCAGTATAATAGGATCAGAAGCATCTGCAGCTCAGATGAAGACTTTAATATCCGCAGTAAAGAAGTGGAACAACGTTTCAAATCTAGAGGATACAAAGACTCCTGGATTCAGACTGCTGCATCTCGTTTCTCCAGTTTGTCACAGAATGAATGCCTCTCTATCACTAAACCAAAAGACAGTCAATCCAGAGTTGTGTGTGCTATTAAATATTCACCTGTTGCCAGTAGCATTGAAAGGACAATTAAAAAAGACTGGCACATTATTGACACAGACAATATAATAGATAACGATCCCGTGGATGAAGGTGCAGCATTACTGCGCAGAGAATTAAATATTCGTCGGGAGATGGTTATCAGACTGCGCATAGATGTTCTAGCATTTCCACACAATTATCTTTTTGAGCGGTACCGTTTCACGTCACAGTCCATCATCTACATACATAACCTAATCCGTCCTTACATTTGCAACATTACCAATCGTAGTCATGCTCTCACACCCCAGCAGATATTGTGTGTTGCGCTCATAGACTGTATAAAAATGCGCTGCGTGTCTTTGCAAATGGAAGTTTTTTTGTACATGTCGGAGATGCTGAGCACTTGAGTAAGGCAACTGTATGCAGGGCGGTCAGAAAAGTGTGCTCGTTTTACGGGCATCTGCCTTCTTTCTGTTGGCTGAGTAGAAGTATGTGTTAGTTTAAATAGGCTCAATTATTTAACAGAACATGATATAGATGAGAAGACATTTATGTGTGTGAAAACAGCATTATGTTGGGGATAAAACAACTGCACAGTCAAACAGCCACTTAATATTTACTTTACAATGTAAAACATGATCAAAATGAGGTACCCCCATGAGATTATGCCGAGGTCTTACCTGTTTGAACAATATTTATATATTTCATCCTAAACTGCTGCCAAGTGCGCTTCTCCCCCGCAGGATTGCACCTAAATGAAATAAATTAATAGGCTACCATTCATGCAGTTTTCCCCTGTAATATTATTGTGATTGCAAAGGACTACATTTAAACTTAATCACTGACCCGAGCAGCAATGTTCTCCCACGCCGTCTCCCTGTCCAGCGGTGTTGCACTTCTTTTTGAAAATGTGTGCAAACTTGCCATATGAGCGCATTAAGATTTCTAATTCTAGTGGGGTGAAAAACGCAGACCTCCTCTTCCCTGTTGCCATGGTGACTCGTCGAATCGGGGCTCCATTGATGCTGGCTTTTTATAGTTGTGGTGCACGCGCTAAAGTCCAGGAGAAAATACTACGAGTTGATTAAACTGATTCAAATCAGCTGTTCTGGAACCGGAAACTCAGAGTTTCCTATCTCAGAGTAGATCAACTCAGAGTTCAGGATTAGACTCAGAGTTTGTTGAACCTGCTTTGTGAAACGGACCCCCGTCTGTAATTCCCCTTCTTTAATGACTCTTCCTGGTCCTGTTCTTTATTGTATATTTTTACTGTATGACTGTCCCCTATATGATGTTGTATTTTTACTATTTGTGGTCTTTTGATCCTTTCTAGATTAGACAGAGGCGCCTCTTTAATGAGGTAAGATTTTTGCTGTGTTCTTACTGTATACCCTATTTGGGTCAACTCTGCCTGCTTTTTGCAGTCCACGTATATATGTATATTATTCTATATGTAATTTTTTTCTTGTTTAAAAATCTGTTTGTTTAATTCACATCAGGTGGGTTGATTGATCACATGCCTATGGGGGCGTGTATATCTGTATTTATAGAGCAGCTTCCTGTCTGTCAAACATTCATAGCAGTTTGAGAAAGAGCTTCTGCTCGAAACGTCACGCAACACAAATAAAATTCCTTGTTAACGGGAGTTCCTTGGTGTGCGGATCTTCCTCATTTTCTTGTAGGTCAGCTGTACCCCTCTGCAAAGCCTTTCCAAAAGCTGAATTGGCCAGGACTCCACCATCACTTGTCCTGCCATATGCACCCACGTCCACAATGCGAAACCGGTAGCTGGCATCAACTACAGCCAAAAGGACAATAGAGTGGAAGCCTTTGTAGTTGTAGTAGGCCGATCCAGAGGAGTGGGGGGCTTGTATCATCACATGCTTTCCATCGATCGCTCTAAGCAGTTTGGGAAGTTCCACTTCTGCCAGAATTCATCTGCAATCTTCTTTCAGGTTTCCTTGTCTGGAACAGGCATGTAGGTGGGCAGAAGTACTTCCCAAATGACCTTGGCCACTTCTGGGACAAGTTAACACACTGTTGAGTTCACCTCGAAAACTATAGGCAATTGATCTGTATGAGCCCAGTTGCTAGATGTCTGTAGAAAAATAATAATAATTTAATTGTTATACCTCTATAATATTATTTTTTGCAGTGTCAAAGGTAAGTAATATTGTATTATTGTTTGGTGTAAAGCACTTTGGGCTGAATTTCATGCTTGAACATTGTTATAGCCTGTGAATATGGTAATAATAAAAAATGAAAAAATACCTGAGAAAGATGGCCAGCCACTCTTCTGAACTTAAAGGTGTCCTGAAATTGATGTCCATTTTTTGGAGATGTGGAGGAATCAAACGGAGTAGGTGGTTGAATTGAGAAAGGGTCAGCTGAAAGTAACCTTGAAATCTACTTTCATCCATCTTCAGCTCCTGGATGAGCTGGTGAAATTCACTATGAATTCCTCGCTCCAGCAGGACATTGTTGTTGTTGTTTTCTCCTTTTCCAACAAACATAAAGAAGGAATACACAAAGTGCCTTTCTCCTCTCACTATCCATCTTGGAAATGAATGAGTAACCTTATGTTTTGGAGAGAATTTACGTTTTGGAGGGAATTTAACATAAGTTGCAGTTTGGAATGCAATATCTAGAAAGCAGAATTTTATATGCATAGACTATATGCATTGCTGTTATAATAACAATAAATAATACACAAGAATATATATATTTTAAATATTTTATTCAATCTGCTGTAAAAACATCGCCATAGCAACAATCACGTGTCACGAGTCACGTGTGTCTCATTTTGCTGTCGTGCCGTTACGTCGGACCGCTTGTTTAATTTTCCCGTTCCGTCCAGCAGATGTCTCCCGTCTGCCTTCATTTTAGTAATAATATTATAATATTATGTATTATATATATTATAATAACAGTAATTGTGGTACAATATGTTATGATTATTATTGTCACACACATATACTATCATATATTAATATATACTTACATGTTTATAATAAAAAAAAGTATGACTAATGATAACAGCGACAGCAGGAGGCATCTGGCAGGACCACGGCGGCAGTACAACCACGTCACACGATCCAGGCACAGCTGCGATATGAGTTAACCTGCCAGACAGTGGAGCACAAAGGCTCCAGAGAAGAAGCCGATTTAGTGACATGCAGTAAAGCCCATTTAGCGATATGCAGTAACAGGACGTGAATGATAGCAAGTCAAGCGGAACCAACTTTTCAGAAACTAAGGAGAAAGAGAGAGAAGGAGAGAAGGGGGTCAGTGTATTATAGGAGGTTCACTGGCACACTAGGCCTATGTCAGCCTAACTGGGGGCTGGACCAAGACAAGCCTTAGCCAGCCCTAACTATAAGCTTTATCAAAGAGGAAATCTTAAGTCTTGTCTTAAATGCAGCAATGTCTATCAAGAATTATAAACAGTAATAAAAGTTAATAATAAGAATAGAGTCTGCCATAAAGGACGAATACATAACAACAACAACAACAACAACAATAAAAACAGTAATAATATGTAGAAAATCCTGTCTGTCAGTAAACCAAAGCAGGAACACTGTAAAATAACCATATCATATATGGTATAGCATACACTTGAAATGATCTCACGACACATACCTGTATAATTTAAATACCTCTTGTTCGATTTATGTGGGGCGAAAATACTAAAAGCTAACTTACTGAACTCTGAACTAATCTGAGGGGTTTCAAGGGACAAAAAGTCCTGTGAGCATGTGTGAAGAGAGATGGATTTGATTTTTAAAAAAGAAGTGAGGTAGAAGGATAGATTTCCAAGCAGTGCCTTATAAACAAAAAGGAGACAATGTTCTTCCCCTCTACCAGTGAGAGAACACCATCACACATTTTGATACAGCTCACAGTGGTGAGTTCTAAAACCATCCCAGTAATAAAACGGAGACAACTGTGGTAGACTGTATCAAGGGATTTCAGTGTGGATTGAGCTGCATGCATCTACAAAATATCGCCATAATCTAAGATTGACATTATCTTTAATCCTTTTTAAACAGGAATTGTGCAAATTTGCAAGAAAGCCCAATCAGTCTTCTTTCAGCATTGGCAGTATCAAAACAAAATCGGGGAGTGCGGCAAAATGCCGCCTGTCTGCTTTTGTTTATACAGAATGCGCCTTTTTTGGGGCCATGGGGGGCATGAGCAAGTAACAAAACGTGTAGCTCAGCGTGTGACGTAAACAGTGACGTGGGAGGGAAGCCGCGGCTAGTCGGTCCTTCGGCAATTCTCTCGTAAGTCAGCCCATTCTTCACCGTTCCTGTCATCTGACGGTTAATGATCTGTCAGGTTTGCGTTTCCCTCTTGCAACTAGCTGCTCGCTAATTCCTGCTATCAGCTGTTTCCTGTTTATCCACCGCCAGTGGCTCGCACATGCAGTGTCATCAACAGCTCCTCCCACAAGTCTTCAACAACCGTTGTGGAAGGCCGCCTCCATCTTTTTAAACTAAAAAGGTTCCGCCAATATGACTACCCTACAAGGCGGAAAATTGGGCACCTCGGATCAACTCGCCAACCCGGCTCTGTGTGTCTAAATGCTCGCAAAACATTTGCGGAAAATCTGGCAGTGTAAAAGGGGCTGTTGATCGAATAATTGTCCTTCTATTTTCTAAAGAGAACCATGACCAAAGTCTGTACAATGCACCCAGTTTAATTTTCACTTTCTTTGTGAGCTTAAGCATGTGTGTTTTAAATGAAGTTAGATCTTTTTTTTTTTCTTTTTTTTTAAAAAGAACACCTGTCAAACATGGAGGTGGATGGATCATGCTTTGGGCTTGTGTTGCAGCTAGTGGCACAGGGAACATTTCACAGGTAGAGGGAAGAATGGATTCAGTTAAATTCCAGCAAATTCTGGAGGCAAACATCACACCATCAGTAAAAAAGCTGAAGATAAAGACAGGATGGCTTCTACTACAGGACAATGATCCTAAATACACCTCGAAATCCACAATGGACTACCTCAAGAGGCATAAGCTGAAGGGTTTGCCATGGCCCTCACAGTCCCCCGACCTAAACATCATCAAAAATCTGTGGATAGACCTCAAAAGAGCAGTGCATGCAAGACAGCCCAAGGATCTCACAGAAGTATGCTTCAGGCCCTTTTCATGTTATTATTGTTATTATTATGAAACTGTACAAGATTAGAAAAAAAAAAGAAAGTAATATATTTTATTTAATTTAACAGTTAAAATATTGAAGAAGTGTGTCATCTTTAACACCATGCCTTTTGGAGATCAGTTCATCTTCTACTTACTTAACTATTCACAATAAACATAATTTTGACCAGGGTACCCAAACTTTTGCATGTCACTGCAATAATAAACTTAATATTTTCAGTTTCTCAGTATGTGGTGTCACCAGCAGTAGGGGGAGGTTTTTTACCAGGGGGAGAGTGGTTTGTGTTTAATGGGTAGGTGATGTTAATAAATGGAGCCCAACATCTGTGAAATAAGTCATTTGGTTGTTTTTTAAAGCTACTTGTCTTCATATTGTAATGAACTCAGATAATAAATGATGCCCCTGGGATGTTGAGAGGTTTTTTCTGTCTTTTCAGTTCAGTAAAATCATCTTTTTAGCGATTGTTTGGGCGACCAGTACAAGTTGTTCATATTTCAGTGGCGGTTCTGAGGCAGAGATCCCTCAGCAGACATACAGTGGATGCTGTTGCCAATAGTTGAGGATAGTTTTTTATCTCCCAGAGTGCTGGATATTTCTTGTGTAATGTTTGTCCAAAATGTCTGAATCGGGGGTGCAAAGCCAGGTGGCATGAAAGCCATCGGTGGTGTTTAATATGTGGTGTGTACAGGTGTTGCTGTGTGTGAGCCCTATTTTGTGTAGTTTATATTGGGTCAGGTGGCTAGATCTTTTTCCCAGTATTGCACAAATTCTGGGAGGCTGTCTGTCTTTATTAGACGTTATATATTTTTGAGAAGTGTTTTTTATAGGTGGCTATGTATTTAGGTTGACTGAACAGTGGGGGTGGCTGCAGATGGTTGTTAGATGTGTTGATCATCCCCTTTAAACTATGTTTCAGTTGTGATTATGGTAGAAATATGTTATTTTACAATATTTGTGTCTGTTTTAGTGTCTCCCTTGTAGTGTGTCTCATCAAAAATCTTTACAAAGTGCTTGTGTGAAGGATGGCATAATGTGAATTACAAGCATTAAGTCAGAACAAGTAGTAGACTAAAATAAATGACCTTTTGTTTGGTATTTTTCATATTCTGTTATCACAGGCATCATCAGAGGGAAGTTTGTGTCCCGGCAACTTTAGATTAAATACTCCCCTTTCATTTGGCCTTTTCAGGGCCTTTATGTTATATGCAGTGTTGGGCAAGCTACTTGGAAAGTGTAGTGAGCTAAGCTACTAGTTACTCTAATATTAAATGAAGCTTCACTACATCAAAGCTATCACCCTCAGAAATGTAGCAAGCTAAGCTACAGCAAAATGAAAGTAACTAGTGCAACTACATCCAAGCTTTTTACTAAACTGAACCAACTTCGTGCCAAGTCAGCGTTATCTTACTGATCAATAAAACTGTCAGTCGAACAGATAGGCAGGTAAAAAAGTTAAGTTCAATTGTTTATTGAACAGTGAGCTGCACTAACTCCCAACACGACTCAAACCACAACAGCAAGAATGAAGACCTGCTTCTAACAGTCACAAGATGGTCAAAAATGTACATGCGTGTATGTATGTGTATGTACACTGCAAAAACTCAAAATCTTACCAAGAATATTTATTTCTGTCAAAACAAATCTCATTACAATTGAAATAAGACTCATCACCTAAAAAGTAACTTGTTTTTAGACAATTTTCACTTGTTTCAGGAAGATTTTCACTTGAAATAAGTAGGAAAAAAAAATCTGTCCATGGAACAAGTTTTTTTTTTCTTATTGCAAGCAAAAAAACCAACTTGCTCCATGGGCAGATTTTCATACTTATTTCAAGTGAAAAATTTGCTTGAAACAAGTATTTTTTAAGTGTAAAGAGATTTGTTTTGACTAGAAATGAGGCTAGTAAACACATTTTCGTAAACACATTTTATAGTGAGCAGCATACACATGTCCCCTACAAATACCAACCGTGTTTACAAAGAGGGACGCAAAGGAAACGGAGGCTGCGCATTGATCCTTTTGCCTCTGTCTGCAGGAACGAATATAAATCCCATTCATGATGGGGTCAAATGGATTATGTGCTTAATTAACCACAAAACAAGCAAATACTTCATCTTAATGACATATAACACTCATTATGCTTCAGCTGAATCCTCTAAGCAAATGACCATGTTGAATTGAAATTAGTTTATCACGTTAAATGTCCGAAATTGTATGAAATTGCTCCAATGCGTTAAACCAAACTTTGCGCATAATCACACAGCTTGATATGCCCTGGCAAACACAGTGGGACTGCTTTACAGACCATGGGTCTTTCGTACCCTAACCCTGGTTATTTTCTGAAAGCACAGAGCAAAGAAATGTCTTTTTTTTCTCCCTCGGTCTGCTGTCAGCAGAGAGCGGCGGCTGCAGCGGGGATTTCAGCACCACGGACGGCGCGCGTAAAAAGACTTGACGAGCGTCTCCTATTAAATGTGTTTGCTGCTAGTGAAATTATACATAGGCCTAATAAATGAAGACAGTGACATATTTTCAATAAAAAACAATGAGTTGAACGTTCATTTCAAGCTTTTGTAGTACAACGAGTTTCAGAATTGTGCGAGTGCGGCCGGAGAGCGAGCAGCAGTGTTGGATGCAGGAAACTCGATATGGACTTGAAAATCAATTTCGGAGTGGGGGTCGTTCGGAACGGCGGGGTTTCGGAACGGCGGTGTTTCAGAATGGAGGGCTGTCCCCCGTCAGGTTCATGCGGAAGTGACTCTGTGTGGTAGCGGTGACAGTTTTATTTCAGTCCATAACAGAAATCCCCGCCTCGTTTGAGCTTCAGAAATGATTTTGGAAATGTAGCTTGTGTGGACGCTACCGCGCTAAGTGATCAATAAAAGAGCTTAACTACTGAGAAATTACTTGATTCAGAAAACAGCGACGCTACCACCAAGCTACTGAGAAATGAAGTTAAACTACAAACGTCTGCTACTGTAGTGACGCTACTGCCCAACACTGGTTATATGGATTAAATGACTAAACATAAAATGTAAGGCAGTTTAACAAGCAGACATAAATGTTCATCTAAAAGGAGAAAAAAACCCACGACAGATGAAAAAAAGCAAATTAGATGACATAAAAGATACAACACATAACTGTAACAATGTAATAGAGGCTTGGAGTGATTTCCCAGCCGGATCCCCAGTTTATTCCAAAGCTACAGGCAAAGGCACAGTCATCATCTGAGGTACTCTCACGGATCACTGGCATACTCACATATGGAGTTAAGAGGTCTATTATGAAACTATGAGCCAGACAAGACGTTTCATAAGGGTTATTAATGGTAGCCAGTGAAGATTTTGTTATAGCTAGAACTTGCCACTGCATTCTGAAAAAGATTGAGGAATAGAAAAGGACTTATTTTTACTCATTTCAGTGTGTATTGCTAGCAGTACACTGGCCAAGATATAATCATAAATGAATGGTTCAAAGTTTCAGGGTTTTTTATCCAGTAAAACTGCTTTCTAGTAATTATCCTTTGCTGAAAATAACACAGCTGCAGTAGCATTTCAACTTGTTTTTCAAGGCCCATATTGATGTAAAAAATAATAATACCAAGGTTTCTGTAATTGTCAACATTTTGTGCTAATGAGGCAAGTTAGCTAGTAGCTAATGAAATTTTGTTTTCAAGACTCATGACCAGAAACTGAGTTTCAGCCTTTTGCATAAGGTGTTGCTAATAACATTAAAAAATACCACTGTCCTATTCAGGTGCCCAGTAGGCCATGACAGTGTAAATCAATACGTATTATACAAGGGACCTTGAAAATGAAGCAGCTAAATGGAATTTAGCTATCATTACTGTCTATTATGTACACCTGTGCATCTCCTACTGTAACATGTAAAAATGTCATCGGTGGAAAAGGACTATATCTAAGAAAGGTGTGTCAGTGGGTTTTTCTAGTCACAGGATTAGTAGAGCGGGGTATCATCTGCATAACAATAGAAATTGATATTGTGTTTGTGCAATAGCTGAGGTTTCCATTTGAAAGCAATTAAGGTTGTGCAACCCAATTACTAGAGAAAATATTTATGTAAACCACCAATACATTACATTTGCAAGTTATTATTAAGCAGACATCTTGAAACTTTATATTTCAATTATAGCTGCTGCTCAGCGATGGGTCGGGTCCGGGCATTTTTAGGCAATTCTGAGCAACAAGCAGAAGAATTGGAAGACATTTAGGAATTTAGCAACACAATCTGTCTTTTTCATCAGCTGAGGCTTGAACTCACAACCTCTGAGACTAATAATCAATTTCTATCTCACTGAGCTAATTAGTCAGTGACAATTCATGTGTAGCTTCACAAATTGACTAAGCCAGACGTGCAGGTTTAGCAGCCGTCCATGCATGGAAAAGCAGATTTCAAACCACTGTAAAAAATATACACATATTGCATCTAGACAGCATGGAGATGTTGGTAATTTGTTTGTAACAGTGATTGATTTGCTCCATAAGTGAAAAACTGATGTTTAAAATTGCCATTTTTACATTGACTCCAATTGTTCGCATGAGAGCAAAATTCAAAATGCTGTCAAAAATTCAGTTTTTGAGATAAAATTCTGAAATTTGCCACACATCATCTACCATGACTCTAAAAAAAAACCCATGAATTTTGTCATTTTTTTCATTAACATTGAAGATTTATTTAGCAAGAATTTTCATGTATATGTTTACAGTACTGTTTACAGTCAAACATTTTGATGCACTGTAGGCTCAATTTTTGATAAATCAAAAATCTGAGGAAAAATAGTTTTTGCAGGACAGTCTGAAGATGCTCTGTAGCAAGTTTGGTGTTAATTGAGCAAAATTGTGGGAGGAGATAGGTTTAAGAAGTTTTACAGTTTTTGAAAAAAAAAAAGTGATGAACTTCATAATTGTTAATAGGTTTAAATGTACAAAAGTTTCTTCAGTATTGGGGCTACAGTTTGATGAAAGTTGTGAAGTTGTAGCACGTATGGTTGATTTGTTATGAATTTTCAAAGTTTTGAACTTTAGACGCTTGCTGTAGCGCCACCATCAGGACTATTGGCTTGAGTTTACAGCTGAGGATATCTGGCATGAGACTGGACCTTTGTGCAAAGTTTGGTGAGTTTTCACCCATGGGAAGTATGATTTCCTCGGAAGAAGAAAGAAGAAGAAGAAGAAGAAGAAGAAGAAGAAGAAGAAGAATACCTAGGATTACAATAGTGTCCTGGCAGCTTATCTGCCCGGACCCTAATAAGGCTGTGGTTAATGTATGGTTAGGTTTGGGCACAAAAACCACTTGGTTATGGTTAGGAAAAGATTATGTTTGAGCTTGAAATACACATTTTGCGGGGCACAGTCCTCGCTGGAAAAGCCATTATGTTTGGTTAAAAAAACAACTGCCTCACATACCACCATCCTAGTAGGAGATGCACCATTGTCTTGGTAATAAACAACTGCTTTTGTTGCCACTATCCTTTGTGGAAATACAGTGATGGGTCGCTAGAAAACACCCATGTTTGGTGCATAAAAAACAGATGGAAACACACTAATGACTCACTAAGATAGAACCAGTTTTGTTATTTGTTGGTCCCAAACAGGAGTCTGCAGCTTGGCAGGCGTCTCACCTAGGTGACACACCATCCACCATCCCTTCCACCTTCAGATCACAAAGTCAGCTCATATAATATGTCACTTCAGAAATGTTGATAAGGTAAATGGGAAATTGACTTGCACTATAACACCTTTCTAGTTCACTTAAAGTGCTTTTACACTACTTGCCATTCACCCATACACACACACATTCATACACCGGTGGATAAGGCTACCATACAGGGTGCCACCTGCAACTCAGTTTTTAACGCACTCACACACCAGTGGAACAGCCATCAAGAGAAATTTCTGGTTCAGTATCTCGCCCAAGGATACTTTGACATGCAGACCAGAGGAGATTGGTATCTAATCTTCTAATAAGTAGACAACCCACTCTACCTCTGAGCCACAACTGCCCCTATGATACGTATGGCAAGTGCAATTGTGATGTACTCGTGGTTTGCAGAAACGTACAATACCAACAATTTCTTTTGGCAACTTGGCTGGGATGAGCATGCAGCAGAGGGTTGAAACCATATTGCCACAAAATCACAACAATTTAGATATGAACATTTTCGGTGTGTAGAAATAGACCCTAATGGAAACCAGTAGAATTACTTTTTCAGAACCTTTTCCGATAGAAGACACATTCCTCCCAAGAACAATAACAGCCTCAGCTGTTTCAGGCTGTGCCTCCAAAACATCTGTTTGTGTCAAAGTGACAAAGCCCTCTAGTGGTTGTAGTAATTATGACAGGAGCAGAGGAGGGAGTCAGATGACATTATTACAGAGCTACAAAGTCTATGTAGGGAGGAGGTTGGAATGGATGGACGGGCCACCAAAACATTTTAACACGAGAGGCTGTTGTTTGTTTTCCCTTTCCAATTGCCGGTCAACATTGTTTTAGCACGGCCATGTTCTTACCTAACCTTAACTGTGAGGTTATTACTGTAATCATGACGACAAAGGCTCCCTAATCTTAAAAAAGTTTGCACACAGATCATGAATTTCATTCAGTTTTCAGTTGTGATTTGTAGCCATTTGGAAGGCACAGACAGATGATGTCGTCTGCTAATAGGGGCAACGGGTTGGGTATGGACCTTCAAGGTATTACATTATTTAATTTAGAAAACTTGTTTGTGATTGACAACTGCCAGCTCTAGCTAGTTAACATTACACATGGAAATCTAGGAAGTATCATCATCTTATAAAGATTCCTGCTCTGAATTCCCCTCATTCTGGATATTATTTTAGTGATGTATGCAAAACAGCATGTATAAAATTCTTTCTTTTACCATAGAATGTGTCAGACAATAGACATATACCAGATATGTGACTGTTGATGCAAAGCAACCCGTTCTCATTCACAGGTCCTCAAATACTTATGTTTTGTCACGCCCCTCTGCGTCTTGTATTGACACACAGGGCACCCTTTAGCATCTCTATGTGACGCAGAGCAGAAACACATTGTAACATGTGGTTAATGTGTGAAATGGTTGTGGTTAGGCTTAGGCAGCCAAACTACTTGGTTAGTAGGTATGCACGATAATATCGGTATGTCATAGGTATCAGCCGATATTGGCTGATATTTTTTTAGAGAAAGAGAGATGACTGGTAGCTCTGTAAAATCAAACATAGATCAAAACCTTGAGTCAGGTGGTCATGGAGGAAGCTAAATAACAGGATACACAGGAAGGCAATCCAGGCACTCCAAAAATATAGAAAATGAGGAAGGACGTATTAAAAAAAACCTTTATTGTAGTGGCTAACATGTTTGGACCACTGCAGGTCTTTGTCAAGGCTTTAAAAACAAGTTTTTCCATCTGTTTAATAAATGTATTAAACCACCACAACGTAAAACAACAGCCTTAGAAAACAAAGGACTGTGAATCATTATTTTCCTTAGCCAAACAGGGTGGATAATAGATACAAGAAATAATAGATACATCTTATTTTTATGAATTCTGCAGGTTATGTTACAAAAACATCTACTCATACTGATCTTTCCATTAGCTTTAGTCATTTCAGTTTGTTTTTCACACCCGTATGTGCACGTATCTCATGATGACCATGCTCAGGTACTGTAAGTGTGCAGTGGAATTGTACCAATAAAAAGTTCTAGAGGTCCAAATCAAAGCAGTCCCATTATAAGCAACTGGTGCCAATACAGTGTTTAAGATGCTTTTAAGATGGATTGAAAGATCAGCAATGCCAAAAGCTGAGGTCGAGGAGAACAAAGACTGATGAGTCACCAGAATGAGTAACAGAATGTAGATCATTTATGGAAGAGGTGAGCTCTGAAAACTGACTGTACTGACTTTAATCAACTGATTAACAACAAGTTTCCTCAGGATCCTGACAGGAAAAGGAATATCCAAAATTGGTCTGTAATTGTTCAAAATGTTTAGTTATAATGAACTTTGTCCAAGAAAGAATGGATTATGGTGTTCACAAAGTAGGCTGAAACTGTAGCCACCTGTTGCTGATAATCTTTACTGAATTGTAACATGAAAGGACAGTGTGCATCAGACTCTTCTTTCTTTAAAAGCTACATGATCCTCCAAAATTCATTTACAATGATGCTGCTTTTTCTCTAAGAATTAAAAATCCCATTATTAACAGTTAAGGGCTCTTTAATCAAAGTCAGCTTTCACCCCTCAATGATTAGAATAGCTTCAACTTTGCATGAAAAAAAAAATGCAAATTAGAGATGATATCATCATGTTATTTATTATGTATGCAACAGCTGCACCAAAGCAGGTGAGTGAAAGCTGTGAAAGTAGAAACATTGAGCCTCCTGTCTGAGAGGCAGGTGACCTTCAGGCCTTATATAAATGCCAGGAAAACTAGTCCAGTAATAACCCATTCATCACAGTGCCACTGTTCATGAGGAGGCTGTGACACTGGAACAGTGAGACATGCCCCTGGTCTGCCATGGGTTACCAGGATAGACAGGACAATGCACAAACATCAGAGCCATGACTTTGGATTTGTTGTGTCAGTCCGACTTAAACCGGACATTTAAAATACATGTAAACATATTAGTCCAACTGAAATTGTACTAAATTGCATTTCTCAAATTCGGACTACCACATCCAGATAATGTGATTCGGAGTGGAATTACTCATGCATGTATACAGTCAATCTGACCCAAACTGACGCTAGCTGGTGAGCTCCCCCCGCAGGTCTGGCTAGACCCCAGAACACGCTAGAGGGATTACATATCGTAAATTATGAATGTAATTATGGATCTGTGAGACCGAACGATGACCGTCACTACGGTCTTAAATGAATGATCGCCCTCGTTCCGCCTACTCTCGAGACCTTATGTAAAAAAAGTCATGCCCATGACCCAGAAGCGGAACCTCCTGCACTATAAAAGCGGTATAAAAACAATTTCCGGCTCAACCTCTTACCTTGAATGCCTCAGAGTGTTCCAAGCAACAAGGATAGTGACGGTCATCGTTCGGTCTCACAGATCCATAGTTACATTCATAACTTACGATCTGTTTCGACCTCACTCTGACCGTCACTACGGTCTTAAATGGATGACTCATGCCAAAAGGGTCGCGAGGAACAGAACTAACTAATCAGCTGAACCTCGCTGGGCAATAGACAAAACGGCAGCGCCCACAGGTGTTGAACAGGTCACATTAACCCTGTAAAATCTTGTAAATGTACAAGGGGAAGACCATGACGCCGCAGCACAAATGTCCCCCACAGGAACACCCTTCAGCGCCGCCCAAGAAGTAGCCATACTTCTGGTCGAGTGGGCCCAAATCCCTGCAGGAACCGGAAACCCACGGTCTGCATATGCATGGGAAATAACTTCAACCAGCCAATGGGACAAACGCTGCTTGGTAAGTGGCAACCCCAGCCTCGCCTTACCATAACAAACAAAAAGCTGAGAATGAGCCCTCCTCAGAGGCTCCGTGCATGACAAATATGCACGCAATGCCCTTACTGGACACAGGGTAAGCAACTCCACTTGCTCTGTCGGAGAAGAGGAAGAGGGCTGAAACTGACCCAACTCCAGTACCTGGTTCACGGACTGAGGACTGAGTACCTTGGGTAAAAAGGCAGGGTTAGGCCAAAGCGACACCCCTGTGCCATCTGCCCTCCACCGTAAACAATCATCATGAACAGAGAGGGCACGTAGCTCACCAACACGTTTAGCAGAGCAGAGAGCCAAAAGAAAAGCGGTCTTGAGAGACAGAGCCTTCAAATCTGCGTCAGCGATGGGCTCATATGGGGCCCTAGTAAGAGACTTCAATACAAGAGGCAAGTCCCAGCTTGGTGCCTGCAAGGTGCGGCCCGGACACAAATGACGGGCACCCTTCAGAAACTAACACACCTGAGGATGCCATTGTACCCATTGTGAAACGCAGAAATAGATGAGGCATAAACCTTAATAGTACTGGCCACCTTACCCTGGTCCAACTGAGACTGCAAAAAACGAAGGACCAGTGGCACAGAACAGGTTACAGGGTCAACGGCCATGCCCGAACACCAAGCTGAAAAGATTTTCCACCTCATTGAGTAACCAGCTCAAGTAGAAGGAGCTCTAGCATTATTCAAGGTTTCCCGGACAGCCTCGTCTAACTGCTGAGAGACGGGCTCTGCAGCGGCCAGACCCACAGGCGCAGGGCAGTTGGGTTCGGGTGCCAAATCTGGCCACCTGTGACAGAAGGTCCGCTCGGGACGGTAGTTGCCACGGGCGGCCCTGGACCAACTGAAGCAGGTCTGGAAACCACGGCCTCCCCGGCCAGCTTGGAACCACCAGTAGAACTCTGCAATGACCCACTCTGACCCTCCGGAGGACAAGAGGAAGCAGGGGGAGAGGAGGGAAAGCGTACAATAAGTCTGTTGGCCACTCTTGTGACAGAGCATCCAAGCCCAGACTGCCCTCCTGACATGATAGGGAGTACCATTCCAGGCAATGGGTGGTGTCCCTGAACACAAAGAGGTCGACTCGGGCACTCCGTATCGAGCCCAGATCTGGGCCACAACATCCAGGTGCAACCGCCACTCTCCCGGAGGAGGCCCTGCCCTGGACAGAGTGTCGGCTGCCTTGTTCACCACACTTGGTATGTGGACTGCTCTCAGAGAGGTCAGTCGAGGCCACGCCCATGTCCACAGCTCCTTGGCCACCTGGAGACAGCGTAGTGACCTCGTTCCACCCTGGTGATTTATGTGGTACACAGCTGAGGTGCTGTCTGTTCTCACCAGCACATGCTTGTGGCGTACGAATGGCAACAACTCCACCAGAGCAAGATGGACGGCTCTCAGCTCGAGCACATTGATATGTTCTGATGACCAAGGGGGTTCCCACACACCCCTCACTGACCTGCCCTCCCAGACAGCTCCCCAGCCTGTCAGCGATGCATCCGTTGTGATCACTGGCCGTCTGTGAGGCAGGTTCCCCAGAGGGGTCCCTTTGAGAAGGAAGTCCCTGTCCCTCCAGGGGAGCAGGGCCCGCATGCAGGAGCATGTGACAAGCAGCCTCCTTCTCCTGTCCCTCCTTGGATGGAGATGAAAGGAGTTGAACCATCGCTGAATGGGACGTGCCCTCAGCAGGCCCAAAGGAATCACTGCCGCTGCTGCTGCCATCAATCCCAGCAGTTTCTGAAAGTTGTGAACTGTCACACGCTTCCCCAATTGGAAGCGATGTAATGCCCTCCTGAGTAAAAATCCTCGGTGCCAGTGACAGGCCAAATGGCAGAACGCAGAACTGGAACACCTGGCCCTAGAAAGCAAAGCGGAGAAAGGGTCCGTGGTCTGGAAAAATCTGGACGTGGAAGTACACATCCTTCAAATCGAGGGACGTGAACCACTCCCCTGCACTGATGGACTGCATTACCAGCTTTGTATGAATCATTTTGAATGCCACCGAAATTGCAGTTGGTAACCGTGAGCTACGGTGGATATGGTCCGACACAAGTCCTTCCCAGCTGGCGCCGAGAAAGTTGGGAGGGACATTCGACGGCCAATCCCTGACCCCTATGCAGAACTGCCGCCGTGGTCTGCACCCCTGCCTGAGGTCTTCTGTTGCCCAGTCCCTCGGTACTGGGGCCTTCTCTGGGGGTTTGTGGTCTAAACCCCGGTTGAAAAGCTGGGGCTGGCTTACGACAAGCCCGTTGGACAGTTTCTCTCAGAGTAATGGACCGCTCTGCCCTGTCCAGCACCTCCTGAGAACCTGAATGAAAAACCTGACCAGGCGTCACTGGCAGATTCATCAGCTCAGCCTTTATAGCATCTGGCAAGGAAGTCTGAGCCAGCCACACCTGTCTACGACATAACACAGCCGATGACATAGCCTCCCCCACGTCACGTGTCAGTTGTGAGTGCACTGACAGAGCAGACTCGATAAGAGCTTTGGAATCGTGATCCTCCACGCTCATGGTTCTGCGTAACGCCGCCAGGAGGATAGCCAAGGCGTTACCCATACGAGCTGCACGTGCAGCAGCATTAAACGAGCGTGAAATCAGACGGTCAGTCTTGGCACACTCTTTCCTGGGGCAGCCAGGATTAGCAGACACATGTGCTGGCCCCAGCGCTGTGCAGGAGGCTATGGCCTGCTCCACAGGTGGCATATCACCTAGGCCAGTTTCCACTGGGTAACGGGCATTAGCCAACCTTCTACAGCCCACATTAAATTGTGGCTTTTGGGATGATTTCTTCCATGCTGTCCTCAGCATGGAAACATAATCATCTGCCACTGGAATACATGGTGGGGAAGCAGTTTGTGATACACCCTCCCAGACGCCTCCCACAGGGACGGGATCGGACATGGGGGGCTGCAGACCAACAATTTTTGCTGCACTAAATACTCTATCAACAAGAGCAATAGTGGAAGACTCCCCCACCGCCTCAGAGTCATCATCAACCTCTGCCGTATCTGAATGGGGATCTCCCCCTTCTGAATGATGCACATCAGACAGACAGTGAGGGGCAAAAAGAGACAGTACATCTGCATCATCGGCAGCTGCCTCCGCAGCATGGCCCTGGGGTCCAGGTGGGGGAACACCGCTTGGAGTGAAGGATGAAGAGAAGGAGGATTGACGAGCCTCAAATCTGTCCATCCTCTGAGACAAACTCTGAATAGCAGAGAGAACCTGAAGGTGCCTGTCTCAACTGCCCCCCTCTGCTGCCAGAGCAGGGGATGAACGGCTAGCAGTGTCACGCACCTCCTCATGGATCAACCTGGGAGGGGATTCTCGACGACGGGCAGAGAGCTCCTGCGAGAGCGTTTATGACCAGGCCTCTCTGCCCCCCGTTCCTTCTCCCTACCACGCTCAGGCACAGAAATGTGAGCTCTGGTAGCACGACGAAGTCGCTCCTCCCTAGGCAGGTCACAGGCTGCACTGCAGGGATTATCCACATCCTCCTTCAAATGAGCCTTCCCCAAGCATGAGGGGCATTCCTGGTGCCCATCACGGGGATCCATTTTTGACCGGCAAAACCGACAGCCATGTGAAGCCATGCTGCCCCTGGTAAGCAGGTTAAGGCCAAATTGTCCCCGCTTTTATAGTGCGGGAGGTTCCGCTTCCGGGTCATGGGCATGACTTTGTTTACATAAGGTCTTGAGAGTAGGCGGAACGAGGGCAATCATTCATTTAAGACTGTAGTGACGGTCAGAGTGAGGTCGAAACAGATCTCATCTGGCCAGGGAACACCTTGGTGTCCTCCAGAAGAAGCTTGAAAGTGTCACTGGGGAGAGGGACATCTGGGGTGCTTTGCTTGGCCTGCTGCCCCCATGACCTGGCCCCGGATAAGCGGATGAAAATGTATGGATGGGTGAATGGGTTGATGGATGGATCGATGGATGGAAGGATGGTTATGTTTGAAAAAAAAAAAAATCATGTTTTGGGTTAAAATAAAAGTCTTGTTTTGTTTGATCCATCCCCCTGCCCTTAAAGGATAACTTCGGTATTTTTCAACCTGGGCCCTATTTCCCCATGTGTATGTGTGCGTATGATTCATAGGTACAACTCGTTTTAAAATTGGTTCAGTATTGAGGGAGGCGGATGCAGCCAGCAGCCGCGAAACGAGCTAAAACGGTATATATGGGGGCAAATGCGTCCCGTATAAGTTTGAGCATTACTGCATCTTCCTCTGTCGATTATATCGTATAATTATGAATCTCTACTGCTGAAAAGGAAAATAATCGAATATTGTTTATATAACATCACCTCCACTGTGTCTGTAGCTCTCTCTACTCATGGGACAGCCGTTTTCTTGAGGAAGAGGTGTTTCGGGATTGGATGTCTTCTCTTCTTCGGCTGGCAGTAGTCATCTTGGGAGAAGTGAGCACTGCAGACCCGATGGTCTGCAAGGCGCAGTGTCTGGACAGGAGTGTTAGCATCCATTTGTAGCACAACTAGCCACAACTTCAGCATCTCGCCGTCTGACAAAGGCAGCCTATGAAAGCTGTACGGGGTGTTGCGCAACATCCTGTTCTTGCAATTTGGATAAGCACAAACACAAATCATTGTTTTCAATCGACGCAGTAAAACCGTCAACTGTACTCCGGGACAACCAGCGCCACTCTGAGTGGCGCTCAGCATGGCTCCTCTGTTTTCTTCCGGCAACAAGCAAAGCTCTCGCGAGATGACATCACACACAGCCCAGAGGAAGTGATGGGTAAGGGAAACGCTTAGTATGCTATTTACAGAGATAGCACTGGCGATCTGAACCGGTCAGTGGCGAAAAAAAGCACTTTTAATGCGCAGACTTATACGGGACGCATTTGCCCCCATATCTACCGTTTTAGCTTGTTTCGTGGCTGCCGGCTGCATCCGCCTCCCTCAATACTGAACCAATTTTAAAACGAGTTGTACCTATGAATCATACGCACACATACACATGGGGAAATAGGGCCCAGGTGGAAAAATACCGAAGTTATCCTTTAATGCACTTGCTTGATTTTTAAACTACGTTGGGTGCTCTGAGCATCAAGCATCGCCACATATGGGTTTACACTGGAGTTAGTTGAAAACTTGTTGTCTCATAAAGACGCTAAAGGTTGTCTTTGGCATTGATATCACATGCCAAGAGGCACGACAATTTGACGACCTGTGGATGAGAGAGGGCTGCAGTATCACTTTCAGATGGATTACCATTAAATCTTGTACACACAGTTGTTGTTCCCAAATGATCTATGATAATGACATCTGAGATCCTGTGACTTCTCCTCTGGCACCACCATGTGGTTTATTTTAGTGATTTTGAGTGAAATGTCCCCACAACTTCCTGTACTTCCTGTGTCTTCAGCACTCCAGACATCATCAGACAGAGGGCATTGTACAAAAACTGCAAAACCCCTTAAGGTAATTTTGATTTTTTTGTGAAATTGAGCTAGAAAAATAAAACTTTCGGATGAACAGCCCTGACATTTGGTCCAAACATTCATATTCCTCAGGGTGAATTGTTACAACTTCAGTGATCCCTTAACTTTACATCTAGATCCATCATCAGGTCAAATGTTTTATTTGTTCAATACTGATTTATGACCAAATACTTCAAAACTGACAGTCTCATCAGCTTCCGTTGTCATTTGTTAGTGCTTTAAATTAACAGGCTAAACTATGTGGATGTACTGAAAAATAGCTGCTAAAAATACTGCTCTAACAGGGGGGATAAATTTTGTCTTGAACTCCTAGTTACTGAAGAGAGCAAATGACCTCTGGAAGCTTTTTAAGCCACTTAGTGTTTTATACAGGAAAACTGAGCTTTGTATCCACCTTATTCCTAGTTTTTATGATACCTTGCATGAATTATGGACGCAGCTTCAAGCACTGAACCGCAACTGGTGTTTTCCTATGGTAACGGTACAGAATGGTATGCTAATGTTATGCTAATCCTCTTTTCCAGAAGGATTAGGAAATAAAACATGTGGAACACACCACTTGTTCCACCCCAGAAGGTAAAACATGATCATACCTCTGTAATCTCTGACAGCCATCTCATTTGTTGTTTTCCTTTTTAACCAAGCAATGTTAGCGATTAGCTTGACTCCCGATGGCTGTTCCATTGGTGTGTGAGTGTGTTTAAAAACAAAACAAAACTGAGTAGCAGGTGGCACCTTGTAGGGTAGCCTCAGTCACCAGTGTATGAATGTGTGTGTGAATGGGTGAATGTGACTCTTAGTGTAAAAAGCGCTTTGAGTGGTCGGATGACTAGAGAGGCGCTATACAAATGTAGGTCCATTTACCATTTACCATCCATATTGTTTGATTTAACAGAGCCTGAGCTAGCTTACGGTAAACATCTAAAAGATAATTTATGATTTCTTGTGACTCAGGAACAGACAGTAATACATGGGGCAAACAATTTACATAATTCTGTATAAATTCTTGCTCTGTGTAAAGTGAATAAATGTAATGTCTACCAGCTCATGCTCTGCTCGTCTGCGTCAATGATGACACAGTTTACACATTTTTATCACTGCTGACTTATGAAATCAGAGTTCTACCAAGTGAAACATGACATTGAATTCAGCAGTAGACCTCAGTAATATCAGTGATGTAAAGTGTGACAAAGTGGGGGAGAATACACCATTTGTCCCCAGTTTCTCATCACCATATTACTGTTAATTCAACCATGCTTGTTAATTGTTTGTTTTAGCCATTGTTCCACCAGTAACTGCAAACACATACTATCCCGGGTTTGTGTGTGTTTTGCATTAGGCAATATTTAGTTACAATTCACAAAACATCAACATTTTGGGTTACGGCTTTGATCAGCGAATATAATGTGACTTGGGATGTATGCCAAACGCTGGCTCCGTTATGCAGCAGATCCAGCGGTGCCGCCATCATCAGGAATGGTGGTCGACGTCGCTTCATCTGATGGTTCAGTGGAAAGGATGTCTCATGTCTCTTAAACCAACAATGCTCGCTCATTGCTCCTAGCGCTAGCGCCTCGCATTTTTTCCCAGGTGGGAGGGGCTAAACAGCTAGCAAAGTCGGCTAGGTAAGATAACTAGCTAAACAGCTAGCAAAGTCGGCTAGGTAAGATAACTAGTTTGGGACGTACCCTATATAAGCAGTTGCTTTTGGGTGGCCGAGAAAGAGAGACATCAGTGCGTAGCTGTGTGCATCTGATTTAGTTCATTTAAGTTACTATGAGTTGAGTTTTCTTCAGTTTAGCCAAGTTAACTGTTTGTGTTTATTTTTTTTACTTTTTGTAGATATTTCTGGTTACATGTAACATGGTGACACTTTTTGTAAATAAATTGCACCTTTTTGATAACTGGACAAAGTTTCCTGTGTCTGCCTCCTACCAACATCCAACCATTCTGGCCAGGCTTCCCACATAAAGTAGTGGTAAAACAAATAACTTAAGGCATTCGTTTTATATGATATGAAAAAATATAGGCAAATCAGTAACACACTCAAAATAGATGACTTAACACTATGCCCAATGTACTCTGATTTCATTCTGCCATCTAGTGGACACATGCCAATATAATGTATCCACCTTTTTCCTCGCCCCCATGATACCTTGCCTGAATTATGGGTGCAACTTCTGGTGTTGAACCAAAACCAGCGATTTCCAATGGTAACAGTTTGTTTACAGTAGGCTACTCTATTCCTCTTTCCATGAGCAATTTAGAAATAAAATGCGGAACACACCATATGTTATAGCTTAGACAGGATTATGTGATCATACCTCTAACATCTCTGACGGCCATCTCAAACCACTGGGGTTTTTTTCCCTTTACAACCAAGCATGCTAGGAATTAGCTTGTCTTGCTCCATTAAAATACTGTTACCTTTAACATGGCCCGCGCTAGCTTTAGGTAAACATCTGCTCCTTCTAAAGATGACTTCTGATTTCTGACTATGACTTATGAAGATACTTACACATTTGGCAAACATTTAACATAATTCAGTATTAACCCCAGCTCCATGTAAAGCGAATAAATGTGATGTTTCCCAGCTAATCCTCTTTTTTGTCTGCGTTGACACAGTTTACATATTTTTTTTAACTTCTGATTAATTAAAATTTGTGTTCTGAGCAAAACATGATGCTGAATTTAGCAGCAGACATCAGTGATAGTCATATAAAGCTGAAGTAAAAGAAATAACTTTTAGATTTTTTTTTTTAGGGCATTTTGGCCTTTAATTGATAGGCCAGACAAGTGTGAAAGGGGGGTTTTTTTTAGGGCATTTTGGCCTTTAATTGATAGGCCAGACAAGTGTGAAAGGGGGGGAGAGAGAGGGAGTGACATGCAGCAAAGGGCCACAGGCTGGAGTCGAACCCGGGCCACTGCGGCAACAGCCTTGTGCATGGGGCGCCTGCTCTACCACTAAGCCACCGACGCCCCGTAAAAGAAATAACATTTGACATTCATTTTTTTATACAATATACAGGATATACGATGAATCAGTAACACGTTCCTAACGACTAAATATATATTTCAAGATTTGTTGCTGTGTTGAGCACTTTTCTAATGTAGGTTGAGAATGAAGTCAGACGGGGAAAGGCAGGGATATCATGTACTGATGCTGAGTGACGGACTTGTCAGTCTAGGTGTCATTCTCTAATGCAAATTTTGATTAAGCACATTCTATGGGTTTAACTAGCTTACTGCTACTTCCGCTATCTCACTGGAAGTTCAGTGTTTCCGCTACATTCATTTAGCAGCGGCGGCCACTGCTGCTCCTTCAAAACATTTATTTTGCAAATGCACCAACACCGCTCTGAGACATCTGTGCACTTGCACAGCGCAGCAGCCAGTGTAGTGAGGAGAGCAGCGGTGAGGGGAGGGGGGAGTGGGGGAAGGCTCCTATTTAGGGATGCACCGAATATTCGGTAACCGAATATATTCGGCCTAATATTGCAAAAAAGACACACATTCAGTATTCGGTGGAATAAGTGAAAAGCAAGGCCGAATAATAGCGGCGTGTTTGACGGTGACAGACAGAGTAAAATGTCGGCAGTGTGGCGATATTTTACTCCGTCCGGCACCGCACTCGCATTTGCGACTAAAATTAGTTTTGTGCGAGCAAAATAAATCATTCAGTACGCTGTGTGAGTACAGATTTCAACCAGCAGCAGAAACGAAAAGGCGAATCCCGCCGGTTGTGGGTTGAACGGGGGTCACAGACACGGACAGGAATACTTATTCCTGTCAAATATGGCGGTGCATGATAACGGCTTACCGGCGACGGAGAAGTCCGGCTCCAGGTGAATAACTTGTTGTCATGACTGCCCAAAAGTACCTGAACAGCCGAGCCATGGTGGCACACAGTATGTGGCGTATCAGAGGAGAAACGAGCCGTTCACATTTCTCTCTTTGTGGCAGGTAACGGTCCACAAACCTCACCGCACTTTAGGGACTGTTCTTTACTTATGAAGGGACTTGTCAGGGGAGGAGGGTGGCTGGTTGATTTTTATTTCATTTATTTATTTTATTTTGATCCCCCCTATGGATGTCTCTCACCCCCTCCCCCCACCACCCCCGCTGCTGAAAAAAATCCTAGAGGAAACACTGAAGTTGCAATCATTTCTACAGTTGTGCCCTCAGGAATAAGGTGGATACCGAATACCTTTCATCAGTTTACCCTCCAAAACTAGTAAAACATCTGAAATGCCTTCGATAACAGGGCATTTTCTGTCTTCTTAACGCGCATTTGACGTCAAGTAGTTATATTTTTACCTATTAAGACGAACAAGTTTGATTTATTAATACGAGCATCAAAATAGACCTTTAGAGCGTTGCATATTTCTTGTGAGAGCAATAAGGGATGTTGTTTATTAGATGGAGAGCAGGCCATCTCTCATCACTGGTGTAGGTGATACTTAAGCTTGATATTTGAGTTATTAAAAGGTCTAATTACCATACTCTCTTCATGTGTAATGAGTAGATACTCCTCCGCAGGTCAAGACCCAAAACAAACAAACAAATACAATTCAGATTTTTGTTTTTATTAAATCAAATCATCAAATTAATTTATAGTACACAGACCGACAAAAAACATTTCAGAGGATTGGCTGGACTATGGAATTGTGACACTCATCATGTCCTCTAAAGCAAGCATAATCTGAGGAAAGTCCAGCTGAAGTGCATCATGGTCCTTTTATGTGAAATGGAGGGTTAACTGCTGATATTTCTCCAGCAAGCGCGTCAGCAACATCCACTTGACATTTCAGCATTTTGAAAGGGTCCACTGCTACATTAATGATTAACCTGGGACTGTGTGGTGGGTAGATTCTTCTAAAGAAAGACTGCTGAGAGAGCCCCAACTGAGACAATGCTCTGGCCATCAGTACAGCTGTGTGTGTCCTGAATAGGGTGTTTCATATTTCATACTCGGTGCACAGGGAACAACCCAAGGCTGTGGGCTATTGATTCAAGTATGCTGTGAAAATGAAAGAGATGGACTGGCTGTAAGGATTTAAAGAAATGTCAAAGATGGAGATGACCCATACGGGAAGGTTGGGGTCAAGGGTCATTTGTTAATATATGCTTCAGTATAGTGAATGCTTTATAGCAGATTCCTAAATTCTTTTTTGTGATAAACAAACAGGCTGCTAATTTGATGGGGCTGATTCTGGGAGGTGCAGGAAATTACAAAAGGGGCAAGGGTAATGTCAGGGCAGGGAGAAATCAGGTCAGGTCTAGTTCCTGAAGTAGTTCACTTTTTATTTTATTCTTAAAGGGATAGTGCACCCAAAAATGAAAATTCAGCCATTATCTACTCACCCATATGCCGAGGGAGGCTCAGGTGAAGTTTTAGAGTCCTCACAACACTTGCAGAGATCCCAGGGGAGAGGGGGTAGCAACACAACTCCACCTAATGGAGGCTTACGGCGCCCCAGATTCAAATGTCCAAAAACACATAATTGAAACCACAAAATATCTCCATACTGCTCGTCCGTAGTGATCTAAGTGTCCTGAAGCCCCGACATAAAAAGTTGTTTGGAAAAGCGTCATTTGAACTCTGTTTTTAGCCTCATTGTAGCCTGTAGCTCTAACTGCCTCTCTGTACACTGCGCTCACATGTGAATAAGAATAAGCATATTTTAGGGCATATACAGCAAATGATACTGTTTTTTTTTTGTTTTTTTTAAATGAGAGTTCTTCTTTGAAAACAGGCATTGTTGGAGGACCTACTCTCTCTATGGGCCCCCACCTCACGGGCCCAAGTGCAACTGCACTGCCTGCACTGTCTAAATGTACGCTCCTGCTCAGAGTCTTTAGTTAAATTACTGAATTTACATCTTGAGCATTATTGCTGCATATTTTGTATTCGGCTCGCTTCACTCTGAGGTTATATAGATGAGACTCCTACAGTGGGTCATACTTGTGTAGATATTTACCTTATTTGTTGTTCACTTCATGGTTGATCTTATAATCAGAAATTGATGCACATATTTACTGTCATCAGCATCTTCACCCTGTAACTATAACATCTTCCACGCACTCAGGAGAGATAGCTGAATGTCTGTCTCCAAGCGCTTAACTTAACAGACGTCATACTATGATGAATGAACAGACCAGATCTCTATTTTTCTATTCTAATGATTATACTATTAATACTTTCTTCAACACTGCATTTTTTCCTCCGCTTCTGAGCACAGTTAGTATAAAACTGATGTCGTTGCCTACAGGGTTTCTTCTCTCTAAAGAACTCACCACACTGAAGTACAAAATTGTTAAGGTATGCACTGTTCAAGGCCCAGAAAATTTGTAATTTAATTTTAGTTTCCCCCCAGCACAATGGGATGCACCTGGTGAATTTACCATATAGGAATTTTACTTGTGTATGTACTTACACTTATTAGATTATGTCTATTTTTGGCCCATTCTGTTGGACTATTAGCTATTTCAAGACAAGTCTGTTGCCTTTTATATTATTAAAAAGTCCTGTGAAAATCGATACTTAAGTCCTGTGCTTTGAGTTACACCATATTCTGTAGCATAGACTGTATAATAAAGATAGATGACATTTTAGCTCCCCCAAAGTGAAGTCACAGAGTTCCAACACATTTTCATGGACATCATTTCAAAACCTTTGCATGACTTTCCAAGGACCCATAATAATGGTTTTTTTTTTCCTGCCCCTCTTGCCCAGGGTGTTTCAAACCTACCAGATTCAAACTCTATTCAAAACTAGTTTCAGCTGGCTGGCATACATGTAGAGAGAGAGAACCCAAGATACCAGAGATCTCGACTATGCACACTCTGATTCCATATTGTAACGATCCACTCCGTCCTCGTTTTGATTGTTTATTTATTTTTGGGAGTCGCGCTGACACACGTCGGACGAAACATCAAGTGACGTCAGGCGCTCATCAAGCAGCACACCTGCGGGAGCAGAAGCTGGTTCAGAGCTCACCTTGTCGGCAGGAGAGACAGAAGAAGTGTCCGGTGTCCACTATAGCTCCGCATCCCGCGGATCAGATCCGAATCAAGTCGGGGTGGTGTAGTCCCTCGCGCCTGCTTCCTTCAGCAGTCTCGGCTCCTTAAAGAAACGGAACATTTCCTTTGATTGGTGTGTTGCTGAAAGATGATGTTTTGTTGACTTGTGGGGACATTGTTTTTTCTCTTCTATCCTGGAACACTGAAGAGTTTTTTTTTTTTTTTTTCCAAGTGTGGGAAAGAGACTGAAAGTGATTTCTGGACTGTTATAATTTCTTGTTTAATATACATTTCCTCGCAAATGTGTTGGGTTTCATTCTTCTTGTTTTTGAGTGGTTGTTAAGTTTTATGCTTAATCATCCTTTGTGTGGGTTTTGAAGTGAGAGAAAACATGTGACTTGACTCTTTATGTCAGGCAAAACCTGACTGGCACTCCAGAAAAAAACAGAAGAAAAATAATAAAATAAAATAGAATAGAATAAATAAATAAAGTCTCTCTGACTAAAGTAAATAAAACCGTCACATAAAAAAATGGCACCCCAGAGGAGACCCGCAGTTGATGAAACCAACTGAAAATAAAGAGGGAAAGTGTGAAAACTTCTGGAAACTTGGAAATCTGTCAAATCAAAGAACAAAGGAGAGAGAAGTGCTTCACTAAAATGGCTGCCGCTGAACCTGGAAGCCTTGTGGACATAGGGAAGATGTTGGACCAGTTCTTTGGACCGGCCACAAGTCATTCTCTTGTGGAAATGGAGGTTTGTGGAGCGGACAAACTGGCTCAGCCATTAGTTCTCCTGCCAATGGAAAGCACTGAAAATGAAATTGCTCATGTGAACCTGGAAAACCTGGAAAACCAGGAAGCTACTGAAAATGAAATTGCTCAGGTGAACTTGGAAAATCATGGAAACCAGGGAGCTACATCCAATGCTAATGGACAAAAGGTCCACATGGAGGAGCTAATGAGCTATGTGGAGAAACAAACTGACAAAATGGCAACCATGTATGAAGTGAGACTAAAGCAACTGGAGGAAAAAATGGAAAAACATTTTCACTATCTGGAACAACAAATCTCTTTATCAATAAACTGGAGCTTGAAACAATATCATGGAGATCTATTGTCAGATCTTAAATCAGTAATGACCCCAATGGTATCTTCAATTCAACATGTGGAAAAGGAAGTACAACATTGTGCAGTGAGTATTAACGCTCTGTCAGATTAAGTGAGCCAGCGTAGCTTGGCATCCTCTCTGCAGCCCCCTGCACAGGTCCATGCCTCGGTGCAGACTCTCCACAACAAACCAGTCAACCTGCACAGACACAGAGTCAAAGACTTCAGTCCACTATGTTGCTACCTGAGTATTCTGAGACAGGCCTCATTCCTCACCTACAGTCTGACATTCAAAATGAACTAAGAGCTGCAATCCATGGGAAAAGCCCGTTGAATATGCAATTCCCCAACCTTTGGAAGGATGGAGGAGGAGAAATGTCAAGATTTCCTGGCCTTGCATCCACGCATAAGAGATTTTGCACCGGTCATTATGCAAAAGATGGAACCCAAAAATCACAGAGCTGGAAGTGGTTAAGCTGACTCTGAGGAACATCAACCCCACACTGGCTAGTCAGCTAAGGAGCAGCAGTGTAACCACAGTGGAGGCATTGGTTCATCTTGGACAGCAGCTAGAGGACAAGGAAAATCAACGTTATTATGAGCAAAGGAAAAAACACATACAAAATCCAGTAAAACCTGACACTGCATCCCAGTTTTCCCAGTCTAACCCTTCACCTGCTATTCCACCTGCTATTTCCCAAGTTCGCTGTTGGCGCTGCAAAGAATCACACCCTCCATCAGCCTGTCCTCAGTACCAACCTGGGAGAAATAAATACCAAAAACAACCCAATGAACAGACCAATCAGACACGCAGAGTGGGAAACCATCCACCTACCATTAACACCCTCTCCCATCAGCAGAGAATCTTTGAACCAGTGATGCCACAATGTAACACCGCACCTCGACAGCTCGTGGTTCCGGTTTCTGTAGGCTCATGGAAGGGAAATGCTATCCTTGATACTGGTTCCTCACACACCTTAATCAATGACAACATCTGGAAACAGTTCAACGGAAGTCAGACGCAGATGAGACCCTGGCATGAAGGCCCACTTTATCTGGCTGATGGTACGGCAAGATATCCCCTTGGCTGGAGTGAATTGGATATCCACCTTCAGCAACAAACAGCAACAGTATCTGTGGTTGTCTTACCATCTCGGTGCCTTTTACTTCCTGTTGTCCTCGGGTTGGACTTTGTATTCATGACAGGTTTACTGTTCGAAGTCTCGGAAAACACCTACTGGTTCAAAACCTCCCCCAGGAAGAAACATTATTTCATAAGAGAACCAGCAAGTGGACCAGGGAGGGCTCCTACAAACCCACATGTTGCATTCTACTCTGCCTTGCCACCCAACATGGTCTTGCCACGTTCCACTCTTGCTGACCCAGTGTACACAGACCATTATGAAGTCATCATTCAGGTTTCTCACTTGGGTGAAGCTGGAAGAGAACAGTTACGAACACAACTGCAGATGAATAATGATGTTTGTACTGCAAAAGTTGGCTTAACCCGTGTCTTGTCGCACAGTATTCTGCTGTCCCACAACTTACCAATAAGGCAGAAACCATATCGTTGTTCCCCTGCCAAACTCCAGGAAATGAAGGAACACATTGATGAGATGTTGGAGGCTGGAGTGATCGCACCCTCTACATCACCTTATGCTGCTCCTGTTGTTCTTGTTCCTAAAAAGAACAACCCCAAGTCACACTTCTGTGTTGATTTCCGGAAGCTGAATGCAGAAACTCAAACTGATGCCTACCCCATTCCAAATATACAGGAAATACTGGAATCTTTGGCTGGCTCTTCTGTTTTCACCACTGTTGACCTCAATAGTGGCTACTGGCAGGTGCCTATGGAGGAAAGTAGCAAGGAAAGGACGGCGTTCATTTGCCCTTTTGGATTGTTTCAGTTCGAGGTCATGCCCTTTGGCTTAAAAAATGCACCGGCTACCTTCCAAAGGCTAATGGAGCTTTGAGGGAAGATTTGTATGGTTTACCATGACGATATTATCATTCACTCTTCCTCTCTGGAACAGCACTACCAGGACATACAGGCTGTGTTGGACAAACTAAGGATGGCTGGCCTGACCGTGAACCTGAAAAAGAGCCAGTTTTTCAGAACATCACTCAAGTTCCTCAGCCATGTGGTGTCAGTTGACGGAGTGCAGGTGGATGAGGAAAAGACCAAAGCTGTCCAGGCATTTCCCACCCCTTGTAACATCAAGGAGTTGCAGAGATTCCAAGGGATGGTTGGCTGGTATCATCGCTTTGTCCCAAACTTCTCCCAAATAGCAGAACCCCTGAATGCGCTGAAAAGGAAGGGCTGTAAATTCATTTGGACACAGGCTTGCCAAACCGCTTTTGACACTTTAAAAAACCATCTTGCTTCCCCACCTATATTGGGTCATCCAGACTTCCACTTACCCTCCATCGTATACACTGATGCCAGTGATGTGGGTTTTGGAGCTGTGTTGGTTCAACCTGCAGGATTGGGAACAGAAAGTGTCATCGCGTTTGCCAGTTGTACACTCAATTCTGCCAAAAGAAATTATTCTACCACCGAACAGGAGTGTTTGGCTGTTGTTTGGGCCCTGGAAAAGTGGAGGTACTACCTGGAGGGAAGGCCATTCACGGTTGTCATGGATCACTCATCCTTGGTCTGGGTCCTCAAAACGCCAAAACCAAGCACTCGACTGATAAGGTGGGCACTCAGACTGCAGGAATTCACATTCACGGTGGAATATCGCAAGGGCAAGTATAACACTGTCCCTGATGCCTTGTCCAGAGCTTCTGTGGAGACAGACAACTGCCAATTAACCACTTGTGCTGCAGTCCAACCTGCAAAGAGGGAAATGTTGACAGATCTGCAAATATCGGATGAAACAATTTGGAAAGCTCAGCAAGCCAACCCGGAGATTTTGAAATTGTATGAATCCATTGTTGAAACTGTCTGAAACTATCAGGTGTACATTCCATCATCCTTACGTCCTCAGCTGCTCTCTCTCTTCCACGACCATCCACTGGCTGGCCACCTGGGAAGATACAAAACATACAAAAGATTGCGGGCACTGGCATACGGACCCAGAATGAGTTTGGAGGTGAAAACCTATGTCCAATGCTGCCAAACCTGTCAATTACACAAGCCAGAGAATCGCAGACCTCCTGGGAAGCTGCGGCAAACCATGGTCAGTCGGCCGTGGGAAATGCTGGGGGTGGATATCATGGGGCCGTTTCCTCGAAGTTCAAATGGGAACCTGTATATGTTGGTGAAAAAAGGGGTGGAAGCACTGCGTGGATCTTCAAGTAAAATCAGTAAAACAGGTGCTCTTTGGCGAGGGTGCAGAGCAGCTTCAAAAAAAGCATCAAGTTGAATCCTTAGTTAAGGAAGTTAAATGCAGGACAAAAACTTGAAAAACCAAGGCAGCTCTGTTTTAGAAAAAAGTTAAAAAGCCTTTATTGTGGCATGGCTGGTACAAAGTTAAAAACAGGGACCAATGCGTTTCAGCTCATCAGATGAGCCTTCATCAGGGTTGAGGTCCAAACAGTCTGAACACAAGTATATAATACATACTGACAATGTGACATCAATTAGTGATTAGAACATGGGGCACACCTGTGTCTTGCAGGTAGGCTGCTTACATCATCAATCATTGACAGAACACTGACAGTCATGTGAACCCATGAGAAATGAAATAAAATGTGAAAATATCAAAAACAAAATAATCATAACAATGATTGGGTACCCAATAAAGTAAAAAATAAAAGATGAAAAGTAATATTAACACTGAAAATAGAGAAAAAAGGAGAAAAACTTAACTGGAAGCAGTGCCTGGAGGCAATGTTTGTGTTTGTGGACTATTATTCACGCTGGGTGGAATTATTCCCTTTAAGACAGGCCACTACCGAAACAGTCTCCTTGGTGCTGAACAGGGAGATACTCACCCGTTGGGGAGTGCCAGACTACGTGGAAGGAAACCACAAAACATGGGACAAGTATCTGCCAGAGTTTCGTTTTGCACTCAACAGCTCTGTACATGAGTCCACTGGAGTGACCCCGGCTGAGCTTAATGTTAGCCGCCCACTTAAAGGACCTGTTGACATGGACTTGAGCCCAGAATTGCGCACGCCGGATAGTCCAGCATATCAAAAAGCGGCTGAACTGTCAGACCTAAAACAGTTTGAAAGAATATCCACGAAGCAAAAACCTGTCAAAAACTCAACTATGATCGCTACAGAAGAGAGCAATCTTATAAGGAAAAGGACAGAGTGTGGCTGAAAACTCACCCGTACTCCAAGCGGGACAAATCCTTCTCGTCAAAAATTGCTCCTCGATGGAAGGGCCCATACAGAGTCATACGGAAGTTGAACCCGTTAAATTATGAAATTGTGTTGGAAGACTCTGGTGAGGACCTGCGTGTGGTGAATGTGGCACAGCTCAAGCCTCGTTACCCTACTGCGGCTGAATGGGACAAGAAACAGCGGCAACGGGTAATTAGCATCTTTGAAGAGGAGTCTGAGGATGAAGAATTCCTTGGATTTTCTGTTACTGATTAAGTTTTACTTACCTTACCGCCTGGTCAGGCTTTCTTCAGGGAGAAGGGGTTGTAACAATCCACTCCATCCTCGTTTTGATTGTTTATTTATTTTTGGGACACACGTCGGACGAAACGTCAAGTGACATCAGGCGCTCATCAAGCAGCACACCTGCGGGAGCAGAAGCTGGTTCAGAGCTCACCTTGTCGGCAGGAGAGACAGAAGAAGTGTCTGGTGTCCACTATAGCTCCGCATCCCGCGGATCAGATCCGAATCAAGTCGGGGTAGTGTAGTCCCTCGCGCCTGCCTCCTTCAGCGGACTCGGCTCCTGGCTCTTCTCCCCGGATCTAGTCTACTAAATCGATCAGCTGTCAAACTCCGGGGATGATCACCGCCACGGATTGACTGACTGACAGACTAACTGACGGACTGATTGACTGATCGACAGAGCAGACACGTGCCATTTCCATTGTGACTCCATGAGTACTTTTTTTTCATTTTTTTTAAAGAAACGGAACATTTCCTTTGATTGGTGTGTTGCTGGAAGATGATTTTTTTGTTGACTTGTGGGGACATTGTTTGTATAGTTTGTCTTTTTTCAGGTGTGGGAAAGAGACTGAAAGTGATTTCTGGACTGTTATAATTTCTTGTTTAATATACATTTCCTCTGATTTAAAAAGCAAATGTGTTGGGTTTCATTCTTCTTGTTTTTGAGTGGTTGTTAAGTTTTATGCTTAATCATCCTTTGTGTGGGTTTTGAAGTGAGAGAAAACATGTGACTTGACTAAAAAAAAAAAAAACTTTTTGTCAGGCAAAACCTGACTGGCACCCCAGAAAAAAATAGAAGAAAAATAATAAAATAAAATAAAATGAATAAATACATAAAGTCTCGTTGACTAAAGGAAATAAAACCGTCACAATATGACGTCACCAAAACAAGATGGCAGCGGCTATTCAGTGAAGGCTGGGATACGGTCTTTGACCGTATGGCAACATTGGGTATGACACATGTGCAAGGTAACCGGAGCTGTGATGTTGGAGGGTTACAGCAGACAGCATTAAAAATAAAGGTGCTCTTGGGTGCGCTCTCTTTAGCTTCCTTGGGTACACCTGGCCTGACAGAATTTGTGGGGTAATGGATGGTGGCTGATATACAATAGAACCTTTTCAGCGTTCGTTTATTATCCTTTATTAGGGATTGTTTCAGTAATTACAGAATTGTAATCCTCACCCGTATCTTTATTTTTCATACAAAATATATTGCATCTCAAGTGAAACACCTCAAATCAATCATCCCAATGTTCTATGGTAGTGCACTAGCTATTGAGCCTTACTGCAGGTGCAGACCAGATTTCACTGTGCATGTGCTACACCCCAATAATATGACACTGTGACTTCTTGTCCTATTACGTCCTTGGCTGTATCCAGGATATTTTGGCTTCATTTTTGTACAGTATGAGGAAGTGGAGATGCGTTGTCCATCTTTATATTCAGTCTTTTTTTTCTGTGGTAAAGTAAGGTATGCATTTTCTGTTACAGAGAGTCCTGGACTTTGATGCAGCCGCACAGCCTCCTGGGTTCATTTTCACTGATGAAGCTGTATTCAGTTTAGCTAAATCCAGACATCAGGGCTGAAATTTTATGGACAAAGAGCCATTGGGAATGTCCCTGAGCAGCATGGGGTCAATTAGCGTGACATCCATCTGGTGTGCTGGTACCATGACGAAAATTCATGTTGTTTCCACAGAATGTGACATGTTTTTTTGGGGTTGTTTTAATGCTTAAATTTTTTTTACAGGCTTACCAAATACCAAAATTATGGGCCTTTCTTGTCTCATTTACAAATGCTTGCACAAAGCCTGTCTGAAATGGAAACCCAATGATAAAAAAATAAAATATAGTATAAAGGCTCTACTTCTGCAACAACAGTGGCTCAAAAGCTTTGCTGAAACATCTGATGAGCATTTCTGGATGAACAGATTATTGAAACATTGAGAAAAGGCTGATTTACTATAAGAAAGCTAATTCAAGTGGAGACATAACCAGGTTTTGAAGTTCTTTCAATTACATGAACATATACAGAAAAAGGGGGACTTTGATTTTGTTCAGTGTAGATATAGAAAAACATGGAGGCGCAGAGAAAGAAAAAATAATGTCTGCACAAGGGAGAGGAATTTGACCGAGCAGAGTAGTAATCTGGAAATGGTGCATTTTTCTGATTATTTTTTCCCCTTCTGACCCCCCTTTGTGTGTGTGTATTTTGTTTTTACATTCTGATCACTGACAGCAATTTCATGTTGCTAATAAAGCTTTACTGCAGCAATTCTTCTTTCTATTGTACGCTATGTTCTATAAAGATGATTCATTTGCTTTTAGATAGTACGCTGCCAAAAATGCATACATTCAACATTCAACAAAAAACTGCAGTGATTTACAAGAAAAGGAAAGTGAGTTTGTAAAACCAATGGATTTTTTATTTTTTATTGTATACAAGGAGAACTGAAACATGAAGTGTAATACAGTTTTTGTAATGCCAACAACTAATACTATTTTGAAAGCCCCCTTTACACTCCCTGTTGGGTGGGTGGGTGTGACGTTTTGATTATGTATTATGCTGGCAACCCACCACCAGGGGATTAAAAGCTGGGTGCAGCAGGTATCAGGTAACTTAATTCAACTGAAGAGAAAGAATCTAGCACCTAGCAGCTAATCTACAAGCAAGAATGTCCACAAAGACAATGAGGTCCAGGAGCTCCTTACCCTCCAAGCAGAGGACAAGATCAGCCGCTATATAAATGGGACAGTGAGGGATGGCCCGCTACTAGAAAGGCGAGCTCGTAAGCTCCAAGAGGGTGGATCTGCCCGGAATGGCAACACCACACATTTGATCCCTGCGTTTGGCAAATCCATCCATTGTCTCCTGAAGACATGCACAGCTGAGGATCGAGAGGCTGTTGCCAGTTTGTTGTCCTGTGCCTCACCGTGGCTCACAAATTCCAAAACAAAGTCAAATGTGTTTGGGACATACGAAAAAGACTCATCTTTGTCAAAATTGTTCGGGACAATAGCCTATGGCATAGGCCCATTTCTTTGGCTTTCCTCCATATTCTTCTTTCTGAACTGACTCAGACTTTTATAAAAAAAAACATTCAGGAAATGGCTGAAAACAATGTATAAATAGCCAGATGCTAGAATCAAAGTTAATGGGGTAATGTCAAACATGTTTAAAATTTTAAAAAGTACCAGACGGGGGGGCCCATTATCCCCGTTGATTTTTGCACTATGCATTAAACCACTGGCATAATACATAAGGATGGAACAAAAAATAAAAAGTACAGAAATAGCAGGAGAAAATCATAAATTGTTGATTTATGCAGATGATATAATAATTTATTTATCTGAGCCAGAATGATCAATTGAGGAACTAATGAAGGTAACTGAAGAATTTGGAGCCATTTCAGGGTATACATTGAATGTCACTAAATCAGAAGTAATGGTTATGGGTTATGCAAGTGGTAATGCAATGAAATGTGTAACAAAGAATTTGGATAATTAGTATACAATTAACTTTGGAGAATTATTAGGTAAAATTAAGTATGATTTAAACAGATGGTCTACAGTTCCATTCTCCCTTTGGGAAAGAGTTAAAATTATACAGCTGAACATCTTACCAAGATTTTTGTTTCCCTTTTAAAGCACTTCCAATATATATTGATTATAATGAAATTCATTTGGAATGGCCAAAAGAAATGGGTGGTCTAAATTTACCAGACCTGCAAGCTTACTATCAAGCAGCACAAGTACCAAGTATCAAAGTGTGGATGCTAGAACCTTACATATAGGATGGAGAGAAATGTAATTAACTTGTGGAGATATTTCATTAACAGTTTTACCTTTCTCCAAATTTAAAAAAATCATATGCTGAAAATTTAAACAATAGGTGGGTAGTTGCTATGCTTAGAGTTTAGAGGGAAGTCTGTCAAAATCAAAAATTAAACGAAGATTTAATTTATCTAGGAGAAATAGCAACCAACCCAGTCTTCCCACCCAACAAAACAGAGGTGAATTTTAGAATGTGGGCCTCCAAACGTTTGTGTAAATTTGGAGAAATGTTTGGTGATAAAGGAGCTGTTGGCACAATATACCCCATTCTCATTTATTTAGATTCCTTTAAGTAAGAAGCTATCTTTTTGATGTTTTAAAAAAGGGATCTATTCAAGATGTAAATCCATTGATAAAAAATTTACTCAGGATGTGTGACGAAGATATTGGATAGAATGTGGCAAGCAGGAGTCAAACCACAGTCACATATTTTGTTCGTGATAAGTGTTGTATAACATATCCTCTAACTTAAACTTATAAACCCATACACTTAAATGTATGGGTTTATTTAATCATCCTAAGAAATAATGTATAAGTAATTTGCTTTTTCTTCTTTTTTAATTCATTATCATCATATTATTGTCCCCAATTTCCTGATATTGTATATGCTTTGATATACTTTGATTACGTTTTATGTATGTATATTCCTTTTTTTTTAATTTCCCTTTTACCTTATTTTTTGGTCTCTACATATGTTAGATAATACTCAAAAATGCAAAAAAGAAAATAAAAGAAAAAGAAGAAACAATAGCCAAACGTCTCTGTCACTGATGTCAGAGGTTCATGAGTTTCTTTCTCAAACCACTTTCCGCTTCTTTCTCCTCCAACGTATTTCTGTCAAGACAAACACATTGTTCATATAATATATATATATATCTATATATATATATATAGATATATATATACAACGTATAGTTCACACGCCATTGTTTTCAGAATGCAGCTGCTGCCCAACTGAATCTTAAACTTCACAGTAGACACCATTGTTGCATGACACACCACGTCTGTCAGGCGTCTTTTGTGTCCAGGATGCCGGTAAACAATCTAAAACAACAAACTGGAGCAGAATGAAGCCGCTGTTGTTTGGTTCTGTGTAAAAATGCAAAGGCGGTATAAAGAAGGGACTTTGTTGTAGCCATATAGCGTGATCTTTGTGTAAAAGGGTCTTATGTTCCTCTTAGATAGAAAACATGGTGTGTGTTAAAAGAAAAGAATGATGGGTTTGGGATATTTTGATAGGGTATGTAGAGAAAGTGTTTTTGCATTTTGAAATGTAGAGTTAGTATTTTTTGAACGAAATGTGGTTTTGTGCAGCAAACTAAATATTTGGCTAACTGTGTGGTGTGGGTGTGTTGCTTTGTTCGGGGTTTAGATTAAGTGTCTTAGAGATAGTTCATTTGTTAATAATAAAAAACAAAAACAAAAAAAAAACAACCTAACAACTATCAACAGCGAATTTTATGCCCCTGATGTCTCTTGCCTGAGCCGGAGCTGTGAGTAAATCTTAAGGTGATTGGTTTATATTACCATACCCATCTGTATCTCTGTGTTAATGAGGTTACTGTCTGTTGTTTGCTCAGTGCTCAAATTTGTTACACTTTGCCCCCAAGCGAAGAGTAATTACGTTAACCAACATGACTCAAAGCTCATATTCAAATGTATACAATGTCAGTAATTACATGGACCTTTCGGGTTACTTGTGTTCATGTGTTGTGGAGAAGTTAGACGATTATATCCATCACCATGCTCAGTAAATTACCACCCGCATGTTCTTATGTATTGCAGCACAACCCTGTCTGCTACAAATTGTTTTTTATACATTACTAAACTGCTGTCTCAATTATGTTGTGGCAATGTAATAGCTGCCTGGATTATGTTCAGAGACAAATGGGCCTCATGCAAGAAATGATATATGCACAAATGTTCTCTTATTTTTGTTCCTTGTTTTTAATGATTTAAATCTGGCACTCTGTAAAATGACCTTTACCTTGTTGATTTAACAGCATGTCAGTTTCACTAACACTGACGTTGTCCCCCTTTTTACAGCCTTTTTTTTTTTAAAGGTTTACGATTACAAGTAAACAACATTAAATCAACACGCTCTCTTTCCAAGTTGTCACATATAAGCTGCTTTCTTTATGGCCTTTCACATGTACATATTATGTACTAGGCATCCTCTTGTGTCTGCTGTTGACGTTCCGGTACCAACAGTTGGACATCAAGAAAAGCAGATGGTTAGGTTTAGGCAACAAAAGCATGTGGTTAGACTTAGAAAAAAAATCATCCATACATTCATACAGGAAGCAAAAACCAGGCTCCTGGGTGAAAGTCCAGGGTTTGTTGGGCCCATCAACCACCCCTCCAGCTTCTTTCTTTATGTAATTACCAGCAGTGTTTCAACCTGACGTCATTCAGTGGCATTTCATACTGCTGCAACAGGTGCCGTCTGGCCGACCGGCAGCATGTCACTACACCACGAAAGGTGGCATTTGGCGTCGGGTGTCTGATGCAGAAATCACTGATAAAGTGCCGGTATTCAACAACTTTGGAATGAGAATGAGATGGTCAAATACAAGTCTTAATGACCACCAAGACATATTGTGATACGATCACTCAAACCACTTGTTGAGGTGGTCTGGAACACATTGGACCACATATCTTTTGTAGTAAAAACACTAACGTGTCCTGATATATCCCCGACAAAGACAATGTCATCAGTGCAGGATGTGGTTGTTGTTTTGGTGACAGTGTGCTAAAAGTTCTATAACTTACCCATTTTATGTCAAGTTGGATGAAGTGCTGTGTGACCATCCATCGTTTTGCCTTATGAAAGGAGACATGTTAAATTTCTGCTGTCGCCGATATTTCCAGCTGTACTGACACAACTGCTAACGTGACTAGAGAGCATGCTACAGAGCAGCTAGCAAAAGTGTGGATGTAGTAACTGTGCGCAGGGCAGTAATGAAATCTCAACACAAGCGGTCAGCTGGAGACGCATGATAGGCATAGTTGACCAGGTGTGATCAACTTGTGTTCAGATCACCAAATTGCATGTTAATACCAGGTCTAGCCAGGCTGAGAGAGACAGAGTTGTCTAGCACTGATGCATCTACGTGCCTGTTCTGGACCTGCATTCTGTACAGACAGAAAAACTTGAGGTGCAGAAAGGGATGTAATGAAGGCGATGGAGTTAATTTAGACACTGCTCACACTTTCAACAAACAAATTAAATATGGAAAATACACATTCCTTTATGGGTAATGATTTCTTCATAATTAAGCAAGGAGAACCTAATCATAGACTGGCAAATAACAACCCAGATCCCCAGATAGAAGCCGTGGCTCCTACTGATTGATTCTCTCTGTCTTTTACTTATTTGGCTGCAGCCAGTGAGAAAAACAGCTTGGAATGATGAAAAGCTTTATTTAAAACACCTAACCCAGTGGAGAGTCAGTGAAATCGAAAGTCATGAGCCAATAATCAATAAAAACAATCAACAGGCCACTGAAAGGATGCTTGAGGGATGTCATTCTACTTTCATTAGCTCAAGAAGTCTTTGTATTTCACAGACATGGTGGAATATGACTACAAATATCCTCCATCTACATTAGAGTCTGCCTTGTTGAAGCACTGAGAGCTGTCATAGTGCTATCGATTGTGTGATCTCAGGGAATACAGCACTGGTGGACCTATAGGACAACAAGCCCTCTGATGCAGCACTGAGGAATTCATAGGTCTGGGAAGAACAACAGAGGCTTTACAGGCTGAAATAGATCAAGTAGGATTAGAAGTACACCTCCTGCATGTGGTCAATATCCAATCCATCAACAGCTGTGGAATGACAACAGCTAAGGACGTGCCAGCAAGAACGTACCATGTTCTGATTGAAAATGTAATAGTTACTGTAAAACAACTAGTGGTTGGAAATAATCACTCAAATCAGAACACACTCAAGGTTGTTAGTGATTTATGTTGTGATTTTGTGATGAGAAAATGTGTGTTCATCAGTAACCAGAGAGTCAATTATTATGACTGAAGTGAGTTGAAGTGTCATGTTTATTTCTAATGATTAATCTAATGCGTGTGTGCTGCATGCTTGTGTGTGAGTATGTGTGTGTGTGTGTGTGTGTGTGTGTGTGTGTGCTGTGACCGTTAGGAAAGAGGGACATTTATTGATATAGCATAATTCAATTCAGGAGAAAATGTTCTTTACTCAAGAGCAAATAATCTTTTGCACATGTGTTCATATTGTAACTTAAACAATCAATAGCAATTAAAAACACAACTGAACCAAGCAGAGAAAATACAGGCTGCATAATCAATGCTGAATGTAATCAGAAAGCTCTGCTGATCTGATTTATTCTTTATTGTAGAGACTAGCCACAGCAAAATTGTAGTTCAGTGTAGTGCCTTGAAGACTTTTTAGGTATAGTACATTAATAGGGAGGCACTGCCAGAGGTGGAGCTGGGGGGAGGGGGCATTCCCCAGTGTTTCCTCAAAAGCCCCAAATCTTTTAGGTTTTTAAAATGGGAGTGTATCTATGTTCCCCGGGTTCTATGTTCCCCATTTAACCCTGCAAAAAAGGTTCTATGTTCCCCACTTACACAAAAAAGGTTCTATGTTTCCCGGGTTCTATGTTTCCCTCTTACTAAAAAAAGGCTCTATGTTCCCCGCTTATCCAAAAAAGGCAGGAAACATAGCAGTTGCATTAATATGTTGTTTTAACATCTCTAAACACACACACAATGGAACATAATGGGGAGAAATTACAATCAGAAACTTACCCTTTGGGCGATCTATGGTGGGCAATCTGGGCAATTATATCCTTTACAGAAGGTTTTTTAATCCAGCCGTTAAATGCAGTGTTTCAGTCAGTGCAGATTTCTTTGAGCAGCCAAAGACCAGCTGGTAAGAAAAGAATAATTATCATGGCTGAAATAAAGATAAATAAGCTGTCAAGTGCAGCATTTTTTCTGGAACTCTGTTCAGTAAATCCACCATGGTTATTTATTCGTTTTGTGATAAAAATAAATGCGTCTATGTTGTTGATCACGGATGTTGATATCACCTGTTCAGTTCGGTCCTTCGACCAATCAGATACTCAGATTTCTTCCTCTCTTGTTTTTATGACGGTAGCGTCAGGAGCAGCCAAAGACCGCCTGGTGGCAAAATAGTTATCTACCAGTGTTCGTAACCAAAAGAATATTGATCATGGCCGAAATAAAGATAAAGATAAATATTTATGTACAGTTAATGCGTTTCCCCATTTGCTTATGGGTACAGGAATACATGTATGAAACACATTGTTTACATAGTTTAGTTTCTTTAAAGCAGAATTTAAAAAAAAATAAATAAAATTTGTCATTGAAATGAGTAAGGCATTTTTAAAAAATCTTTATATCTAATTATTCTTTTCTTTAACTTCATGCCTTTTGAAAATTAGTTCATCTTCTACTTATTTAATTATTCATAGTTAAAGAAATTTTGACCAGGGATGCACAAACTTTTGCATGCCACTGTATTGAAGAGCACATTTACTTGGCATTGTTCGGGATCTTTCATTTGCAATTAGAGCAGCCCAGATTATGATGAATGGATTGAAGAGTGGCAGATTTGTCTGCTAGCCATCATTCTGTGAACTCTATTTCAGTAAAGTATAACAAAATTCCTACTTTACCTATGTTATGGAACCTCTTTGTAGTTGGCAGGAGCTAAAATTGTACCTCTTTACCCCAAATTAGCATGTGTACATATGTTTTATAAACACAGAAAAATGCGCTAGAGGAAGGCTGTAGAGTGTTTCTCCATTGTCAGAAGACTAGCCTCTTGTACTCCACCCCCATTTTGTAGCAAAAACACCTAAAATGACATACCCAAAGTAAAACGAGTGTAGCTTCTGAACCGCTCTGACTACATGCATGCATGAGGTCCAGAAAGAAAACTCCCTGAAGTTTCTTGTGAAAGTATCAGAAACACTCTAGATGAGACAGAGACAGAGTAATGGGCCTCTGAAGTCAGAAAAAAATGAAGATTTTGCCTAAAATAAAATACAAAATGTTTTTCAGAATGAAAAACTGTCTGTGGCTTCATCTGAGCAGGTAAATGACACACTATCAATGAACACTCATTTCAAATTTGAAGAAGATTGCTCAAAGTATGACCATTCTACAGTGTTTTTTCCACGAAAAGATCCAGGCGGAGCTCCAAATGACACTCGGCCACTCGGCTTCAAAACAGTACTATCAATGATCAAACAACACTCAGCCAGCTTCAAACATTGTACCTTATTGAAATCAGGTGTAATTGTGATAGCTGATGTTGTTTTTGACAGAGAAACACCATAAAATATCACCAAATAAAGCCATATGAAATGTGAAAGTTATGATCCCACTTTCTAGACGGTATATCTCAGCCAAAAATTGTAGTAGGAGTGAGACTCTTACCTTCTATAAACCAGCTAAGTCCCCGCTAACGGCTCCACATAAGATCGCGAGTAATCCTGTCCTTTTCTCATCGAAAAACAGCATGACATGATTTGTCACCACTCATCGCGATTTTGGACTTGTGTTTCGGCTGCTCTGGTGCGAAATACATAATGAATAAAAGAAAAACGATGTTATTTTTGAAAAGTCGAGAGCTTCCTGAATCTGGCAATACCAAACATCACATGGTTTGATGACGTAGTGCGCCTGGGAGATACCACATAACAGAGGAGGAGGGGAGCGAGGACGTTGGCATCCTGGCGGAGGTAGAGAGGCTAGAGCTGTGTACACAGCTCTGCTGCAGACAAGCATGCCTTTCTGTTTTTTTTTTAACTGGTATGTCACACTTGACATCACGGACAGGCCAGAAAACAGATTAGTAAACAGTAAAAAAAAAGCTATGTGTAGGCCAGTGAAAATGTTACAATTGTTACTTCTTATGATATATCTTTAATTTATTTAGTCTCTCCTTCAAACTTGTTGCTGACTAATTTGGGATGTTTGAACACTGCTTGGATTTGGGATTGGGACTATTGTCCTGGGCTCCATTTTTGTACAGCCAATCCAAGATGAAGTGATGTGTTGCCTCTTTGTTCATCCTGATTATTTGCCTCTTGCTATTACGCTTCTTTGAATGCAAACGCAGGATTGATTCAAGGACCCTGAATTGATTTATCCCTGATTACTGCAAGAAATGCTCAACCATGCTAATCTGTTTTATAATAGTATAAAAAGAACAGCAGAACAGCAGCTCATAATGGAGGGATATCTCTGTGATATCTTCCACATCCAAGGAAAGCCTGAGGCAGAGAGAGCACACCTCCCTGCCCTTCCATGGGCCTACATGGAAAGCTTCATGCAGGAAGAGCAGCAAAGAGCCCCCAGGAACACAACAGAGCCAGCAACAATGACAAACAGAAATGACATTGATAAGTCAGATACAACATTAAACGGAGAAGCTGGGGTGGAGGTGGGTTGCAAAGCAGTTTAGAGAAAAGCAGAACAGTAGGCAGGCCAAAGCAGTTTAAGTAAGGCACCCTGAATGAGATTTGTGATGTGATCTATCAGCTGACTCCCATCAATCAGCTGATCCATCAGTTGATTGGGTTGCTTGAGATCAGCTGATGTAGCTGGGATATGGATGAGCTTGAAATGCTCAATATGCTCAATTTGTCTCTGTTGAGGGTTAATTTTTGCCTTTGTTTAATTGATACTATTGTTCACGAATGCCACATTTTTTTAGCTTACTCCCAACTACTAACCTGCTTCTCCCCTTTAACTTTTTTCAGTGCTAAAAAACAGCAGCCTCTGCTCTTTATATAAGGAGGCAGACTGATGGCCATTAATCTCTCTTTATAAATTTTATTAAACCATGAGGATTTCCCTACAGCTCAGAACAAAATTACTGTGTTGCCTTTATGTCTTTATTTTTGTTCTTTTTCTTGTCAGACATTAGCAAGTAAACAGTCACTCCGTCAAATGCCCCTGACACTGAAATGTAATGCAATACTGGTTCCT
>NC_065521.1:10087638-10095928 GCF_006386435.1 Epinephelus moara | reverse complement strand
TAAATGATCTGATGATGATAAATGATGGAATATATATTCCATCATTTATCATCGTCAGATCATTTATATCATATTTAATATACACTTTATATTGTTTACAACACATTTGCAGTGTGTTTTCTTGCCACATTCCCTTGCGGGAGAAACAGACGGCGAAACTATCGCTGCAGATCACGAGCCAGCTAGGGTGCTCAGCCCCACACTGCGTTCAGTGAGAACTACTCAATATGTTAACATGAGTGCCAAAGCAAGCGAGCAGCACTCACTGGAAAATCGTCTTGTTTTGTGGTGCTTCTGCGTCTAGTGTGAACCGGGCATCACAGTGGGCTGGTGGCCAGGTCAACCTGATCTCACAGAAATACGTGAAATGACCACGACCTCTTAACACCGCATTCCGTGGTGGCAGCACGTAATGGGTTGAAATTACGTGCCGGTACCACGGAAACAATGCCAATGTAAAGTCAATTAGGATCCATTGTCGTGGTGTCCACACAAAAGTGTTCTTGATATTAAAACGGCAAATATATTCCTGTGTTATAATTTCCCACCAATAATAACAATAATAATAACATGATAGTTCGGCTGTACTACATATTTGATATAGGCCTATTCAAATATTCAGTCCCAAAAACGCAGTACTAGCTAAATTATCTGAAATAAACCATCATCCTTACTTTTTCTTAACATATTTCATCTAGGTGCAGTGTCATTACTAGTTCGGCTTTACTAGACATTTGATATATTCAGTTCAGATGTATTTTTTACGACTCTATTTTACAACAAGCCGCAAAAAACCTACCGTCCCAAAAACGCCGTTTGGCGGCCACTGATTCTGTGCCGCTGGCTTGGGGTCCGCTCTCCCTGGTGGAGTGGAGGGTTGCCAGGTTGCCGCGGCGGCCGCCTCCCGATGCAGACGACTCCATGTGATGGTGTTTCCTCTCTGGTTCTTCCGTGCTCAGCCTTATTTTTTTCTTCTTATTTATTTATTTATTTATTTATTTATTAGTGGCGTTTGGATTCAGTTGCGGCAGACGGACGGCAATCTGAAATGGAATGAAGCCCACACAGAGCAGACAGTAGCTACAAAACAGTAGTGGAACGCACCCCATCCGCCCACAGCACAATGCTCTTAAAGCCCTACGCTATCAAAAGCTGGCAAAATACTTTTATTTTATGGCCTTGACATTAACCTGTCATATTGTTGAGTTATCAAGGACACTTCCGTGTTTTTGTGTGTATACAGGAATGTTAAAGATATCATTGAGGAAAACGAGGTTGACGTGACATTGTTGAATCAGGGAATTCGTGTGTCCACCATGACAATGGATCCTAATTGACTTTACATTGGCATTGTTTCCGTGGTACTGGAACGTAATTTCAACCCATTACGTGCTGCCACCATGGAATGCAGTGTTAAGAGGTCGTGGTCATTTCACGTATTTCTGTGAGATCAGGTTGGGCCAGGTGCAGTGCCGGGTCTAACCAGTGTAATGACAGCAACAGAAACTTTGTCCTTGTTGGGGATGCATCAGGACGCATTAGCATTAACTACAAAACATATGTGGTCAAATGCAATCACCTCGGCAAAGGTTTTGAGTTATCTGATCACAATGCGTCTTGTTGGTTGTTTACACTGTTATTCAGTACTGTCCACTGCTTTTTTTTGTTGTTGTTGTTTTTTTGTTTGTTTTTGCCTGCGCCCTCTGCGTTGGCACCCCAGCTGCACTGCCAGACCAGGTGCATTCAAATGAGTGGAAAGGCTGCATTTTTTTTTTTTTTTTTAAACAGGAAGACTTTCAGTCTGAATGCACTTTAAGTTGAAATCAAGAAAAGAAGAAGATGAATCCTAACTGAGAAAATGATATGATATAAATAATTGTTTTGTTTTGGTAGAACATTCTCATAGCTTATAATAAAAACCAATTTTCTGCTCAATAATTAAGTGAAAAACATATAAAATTAAGACATTTTAGTGTATTAAGGAACTAAAAAAGAAGGCAGCAAAGCATTTTCCATTTAATAAGATAAAACTGTTATCAAATCCAGATTCATTAGATTGCATCATTTCTTCCTCTTCCACAGAATTACAAAAACTACCTGTTTAGAGGTCAAAGCTAATATTAAATCAGGTGCAGCAGAAATCTAATTACGATGAAAAAAATATTTTAAATTCCACTGAGTATGACAGACAGTAAAGCACTGCACTGATGTGTTTATGTCCATATAGCCAACAGGAAATGCTGCCTTCAAATATGTTCCCCAAAGCAAAAAGTTGACAGGAAAAAATGTTTGTCATTCTGTTTCAAGTCTGGGAAACAGACATATTGTAAAAAGCAAAGGCAATACTGAGAAACTATATTGAATACAAGATAATGTTGATACAATACATCATGAGTCCATTTGTATTCATGGTATCCTTTCAAGACAAATAAGGCCGGGACTAGCAGACTGTCTGGCCTGTCCACATGGAGGGATTATTGATCCTAATTTTCTAAATTGTGTTGTGTTTGTGGCTAAAGCAAATACAAGCTCAAGCATAAGTTCAACTACTGTTTTTTGGCAGTGATGACCAGTTTAACAGACCGCATTTGGTTATATATGCACAAAATTCTTAATATTTCTTATCTACAAACTTTCACTATTGCTATGAAGCATAAAGATGATTGTAAGCAGACATTTTACGTTTATTAAGTTAAATGTTTTGCTTTATTTTATCATGGATCCTGAATGTTCTCTCTATATTTGTCTCCTACTCACACAAACACCATCATATTATTTTCTGTCTTATCTTTTAATAAAGAAAGAGCTTCAAAACTGTAGAGAACACAGAGCTGTATAAAATGGGAGAATAAGTCTGTGATAAGACATTGTTCTTTGGCTCTGTCAGGGTCATTTATTTTTCCTCTGTAGAACAACTTGCAATCAGTGCAATAGCAATCCATACAAGAGTAATACAAGTGCTTCTTACTGTAACTAAAAGCAATTATACTAATCAAACACATCAAAAATAATACCGCTGATAGATAAAAATCAGTTTAATTCTCCTCAGTGGCAGTATTCCCACCAAGATGGGGGGAAAACTCAAGTATCAAACTTTGTTTTTTTTGTAGTTGTTGTTTGTGTTTGAGATTTGTTTTTGCTGTTGAAATCCCTGTCAGACTGTGAGTCATTGTTCTGCAGGTACAGAACATCCTCTTCAAAGCACAGAACAAAGGAAAAGGTTTATATGTGATATGATATCCATCTATTGGAAAGCCTCTGCCTCTGTCATTGATGTGCACAGTATATTGCTTCTCAAACAGTGCATTCACTCTAAACTTTCACAACAGAAGTCCTCAATAATTGAAAGGTAAATTTGTAATACTTAAATTGTATATCATAGACAGATGCCATTAGCACCCAGGTGTCCGTATCCAACAATGCTATTTGCATCCGGTGTATAAATAACTAATATGGCTATTTAGACGCAAGTGTATTCAGGCTGTTCTCATGCACTGTTTGTACGTTTTTTCTACAAAAAGTAACATGCCAAAATGAGCCAGTAATTCGTATAATACAGTGGCATGCAAAAGTTTGGGCACCCCTGGTGAAAATGTTTTTACTGTGAATATTTAAGTGAAAAGAAGAGGTACTGATCTCCAACAGGCATGAAGTTAAAGTTGGAACATACTTTTTAATATTTTAAGCAAGATTACTGTATTAATTTCTGTTTTGTACAATTTTAGGGTGAAAAAAGGAAAGGAGCAAAAGTTTGGGCACCCCAAAAGGTATGAGCTCTCAGACAACTTTTACCAGGGTCTCAGGCTACGGCTTGTTCATAGTCATTGTTAGAACAGGCCAGGTGATGTAATTTCAAAGATTTATAAATATTCTGACTCCTAAAACCTTGTCTCATCAATCAGCAGCCATGGGCTCCTCTAAACAGCTGCCTAGCACTCTGAAAACTAAAATAATTGATGCCCACAAAGTAGGATAAGGCTGTAAGAAGATAACAAAGTGTTTTCATTTTCAGAATTGCTGTAAGCTCACATTTATACCTGATATGCTTTCTACCCTAGGATAGATACTGTCTCTCCTTCCTCAGCTGTGTCAACAAACATGAGTACACTAAGAAGTGATTAGGTTTTGCCCGATGCACTGATGGCTGTCACTGATAAGTACAGTACAGCTTGTTGTAGTGGCACATTTACCAGCTGCTGAGCATCAGCGTGACTGAGTGCTACATTACCTGTCACATAACAGTGACAGTGAAGCCAATTGCTACTGCACAACTTCCAGAGCTGCATCACTGCCTGCTTGATAGTAAGAAAGACAGCACTGTACTAATGAGCCAATAAATATGCAGCTATCACATCAAAATGTTTCATTTGGCTCATACAGTAGCAGGACACAACTCTGGGCTACAGTAACTACAATAATTCCCCCAAAAAGAATTGGATATGAGGAGGCACAATTACGGACTTCTGGAGCATGAAAGAAAAGACATTTTTTGTACTTTGAAGTTTTCACTTTCATTTTGAGTCTTCACTTGCTGAGTGTATGTAAAGTACTCTGCTGTGTTGTTTCCTGAAGCGTGTGTGTGTGTGTGTGTGTGTGTGTGTGTGTGTCGTCCCTGTTCTCTGGCAGATCTTCAGAGGATCTCAAAAGCTTGTTGTCTTCCCTCTGGTCTTTGTATCTGTCTGATGTTGTGCATAGTCTGCTTATTAGCCACATCACTTAAAGGGGAGCTAACATTTTTTTCAACCTGGGCCCTATTTTCCGATCTACTTTTGTCTAAATGAGTGATACGATGTTCAATATTTGACATTTCTCCAGTACAAAGCTAGGGCTGACCTGCCTGCAGCCCATGAGTGCGTGCTATATTAAATAATAGGGCACTCAGACAGCGTCAAACAATGTCAAAATACGTCCACTAAAAGTGCATTTTTTTCACACAGATAGGCTCGGATTGTTAATATAATTATCCGACAACATAACGGAAAGGAGAAATGAACATCTGTGTTTACCTTTAGCTGGATTTGGACCTGTTGGCCTACAACATGAACAGGATGGGATACAGTAGATATGGCTTCAATGAATATAGGTCCGCAACTAGATGGCATTGTAGAGAAATTTTCTATTACAACTAGATGGTATTGTATATAAATTGGAGATGGAGAGAACTCCAGCACTCAAAAAGGCAGCTTCACATTAAAAAGTGAGATTTTGCAGGGGCCTTAGAAATAAACAATTAAATCAAGCCTTTGACATTATAGTTTTACTCAAGATCTCCAAGCCTACCGTGATGACTACAGTATAAGTCCTTGAAGAAGACAATGTCCCAGCCAAAAGTGAATGAGAGGATGTGTGTGTGTGTGTGTGAGAGAGAGAGAGAGAGAGAGAGAGAGAGAGAGAGAGAGAAAGAGAGAGAGAGAGAGAGTGTTCAGTCTGATTTCCGACCTTCCTTGATGAAGTTGAGCTCGTAGCACCAAATCTCCTAGCGGTAGGCCATGCAGATCTGAGCCACATTGGTCTTGCGGATGTCATTCCCCATTGGGCCCTCTTTCAGGTAATCTGCACCCAACGGGTCTTCTCCTGCAGACAGAGAGCAATCAATGTATGCTTAGGAGCCAACAACAACACCAATATGTCTTTACAGATATTCACCATCATATCTTGGTCACATTTTGTAATAAGCAACTTATTTTGTAGTCTATTAATCTACATACAACCAGTTTGTGTAGTTTATAAATTGTTTAATGTAATGCATCACATGACATGATGCATTAATAGAAATGTATCATGGGATTGGCGTAAGGTTTCTTACCTCAGCAGACTCTGCAGCACACTGTTCCTGGAGATCTCACACATGTCACAGAGTTTGAACACCTGGGCTGTGATGGCGTACTCCTCCATCAGGGGCTCCTGGGGACAAAACACAAGCCGGGCCACAGCTGATTATTAAAATGATTTTTTTTTATTTTTTTTTGTGCAAATGTGAACTAAAGCCTTGACAAATAAAAATACATCTAGTTGGCCAATCATATGGTTCACTGCTGCTCATCAGTAGTGGTGGAAAGTGGTCAGGAGGTGTTTGTGAGTTCGGACTTTGAAGGCCTCAAGTCCTTTGGTTTAGTTTGAACAGATCAAACAAATCATCTGTTAAGTCCAGACTTAATAAATACTCCTAGTGTGGTGGTTTGTTCCATCATTTAACGTTAAATTCTTTATGCTAGCTAAATATAAACATGCAGCAGACCTTACCTGCTAAGTGTTTATGGTGTGTATTACAATAATGTGCACCCCAGACAAGGCTCACCTTAGTGTAGAGGAACTGCATGGGGTCATCAGTGGAGAGACACACCATCAGTCCCTTCTTGTGGAACTCAAGCAGAGGATTCTTAGCGTACTCTGGGAAGAGACTGTTGCTACTGATTAGGGACACAGCGATGGGGATCTGGGTGAGGAAGTACAGGTACTGCAGCATGGGGCTCTGTCAAGAGGGAGTAAAATAGAAACGTCAACATTTGAAACATAGCTGTGCCAGTGTTGAAGTGTCGAAGTGTCTCCACTTAAAAGCACATTCTCAAGCTCCTGAAGATTTAGGAATCCTGCTTGGGCAGATCTTTCTGTGAATTGTGAATTTGCTGTGTCAAGAGCAGTGTAAAATTGGGCTCTGTAGAATGACTGGGCATCAGGATGGGTATGGGCTGCAGCCTGACCGGTGTAACGTTTTGGAGGTCTGCAGACATGAGGCATCTGTATGGGTTGTAGGTCAAACTTTGTTGCCATCACCTGTGCGTTTGAGAACAACACATCAAAGTGCTCCTCTGTTCGCTAGTCCTGCATGCTTGTTTTGGCATGGTCCACAGCCTCCCACATGCCTGAAATGGTCCTATTAATGTCCTAAGCTGCAGAGAGGTGTTCAGGCATGCCAAATCCCCCATCAGGTCTTCAACCATTACAAGGCCGAGCACAGTGTTCCCTTTCAGAAATGCTCCATGGAGACCACTGGCCTTAGCTGAAGTTTCAGCTGAGCTGCATGATGCCATTTCTTCAAAGGCTGTCAGCACCGACTCGTACTGTCTGAGAACTGAGCGGATGGCAGGGGTGCGAATGGTCCACCTGGTGGGGCAAAGAGGCTTTAAGTTGGTGAAACTTCCACCATGCTCTAATTTTGCGATGTCCCGGAAAATCAACTTGAACTTGCCCGACTGATTGAAGAAGCCTCCCAGTTCATGGACCAGACCCATTGAATCCCTAACAAGTACACTAGCTACACAGACAGCCTGCGTTATTAAGTTCACGCAGTGTGCACCACAGTGATAGTACACAGCCAGTGGTTGTTGCTCTTTCAAGATGGCTTGCACTCCCTGCAAACGTCCAGCCATGTTGGCGGCACCATCGTACGTTTGTTCTCGGAGTTGACTCATAGGAAGGTCTAGGCGTGTCATGACATCACATGCCACCTTGGCTATGTTTTGCTCAGTGGTTGATGAGACTTCGTAGTGTCCCAGGAGCTCTTCCTTTGGCTGGAGATCTTTATCAACAAAGCGGACACATATTGACTCCTGCTCAGCTCCTGATATATCCTGGGTGCCATCAATGATTAGTGCAAACTGAACCACTGGGCTTGACGTTACTTCAGCCACTATTTCTTTGATGATTGTATTGGCCATCAGCTTAAACAGTTCGTTCTGTATCTGGGGACTGGTGAAGTCAATGTGACCATCTAGCCAGGTGGTCAGCTCTGCATCCCCCTTTGCCTTGTACTTCATAAGTTGAATGAAGTTGCCACTCTGCTTCTCATGGCCTCAAAAGGCAATACCTTGCCGCCCCAAAAACTTGACACCCTCAACTATTTTCATCAGATTTCTTCTCGCTTCTTGCTGCTGTCTTTCAATCTGTCTTTCAAGTTGAACATTTACAGGCTTTGGCTCCTGGGGCCGGTTGCACCAACTGGTCTTTACTACGCCTGGTCGTAACTCCTAAGACGGTCTTTGTTAAGACCAGTCTTGAGGAGTGGACTTACGCCGGTTGCACCAACAGGGCTTACGCCTGGTCTTAGCTACGCTGGTTTTAGCTGTGCGCGTCCATGTGAATGCCCCCGGAATGCCCCTCGCAGCCTGCCTAAAGGAGCGCGGTGACGTTAAATGATGCGCCGCTGAATCACCCCGTGTGCTTGACAGATGACAATTGACAGTTGACAGCCCCTCTCATCTGTGTTGACAGTTTATTTACAGTTTAAGATTTGAAGAAAACATGAAGGATCAATGAAAAACTTTACCGACACTGAAATTAGAAAATTAAT
>NC_065521.1:10083827-10087311 GCF_006386435.1 Epinephelus moara | reverse complement strand
CCTGGATTCGTGTCATCATAGCTAATTTATGACATTGGCTGTCTTGGTGTGCACTGAATTTCTCTACTGCCTTTCTCCAATTAGTAAAGCCTGTTGTGATGAACATAGGGTCTGCTTTGGATGCCAGCCTTGACTTTTTTGCCATGAAGTATTTTGCACAATAGAAACAAAGGACGCCTTTTCGGAGGTGGCAGTAATGGAGCCAGGTATACATTCTAAACCACTTCTCCTGAAAGCGGAGTGTTTTGTTTGGCAATATTTGAGTTGGTATGACCCTGACATCTGGCTGATTTGGGTGCAGTCCCAGTTCCTCTGCTTTCTCTCCTATGCTTCCATCCTCCAGATGTTCTCTCTCTCCCTCTGCCTCATTCGCTCTACTCTGAACACACCAGAAGGAACATGGAAGAAATATTATCACTGATATCAGAAAACTATTTACAAGAAAGACAACTGATACACACTTCTGCTCTAATGTCATGATTTGGTCTTAACCATTGACCACCTCTCTCTGCCTCACTTGCTCCACTCTGGACACACCAGAGGGAACGTGGAAGAAATATTATCACAGATATCAGCAAACTATTTACCAGTAGACTACTGATACACACTATATACATGGGTGCCAACAGGATTCTGCTCTAATGTCATGGTTCGGTCTCAATCACTAATATTTACTCCTTTCTTAGACTACTCACCTCTATGTCACCACCAGATTGAAGCACTCTGCCTGTGCTTTCATCCTCCGAACTTTCTCTCTCTCCCTCTGGCTCACTCGCTCCACTCTGAACACACCAGAGGAATCATGGAAGAAATATTATCACAGATATCAGCAAACTATTTACCAGTAGACTACTGAAACACACTATACACATGGGTGCCACTGCCAACAGGATTCTGTTCTAATGTCACGATTCGGTTTAAACCATTAATATTTACTCCTTACATGACAATCATTTAGCAAACGCTTTTATCCAAAGCAACTTACAAATTGCGTTTAACATAGGAAAAGCCAAGGTTCTACTAGTTTCCCAAACTCCTCTACTCACCTCTATGTCACCACCAGATTGACACACACTCCCCGTGCTTCAAACGTTCTTGCTCTCTCTGTGCTTCACTCTCTTTATTCTGAACACACCAAAGTGAACATGCCACATGGAAGAAATATTATCAGATAACAAGTACTGTACCTTGCTCAGATAGCCAACAAACCACTTTTGTTCTGAATGACAATTATTCTATGAGAAATACTGACTAGTTTTTTGTAGCCTATTAACTCTTACGTACTGTAATGTTATGTTACGATTTTTATGCAAAAAATTGCCGAATGTCATTGCAACCCTCTTGCTTCCTCTTGCTCATGACGACTCACTGTGAAATAACACATGCAGCACTAACATTATGAGAGACAAGTTAAAACTTCACGCAGGCTTGTTGTAACAATGTACAATGTATCACCAACATTGATAATTCCTAAAATGGAGTGCTGAGAATTTGTGTGCAACTCGTAGGCTTACAGTGCATGTGAAACATTTCACCATGGTGACACACGCGCACACAAACACAGACACACACACACACACACACACACACACACACACAGAGCCAAACTTTGAGGCAGGGCTGGCTAACATGAGATTCTACTACCATCCTTACCTCCCTTCTTCTACTCCCACTCCCTTGCTCTTCTCCTCTCTTCCGTTCTCCACACCTCCAAGCCTAGTTACCCTAAAGATAATCTCTCAAGACAGATTCTCCTGATGTTAGCTTTGCTAACTGTCCCTGTCAGCTGCAGCACTGATGATCGTGATTTCCCATAACTGAATAAATACCACACATAGCAACACATAACTGCTTTGCTAGCTCAATCATGTTGTAACTAAGATAGATAAAGATAAAAAATATTTTATTCACGGACCGTTTATTGAGTTATTATCTTATTTTGATAAAGTCTATGGTTATTACAGACACCGCTAACGGCTAACGTTAACAGCTAACGGTTAGCCCAGCTAATCTACGATAACCATGTTATTAATTACAAAATGTGCACACAGAAATAGTAATGTTTGTTCAATCATTTTGTTTATAGACTTAACAAACATCAGATTAGTCTACACGGTGATATAGTGACGTGAAAAATGTGATATATAGCTAAACTCTGCTGGTTTCTCTACCCAAAGTATTTGTAAACAACACGGCGATTCCCTGGGGGCACCGCCTGAAGTGAAGGGCATGAGCGATCGCCGAGGCCCCCGCACTTCCGTTAGTCGAAAAACTCCGGGCTGTGCCTCCAGAGGAAAAAAAAAATTTTTTTTTTTTTTTGTTCGTTTGTTTTTTTACTGATGGATTTCCAGATTACCCTAAAGAGAATGGTGAATTAACTTAAACCAGCAAAGCTTGCTAATGCATATTTGTAACAGCTTGCTAACACTTTTAATGTCACTGGCTGGGATACTGACGTTACTAGCAAGCTAACGCTTAACTTTAAATTGCCACACAGCACACTTAGTAGCTAACGTTAAATTGGGGCCAACCAGCTAGCTGGCTTATCACCTAGCTAGCTAGCTAGCTAACTTAGACATGTCAATTGGTTAAAACAATTGACCATGACAGCAAGGTCGGACAGTATCATACCGAATTACCTAGAAAGCTAATGCTAGCCAGACATTAGAGATCTGCGAACGGTAATGTTAGCCTGGCAAGTGTTAATCATGGCTAGCATAATGTTTAGCTAACGTTAGCTAACGGCTCGACTGTTGAAATATAGATGGCTAAACAGCTGGACTGTTGAAATATAGCTAGAACGTAGCTAACAACGCAGCTCACTAGAGACACGACACCACCAATGTGTGTGGAAATTTGAAAGACACTAGCTTCATAACTTACCTGTGTTAGCTACCGTTTGTCACACGCCATTCACTCTGATGATGAAAAATGCAATATGGGTGACCGTGACGAGTCACCGAGCCGCGCGTGCGGGGATGGATCTATAAAGGGTCGGATTCCCATTGGCTGGGACATTTTGGGCGTATCTGAACATTGGGGGGAACTTGTACCTCCCAATGTATATGGTGGCTACGCCATTGCTGCAAGGCATCACCACAGTCTGTCATCCATCCCTCGCTCCTCAACAGCTTCAACTTCTTGTCGAAATAAAGTCACTTCTGGCTCCACTTTTAAAGTATAATTTCTCACCATGGTCAGTTAGCCTGCCCTGCAGGCGTGCTGTGTTTACATGGCAACTCGCGCGAGACTTGTTGATGGCTAGTGGTGGTGCTAGTTCTCGAGTCTGAAGTGTTCTTGATATTAAAACGGCAAATATATTCCTCTGTTATAATTTCCCACCAATAATAATAATAATGATAATAACGTGATAGTTCGGCTGTTCTAGATATTTGTTATAGCCTATTCAAATATTCAATCCCAAAAACGCCGTTTCTAGAGAACTTGCTAAAATATCTGAAATGAACCATCATGCCTACTTTTT
>NC_065521.1:10081704-10081848 GCF_006386435.1 Epinephelus moara | reverse complement strand
ATTTGCCGTTTTAATATCAAGAACACTTCCGCGTTTTTGTGTGTGTACAGGAATGTTAAAGATATCATTGAGGAAAACGAGGTTGACGTGACGTGATTGAATCAGGGAATCCGTGTGTCCACCACGGGAGAGGATCCTAATTGA
>NC_065521.1:10073273-10081680 GCF_006386435.1 Epinephelus moara | reverse complement strand
AGGTTGACGTGACGTGATTGAATCAGGGAATCCGTGTGTCCACCACGGGAGAGGATCCTAATTGACTTTACATTGGCATTGTTTTCGTGGTGGCAGCACGTAATTTCAACCCATTACGTGCTGCCACCACGGAATACGGTGTTAAGAGGTCGTGGTCATTTCACGTATTTCTGTGAGATCAGGTTGCACTTCACATGTCTTGATAAGCTGCTTCTTCTCACCATAAATACAGAACAGCATCTCCCTCATACTTGAGCTTTATTGTCAAAGCTTACTTAACAGCTTCTCCAGGACAGTCTCTCAGCAGGTCAGTGTCACCTGATCATCACTTGACATTCAGTTCAATTTCTTTGCTACTATTCTTTCAGCCTCAGATGAGGCCACGCATTCTGTCTTTATCATTCCTGCCTGTTCCAAACCCTTCATTTTCATCATGTTGTTTTCTTCTTTCTAATGCTTTTTTCCCCACCTATTTTGACCACTCATTTCCTCTCATAACCATCAAGCTCCCCCTTCTGCCACTCGTAGGCCTCGTTTAAGTGTGGTCAGATTACCAAATATCCCACTGAGACAGAGCTAAGGGCAGAACTACTAAGCCAGTTCAACAGAGCCAGGCTTTGTTTGTGTTAGCTGGCTCAACAAAGCCTAAAACCTCAGTCAGAGGTAACAGGTATCACAGTGGTGGTTTGGCATGATTTCACTCTTCTACCATCACAAAATAGATTTTGTGCTGCCAATTTCCACCTATGAAGAATACATAATAATACAGCAAAAAGCAACACTGTTACAGCAAATAAGGGAAAAAAGGAATGCTGGCAGAAAATTATTCATTGTGTGAATTCATAAGTTAGTATTTATTTTACCAAAAATTGTAAATTCTACAGCTCTAAAACTTTAAACTTGTTGGAGCATATTTTAACGTTATACTTGCCTATTGTGACACTATCCGAAAGATAAATTCAGAGAGAGGAAGAGAAGGTGGAATATTGCATGCAGTGTTTTTGTAAGTTATTAATAACTTACTCAAAAAAGTGCTTTGTCATTTTTTCACCTGCACACCTCAAAATAGTTTTTCCAATAAGCTTACCTGAACCAGCCTGACCTGCAGGTTGACCCATGCATCACTGTCTGCCTTGTTTCTAGCCACAGTCTGTCAACAAACACACCGCACACTTACTGCTTACCACCAGAGGTGCTGCTAAAGAGAACAGAGATCTTAAAGACTGTAACTTCAATAATATAGTGAACTATTAATCTATGTTACCAGCAATTTTATAGAAGGCTTCTTTGAGAGTCAGTGTGGGCAAATGGTCAGAGAACACTACAAACATATTCATAAATCTGTATTCTTGCTCAGATTTTCTCTGTCACTGATAAATTGTATCTTCCCATGGCAAAAAAAAAGTTAGCTGGATCTGTGAGCGTTTGGTCGCTAAGAAGACTGTTCAGAGTGGGTCAGATCGATCTTACAACTCCCTCTTAATGAAAGATCTTCTTAAGCTAAGAGTGATCTGGGAAACGCGGCCATTATCATGTCAACATACAGGGAAAATGTGTCCAGAGTTTATGACATTTACCGGGAGAGCTAGAGCCATTTGACTAAAGCTGACGTTATTACTGCTGTAGCATGATGTTATTAGACTAAATATTACATTTCTAACAGTGTCTGAGCTGATTTATTGACACAGTATGCTTGTAGGCTGCTGTAACATTAGGTTTACAGAGGAAATAACGGGAAATAATGGGATGTGACTTAATCAGGTGAAAATATCGTTAGTGAAACAGAAACAAGCGTTCGTTAGGGGACAAGAGCCAAGAGTCACAAAGACTCACGTATGTTAAAAGTTACTTACAACCGGTGTATTTACTGTATGTGTCCGGGGTCCTTGGCCTGTGGAACGATTAATGTGACCACTAACTTGTCCCCAAACAAACGCATGTTTCTGTTAGGCCTATGTGTTTCACTAACATCTTTATGTATTATGAAGAATGTCAGACTGGCCAATCAGTGGCAGAGCTGGGCCCGAAGTCACAAATAGCGCATTTCGACTGACACAAAACTGGCACGGTGCCGGTTCCCGAACCTAATTAAGTAGGCTACTTACAACGGCATGAAAGAAAATAATAACAACACTACAGTCTAAAAGGAGATCTCGCCAGATTTATACAAGTTTACGTTGGTCACCGATCAAAGCGGGCATCTAAGAGGAAGTGACAATGTTGGCTCATGGAAATCCAAAACGTTATTGCAAGGGAATGCAAAACTATTGCGAGGGAACACAAAAAGTATTGCGAGGTAACGCAAAAAGTATTGCGAGGTAACGCAAAAGTATTGCGAGGTAACACAAAAGTCAGTCCAAAAAAAATCTCCCGACTTGACCTTTAAGGGGCTCCGTAGAATTTAATTGTGATGAACTGAATTGTCCCCCCTGGTGTCGCTTTCCTGAAAAGCAAAAACATCTGAAACTTCCCATTAGTAGCAGATTGATGATTTGGGGTAGAGGGGTATTAATAGGCAAAGGTGAATACTGTAGTTTTAGAAATAACAAATGCAAATGGCTACACAGTTAATGTAAGACTGCTTGCAGGCCAAGTAAAGGTCACCATGTTCTTTACTGTTTCTGTCTTGTGTTTTCTTGTCTACCTGGTTCTGTTGTAACTACTGGGCTTACAATTATACTTTAAGTGAGTGTTATCACTAGATTATCAGCATTGGGTAGCTGTATAATGAGCAGACTGACAAGTTTCTCTGACTTCTTCCTTCTCGCTCTTGAGAGATCCCCATTTCTCATGCCTTTTAATCTCTGGTTGATGCCTCGATGCTGCATCTGCTTGGAAAAAATGGTGACATTTGGTTGGTGAGTCTGAAAAGCATCTCTGGTGTTTACATGGCAGCTGGAGTACAGAATACATTATAGAGCAGGCAGCCTGATAAACTGATAAATTTAACGCTGGCAGGACACCTTGACCTGTCCATGATCATCCAATTTCATGGTTCAAAATTTGTTTGAATTGGTGTGTGGCATGAACAATCATTGTACCAAGAGGTGGTAAAGACCCTGTGATTACCCTCAAGGGAGATTTACTGTTTTCCCTCGATTTACAAAAGGTGACAGACAGTATGCAGAAAGGAAATAAAGTGGTGAAAATGACAAGAGAATTGGGTTATTTGTGGTCCGTGATGCTGAAGTGACCCTTCCACTCAATTGACTGTGAATGGATTAAAGCTCTCAGGATGGAGAGTTGTGTGGGCAGATTTGGTTTCACATTCTCTTTCAAGTAATACTGTGTTTGCTTGAACACACACATACACAGATATTTTCTGTTTTTTCCTCATAGATTCATGTTACTTTAAAGGGAAATTTCGGTTTATTTCAACCCGTCTCCTATCGTCCTAAATTTGTTTCAAGTGACTAGTGACATAGAAATAATAGTTAGCATGTTAGCCGTTAGCCTAGATACAGCCGGGGTGCATAGTAGCGTCAAACCTGTTAAAACGTAAGAGAACGGGCATCCTTTCAAGTGCAAAGTTAGTCCACTAAACAAGCTTTTTTTCCACGAAGACCGCCTCATATCGTTAGGATAAATGTCAGAGAACATATAGAAAAGGACATGTAAACGTGTTGTCTTACCTTACCGGTGTGCTGCCATGTTTGTTTACCATTTAGCTCTGCTTTCCAAAGCGCGGCCGAACTATATCTCGCCAGCTCTAGATAAAGCCCAGCTGGATACTAACGTTACTCCAGATGGAGGTGTCCCGTCCTCGGTCACATCCAGACCTTGAAAATAAGGCTGCAACCGGTCCCATTCCTTGCAACAGAGGCATTCCTCTTCTGTGGGCACTGGGGCACAGCATTCACAGGTACACCACCAATCTCCAGAGCTACGCAGCCTTGCAGCAGCCATTCCTCCTCTCTCATCCTCTACCTGTTGCGTCTCTCTCTCTCTCCTCCTCCGTTCTTCAGTTTCACGAAGCTCTTCGTCAGTGTATTCTGGCTCAAATAAATAAGACTCAAAACTCTGCAAAATCAAATTCCTCCTCCATAAAGTCGAAGTCTGGCAAAAAGTCAGCCATTATTCTATAAATCTTTCATAAAATAAATGAATGAACTTTTCAGACTACTGTCCGGTTCTGCCTTCCAGCTGTTGCTGCTTGTTCAGGCACGCTATGAGATCGGTGCTTGTTCTCGCGATATTTTGGCCGCGCTTTGGAAAGCAGAGCTAGATGGTAAACAAACATGGCAGCACACCGGTAAGGTAAGACAACACGTTTACATGTTGTTTTCTATATGTTCTCTGACATTTATCCTAACGATATGAGGCGGTCTTTGTGGAAAAAAAGCTTGTTTAGTGGACTAACTTTGCACTTGACGTATGCCCGTTCACTTACATTTTAACAGGTCTGACGCTACTATGCTCCCCGGCTGTATCTAGGCTAACGGCTAACATGCTAACTATTATTTCTATGTCACTAGTCACTTGAAACAAATTTAGGACGATAGGAGACAGGTTGAAATAAACCGAAATTTCCCTTTAATTCATTTGAGTGAAGCAAAAGTGGACTGAATATCTGACCAAACATGTCAGATGACCAGCATTGTGATGCATGAGCTGTTAAAAACTGCCTTGTTAACATACAAGTGATTAATATGGAAGCCTGCTTCTGTCAAAGAAGGGCATTAGAATAATACTCTGAATACGAAGTCAAAAGTTTAACATAATTTGAAACTGTTTTGCCTAAAAAGCAGAATGAAGTAGAGTAACTAATTCAGCATCAAAATTTTTACCATTCAGTTTCTTTTTATCAGGGCCATGTTGTTCTGATTATTAACTCATGGTAAAATGCACTTCACTCAAATTCCACAGAAACAAAACACAGTGAGATTTATACTTCTGTGTAGAATCATCTCTGCACCTGCCTTGACACAGAGCCTATGTCATACCCCAAGCCATAGCCTAATGTGCGCCTCCCCAGAAATCGCAGCAACGCAGACCTCCTGTCTATTTTTGTAAACTGAAAACTATTTCCTTAAGTGGAAACGAAGCTTTTATTTTACTTTTATTTCACAGATAAGAAACAAAAAAATGTGAAGACAATAAAGCCTCCACAAAATAGCATTTTAAGTGTGTGTGATTCATCCTAGCTTCATATGAGTAGAGGAAATATCCACTAGTTGCTAGGTTAATTTATACAATGTAAAATGCCATAAGCTTGCCATAGGCTTGTGCTAATAGCATTAGTCAAATTTGTGAGGAAAATGTGTCCAGCAAAAGACAAGTGCTTTGTCTGTGAATCCTGCAAGTTATAATGAAACCGATTTGTTTACTTTTTTTTAAATTGTCACTCTTAAGCTGTGTGTTTTGAATCAACTAAACTTTACCAGTTGGTCAAAATCGGGTAAAAATTCGGACATGTTTGTTGTGGCAAGTCAAAACACTCACTCGGAGAGTGAAAGTCTGGCTCTGAAATCTCACGTCTCGCGAGATTTGGGTTGTTGCAGGAAGTTACCGCTGGAGTGACCTTACAAACGCAAGGAGTTACTCTGGAGTAGTCATGGCGGAATTTTTACCCAATTTTGACCAACTGGATCTGGATGAGCCATTTGAACTTGATGACCGTCTGTATTTATTTGAACACGGAGTACACGGACGTACACAGACACAGAGCTCATTGAAACTGAAGAGCGGACAAGGAGAGAGAGGGAGCAGTGTTACTTCAGTAGCACATATACTGAAATTGCAACAGGCAGAGGAACATGTCTGAATCCAGCTAAAGGTAAACACAGACGTTCATTTCTCCTTTCCGTTATTTTGTAGGATAACTATACTAACAATCTGAGCCTGTCTGTGTGGACGAATTTTGACGTTGTTTGACGCTGTCCCAGTGACCTATTATTTAATATAGCGCGCGCTCACAGGCTGCAATCAGGTCAGCCCTAATTTCATACTGGAGAAATGTCAAATATTGAACATCCTATCACTCATTTAGACAAAAGTAGATCGGAAAATAAAGCCCAGGATGAAAAAAACAATGGACTACTTCAAGAGGAGCAAGCTGAAGATTTTGCCATGGCCCCCACAGCCTTCCACCCTTAACATCATTAAAAATCTGTGGATAGACCTCAAAAGAGCAGTGCATGCAAGACAGCCCAAGAATCTCACAGAGCTAGATGCCTTTTGCAGGACGAATGGGTGAAAATCCCCCAAACAAGAATTGAAGGACTCTTAGCTGGTTAAAAGAAGTGTTAAGAAGGTGAGATACTTGCCAAAGGGGGCACTACTAAGTACTAACCATGCAGGGTGCCCAATGTTTTTCTTCTGGCCCTTTCCTTTTTTTGTTATTTTGAAACTGTACAAGACAGAAATGAAAAAGTCATCTTGCTTGAAATATTGAAGAAATGTTTCATCTTTAACTTCATGCATTTTGGAAATCAGATTCATCTTCTACTTACTTAACTATTCACAGTAAACAAAATTTTGACTAGGGGAGCCCAAACTTTTGCATGCCACTGTAGCTGTCAAAGTTAACACTGATGTAGAAAAACATTTACTTTGGCAATCTTCATTATGATGAATGATGAAATGAACTTGATGAGTCTAAGTTGTTCTTATTTGAATATAATTTATAAAGTTCAATTACAACACAGTTGGATCCAAGAAGCTCTTAGTACAGCATGTGTGCATGCTACCAAAAACTGAAGTTAACAGAACAATCATCCAGCCTTTTACAGTGTAAAACGTCATATAGAAGTACGTATAATCACGCCACCTGAGAGGAATTAAAACAATGTTGTGTAACGCTTGGTCCAATCTGTTTACCATTGGAGTCTGTGAGGGCTTCATCTCACAGTGTCTTAAACTTCAGACACCCTGGAGCCTCCTCACATGCCTGCATGTAGACAGTGCAGAACTCAGAGGCCTCCTAAAATACTTTATATACTTTCGTGTTTAATACGTTTTTCATGACAGAAGTATTGTAGTCGGTGCTTCATTGTGATAATGCTGTTAGTGGCTCTGATGCCTTATGCCTGTTGTCTCGCCTCAGAAGCCCTCACACACTGGTTAAGCATCAGCAGGGGAGGAAGAACAGCTACTAACTACAAAACATTACATTTGGGCTTGTTGTTATCATAACCAAAATGAAGATATTATATTTTTTTAAAAAATGCAGTGCTGGAAGATTATGTTTTTCTTTCTGTTCCATTTACTCAAGACATTTTTGTTATGTTCATTAGTTTTACGAGGCCCATTTCCCCAGAGCTGTTTCATTATTGCAGTGCAAAAAAATTCACGGAAAAGTTTCTCCATGCTCTGCTCTTTATCCATCTCTACTTGTAAGATAACTTTAATTATCAGTGTTTGAAAGGGCTTATTAACAAAGATACAGAGGTCGACTTTGAGGTGCTGTGTTATGGAAATATAATATTTTGCTAATGATGCCTCATCAGCCCTAGGGAGACACCTGCCAGATTATGGCAAATCATCTCCAACACAATCTCTCCACCCATTTTTCTCCACTGCTCAAGCTAACAATGACCTCCCTTTCTCCATTCATATTAATTGGGAGGAAAGCAATACTCTGTACCTCCGAGGTTTCGATCTTTGAGCAGCAGAGCTGTAATTATTTTCCCTTTTTCCAGCACTCGGATGTGAACACTGCGGTGGCCTGCAAGGCTCTCCATGAGCCTCTCCCTTCGGAGAGCCTCTCCTGCTGCCACTTAAAGTAATTTCACCTGCTGTTGGTGAAACATAAAAGAAATATTTACAATCATTTTTGTTGATTCACTAAAGCTGGAGGAAGTCCAAAAGAAAAAAGGTTACGCCAGCAAAATGATTGTGCGTGTTAAATTGTACAAGTTTGCTTTTCCCTCATGGCTCTTCTTCTACCTCTTGCTACACTTCTTGTTCCCTTTCCATAACAACACACACACACACACAAAATTTATATTGCAATGCAGCCAAACTGGTAACACCTAATTGAAATGAAGCTCTAGCAAAAGTTCAGTCAGGAAGACTTTTCATGCTCAGGCTGTAGGTTTCTTTTTCACCCTGCCATTCACTCCTTGCATGTATGCTCACTCTCTAAGTGTCATTGTCTGGGTAATTGAGTCATCAGCTGATTCACAATCAACCAATAGCACATTAACACACATTCTCTGTCAGCCTATCAGCTTACTGCTCCTCATTTTAAATATGGTTCTTTCTCTGCTGTAGTTCTTTCTTGCTGCTGTCATGTCAATCAATCAATCAATTTTATTTATAAAGCCCAATATCACAAATCACAATTTGCCTCACAGGGCTTTACAGCATACGACATCCCTCTGTCCTTATGACCCTCGCAGCGGATAAGGAAAAACTCCCCAAAAAAACCCCTTTAACGGGGGAAAAAAACGGTAGAAACCTCAGG
>NC_065521.1:10049971-10070537 GCF_006386435.1 Epinephelus moara | reverse complement strand
CACCTTCCCATCACCACCTAGTCTTCACGGATTCATCAGCCTCATACACCTCAGCAGTCAGCAGCCTCAGAGTCATCAGCCACCACCAGCACCAGTGTTTGGACTTCATGGGGGGATTTATCCTGCTGCTGCTCAGATGTCTCTCAATCACAAAATATTTCCCTCTGGTGTCCGAGTGCCAAAGACTGTCCACTCATATTCTGTATTAAATATTATCTTTACTTAATTCTTCTGTCTGTCCTGATTGAAATGCATGTGCTGGCCAGATCAAGACCTTCACATCATGAAGTGGTGGTGCTCAAGGAAACACTACCACTTTTTTCCACAGTCAACACAAAGTGAAAGTTCCTTGTATTTGCTTTAAATGCTGCCTGGAGCTCACATAGGTGAGTTGTGAAAAATGATGTTGATTGATCAGGTTGACTTTTAAACATTTGTTTATTAAAATTGTCTGTTAAGGTACAAAGGCAACCATTTTTCTGCCATTATATAACTAATGTTGTGAAATTGACATTCTCAGAATAAACAACATTGGTTGGTTGGGAAAAGTTGAAATAATTTAACTATTGAGGAGATAGGAATATCACCACCACAAGGAATCAGTGAAAACACAAGGAAAACAATCAGCACCTACTTTTCGTTGCCACTTGGTTGCAATTCATCTTTCTGTCTTCACCTATTGAGATGTGAAACAAACAAAAACAATGATGTTTGTACATGTATGTTTTCACCAACCAATCCTGTACAATTATATAACTGATTACATCAAAATTACTTTTGGGGGACCATTGAGGAATTGAGCATTGAGAAATAATGAGAGAGCTTCAGAGGTGCTGGTGTCCACTCAGGTGCAGGGAGTTTCCTGATGACCTCTCCACCCACCAGCTCCTGGGCCTGGAAGCCAAACCAGCAAAGGCCAGATAGACAGACGTCACAAACAAAAACTATTTACCTGTTGGGGATACAATTCTGAATAAAAATGTTACTCATCAGCCTGATGTTCTTGGATGTTTTCTCAAAGATTTTGATAAAAAAAAATTAACAATTGTAATACATTTCTCTTTAAATCACTCAATAAACTGGAGAAGAGAAATTTCTTGATGGATAATAATCAGAAACACAGAAACTCAGGACTGCAAACATTTTATACCATCTGTTTTAGTCTGTGTGTGTGTGTGTGTGTGTGTGTGTGTGTGTGTGTGTGTGTGTGTGTGTGTGTAATATCAGATCAATAATTGCTTTGCCAGTTTCCTTCTATCCTCAGGAAGTCTCCCCAAATGAACAGCTGAACCACTTGAACCACCACAGCTGCAGAGCATCCACACCAAAATCTATTTGTAACATAGCAGCAGACTTTTTCACAGAAGACATTTGGATGTGTTAAATATTCAGTACCGGCCTGCCCTCTGGATGACTTTGCGCAGCTAATATTGATGCACATGTGAGGGCTAACGGCCAATTTCCACCAGATGCGTGTTGGTTGCGTCTCCGCTCCGGCACGGCAGCGGAGCCGATAGGATTCAGTTCTAGTCAATGTGTGTGTTTCCACCGGCTGCGGCTGTGCTGCGTTCCGGCTCCGTCTCAGCTCCGGCACTCCGGAGCCCTCCGCAACAGATACGCAGGACTTCTATTTTTGTCGGATGCCGGAGCACAACGCAGCAATTCAGCACAGAGCAGATCATGCGGGGCAGGAAGTCGTGCACAGAAACACAATAAAACATCCGGTTAATTTTCAAAATAAAATACACAGTGTTCACGGCGGATCATATTTCCCTGCACTACACCTTAAAAACTACATAATGGGCAGAGGCAGGCCTGAAGTCAACAGGTCAGAGGTTTTCAGACGTCATTTCACCCCGTGAACACCATGGACGAGGAGATATTAATCATGGCAGTGCACCGAGATGTCTTCCGGCGGAGCTGCACCGCACCGCACAGCAAACGCAGCCGGTGGGTATTGACGGACGGCCGAGCACGCAGCGGATAACCAGCGCTGCCGTTCCGCAACGGACACGCATCCAGTGGAAATCCGGCCTAAGAGGTGTCAAGTTTTAGGAGCAGGTTAAACAGAGACTAGCTTACTTACTGTAAAATGCTGGTTTTGAGGCTTTTTCCACCCTGACCAGAACACAGGTCTCTGAAATACAATGAATATTTCTTATGGTCATATGTTCAGATATTAAACATTGTGCAAGATATTGTCAGTCAGAAACTTCAGTACAAAATAATCTTTATCTGCGCTCTACTTGTTGACAGTCACCAGTTGTTTTTACAAGCCATGTTAGAGTCACATTATTGAAACAGTAGAAGTCAAACGTTACATCTGCCCCCACGTGCAGAGGCGACTGTAACAACACATCTTCATACTTTCATATAAATACCAAAGACAACAATAAACAAGTGCAGATTTAGATAAAACAATTTAATATCCATTGAACAATTATTTCCAATTTTTTCTACTTTGAGGTCAAGTGTACGCGATTATGCTATCTATTTCATTACTTTCAAATGTGTTATAAAGTGGAAAAAAAAAAGTGTAATAAGAGTGTTGTGTAGGCTATATCACTGTAAATTGTGATTGTTTTTGGAAAGTGTTGGTACGTCATTAAAAAAATCATTAAAAGTTTTAACAAGTTCATAGAAAACCGCAGCACAGTATGTCATGCCTAAAAATGACATAAAAAAGTCACAGTGTGCACTTTTCCTGTGTGTCCCTCAATCATATTCTGGCTCCTTAAAATGGCACTCAGCCATCTAAACTCTGAAAACTCCTGATCCAAGATTTGTCTTTGAAATAGCTGTAAAATGGTCAGCTTAGCTGTAAAGTTTCTAAAAAATTCACCTGGGGGGTTAGTGGTGATTTACAATGGTCCCCCCAATGTTAAATATGTGATTACAGCCCTGCATCACAGTGCATTGCGTTTCATTCGCAATAAATGGCAGTAATATGTTGACGCTGAAATTTGCATTTCACACATCCATCTCAAAAACACAGTAAAACTCTCTCCTGGTCAGACTCTGGACCAGAGTCAGGTGGTGGCTCTGCTGGTACAGATTCTCCTCTGTAGCGATTTCAACCGTGTTGGTGGCCATGACAACGTCTCCATCAAAAGTGAAGCCACCATCCTCATCCAAGCACCGACCCACTTCTCCCCAGACAGAGAACAACAGACAAGGCACCGGGAACATCTTCTTGTGGTAGTGGCAGCAAAACACTCACACACTGACAGTCTTCATGGCTCTCTGACCTCCTCCACAGTGTCACTAGTCGTGCGTAAAAGTGTGTCTTTATTGAAAAGTGCTGAAAGAGGGAGGGAGTGCCCAGCGAGACCCAAAGCTAATCATTTAATGTCTATATAATGATTTTTGCAACCTTGGCTGTTTTCACTCAGTTGCATTTATCTATTTTTTACCATGATTTCTAACAGAGTCTATACACCACATAACCAGTGTGATAGGAGTTTCAGACGATGACAGCCTCGAGCTGACGAGAAAGCGTTTAATGAATATACCTTAATTATACATGATGATATCCACAGCAAGAACTGAAACTGGCTGATGATGACGTAATGAGAGCTCTGAGGTCAGACGTGTTGTTAGGACAGACCTGATGGTTCCATGGTTGCTATGTGGTCTCTAAGTGCATCATTTCACACATTTAATCATTTGAAACAAAACAAACTTTCTATCGGAGAGACAAGCAGCAACACAACTTTCACTCAATGTTTTTTTCTGGAAAACAAACTACAAACTGAGACCATTTGCTCCTGGACCTCATCTTTAGACCTGCTGTCACTGACAAACAGACTGATTTAAGGTAGATGTGAGATTTTGACACTTTTTTAAAGCAGCTGTGCGGAACTTTTTACCATTTATAAAACTGTCCCTAGTTCGTATCACCCCCCCCCCCCCCCCCCCCCCCCCTCCTTGAAGATCCGCATATTTATTTGAACCCAAGAGCAACAAAAAAGCCTTTTTCTATATGGCTATTTAGCATTGCCTCGGTCGGGTCGGACACAGCGGAAGTCAGCAAACCAGAATCGAGCACCCGGAAGTGGAAGTAAATCTGCACGCCCGCAGCGGCCCGCAGCAGCCCGCAGCCATTAAACCACAGAAGAAGAAGGAGCCGTGTTTACGAGTAGGATTCAAGAAACAGGCTAAATGACATGTAGTAGGGAGTAGTGAATGATTTCGGACACATTGCACACTCTTGTACAGTAGGTGGTGGTATGCACCTGGAAGTTGTTTGCGATCCGCCAATAAATTGAGAGAAGAAGAAGAGCCGTGTTTACAGAGACCGAATAAGCGGTACGCAACAGGCATTGCTGAACACATAACAGTTTTACCAGATGTATCTATAAGGACTTGTACTTTCGATGTCATGGCGGATAAAGAAGGAGCACCATCTAAAAGAAAAAGAACAGAAGAAGGCTAAACGGGACAGTGATAGGGCTCGAGCCCAAATGCGTGTAAACCTTGGTCGGGCATTCACCAAGTGGAGAGAGCTGAGAGATTTGAAAGGTTTTAAAACTGATCCCGAGTTGGCCCTTTTCCTAATCGACAGGTATGTAATTTTCATTTTTATTTAGCGAATATACCGCAACTTGTTAGACGTTGTTTCACTTCAATATATGACGACATGGAAGTTATAAGCAAGCTAAATGTAACGTTAGTTGATGTGAACCGCTTTTGTCTAGTCACGTTACAACAGACGCCACAAAATTATCTGTGACTATGACCATGAACACAAATATACAGCAGGCAGTTGTCCTCAGTTTATAAGAAATTCAGAGCTACACCAGAACGTTTATGATTTTCCTCTCGCTCTCCAAAACAAATGCATGCAGTAATTGCCGGTTGCAGTCGAGATTTTACAAATGAAGCCGAATACCGGCTGCAGTTGGAATTTTACGACACCAGGCTGTGGGTGTCATACCGCTTCGACCAAAGGGGGCACTATAATCAACAAAAACGTAAAGTTCCGCACAGCTGCTTTAAAGCCCATGTTGTTTTTTATGTATTTTACCGTTGAGACTTTACCACAAATGTAGTGATGTAGGCAAAATATTACCAATACTGGCGATATTTTGCCTACATCAGTACTATTTTAGTGTAAATGAATCAAACTGGACTGACGTTCGACTGTTACTAAGCTTGAATAAGTGAATCTAAAGCTAGCTACTTTCTTTGGTTCACCAGCTGTCTGTTTTATCTGTCCAACAAACAGCCCAGCATAAACATGCTAATAAAAATATAGCCTAGCTTTCATATTTTTTAACTTCATGGTCATATAGGCCATCAGTGATGCAAGCAGTGACACAAGCATTGAAGCCTTATTATATGAATATGCTCATAATGCAACCCTTTTCTCAATATTTAGAATATTGTTCATTTATGAGTATTTTACACAAAACATCATTTAAATATTATTATATCATCATTCTGTGAGAGTAACAGAGAGGTGTGTATCAACTGCACAAAGATTTTTCTGGAAAAAAAAATGTTGATATGGTGCTGGCTTTTTCTCATTCAGCAAGAGAGCTTGAAATTGGCATGTTGTTGAATATCTGGCAAAAATGTCCCTCTGTTAAACACAGCTATGTCTACTGTATGCATGGGCAGATTATGAGACAATGGGCCCCTGGGCACAGATATGTAAAAGGCCGCACCACCTCTCCTACACAGGGTCAGGACACACAGAGTTTGTGCTGGTTTTGCCTCTTTTTTGTTGTTTGCATATGTTTGTAGTTGTTTTGTTGCCGCCTGCTGTGGCCGGAATCACATACCAATGACTGAATATAAAGATGGACAACAAGATGGCTCCCCAAAAGTGAGGCCAAACATATTGATCGCCCCCTGGTGGTTAGCTGCAGTAAAGGTCAAAACCCCTGCCCCCGTCATGTTCACAGATGGGACATGGGCCAAACTACAAAATCATGGAGGAAAGTGGTAGATATTATAACATCAGGCAAAACTATCAGTAAAGCCAAAGGCTTCAGCTATAAAAGAGTTATTATCAAAAAACGAATTACGTGCTGATCTGCTGAGCCCCACTGTATGTCTTGGTAGATGTATTTCTGAAGTAATTAGTTCCCATTGATTGAAAATAGAATAAAAAAATAATGCTGCTTCCTCTGTACTTCTGTTCGACAACAATAAGAAATTATAAATAGAACATTTAAAAACATGTCAAATCTAGTCAATTGAGCATCGGAAATTACACAGTTGATGGAAAGTGACATATTAAGGAGAAAGGCTACAAGAAGAGCGGGACAGTAAGAATAATAAACACAGCAAAGCACAAAAATAGAAGATGAACAAATGTATTCAGAAATTATGAGCATACATACTGACATTTGGCTAATACAGGCTTTTGATGACCAATGTTGAATTGATGCTGCAGTATTGAAGCTGCCTCAGCAACCAAAGTCTATGATGACCAATTGAATCTCATGTTTCCACAGTCCCACTACATTTACCCTTCAGTAACACAGAAAAAAAAAATATTTTTATTTTTCATGTTCCATACTTGATTGAGCTTTCATTAAAGTGACAGCACAATTCTATGAAGTGAAATATTCCACTATCCACTATTATATGTCATAGAAGTTTCAAATGTCTTGTGTGTCATTTTACACCTCTCCTTGAGGTCAGTTTGTGTCGTTTTGGTTGTTTTGTGTCTCTCCGAGATCATTTATTGTCCCTTAAAGGTAATTGTGTGTCTCCTTGAGGTCATGTTGTGTCTTTTTAACTCATGCTGTGTCTCTCTGAGGTACTTTTCTCTTTGAGGTCATTTTGTGACTTTTTTAGCCATTTTGTCCCTTTTTTTTTTTAGGTCATTTTGTGTTGTTGTTTTTTTTGAGGTCATGTTGTGTGTCTCTGAGGTAAATTTGTGCTTTTTTAATAATCTTGTGCTTAAAGTGAATTTGTGTTGTTTGGGTTCTTTTGTGTCTCTCTTAAGCCATTATGTGTCTCTCTGGCGTCATGTTGTGTCTCTCTGAGGTCAGCAATGTTACATTTAATTGTACTCTGTACACTCAATTTTTAGCAGCGCTGGCTGTGGGCTAATGGGCCAATTCAATATGTGGTGTGAAGAAATTTCTACAACAAGTGGTCTCAGGGTTGGATTTGTTTTTCCCTTCAGATAGCCCAGTGCTACACGTGGACCAGCCTCCTTGTTCCAGTCAACTTGGGCCACAGGTCCACTGCGCATGTACACGTTCTCAATCTTCTCCTGTTCGATGTACACTCCCTGAGCCAGCTTGAAGATATTCCTCTTCCTGTCAATAATCTTCAGAACTCCACTCGGGAGCCATTTTCCGATGTCCCCAGTGTATAGCCAACCGTCTTCATCCAAAGCCTCTGCTGCCTGACCCTCCACCTGCAGACATCAAATTGCTGTGGATAAATGCTCAAACTAAAACCTCCACCAGCAATTTCCATCAGCTCCACCACCTCAAAGTGCTGAGGACCAACGTTCCATCAGAACCTCAATCAAACTCCGCCCTCAGCTTTTGCCAGCAACCTGCAGCCGCCATCTCCACCTGCAGATTCTGGCAGACAGCTTGGCCAAGTCTCCATCCAAGCCTCTGCCAGCAACATGAAGCTGCCTCCTCCTCCTGCATATTCTGGCACAAAGCTTGGCCAAACCTCCATCTACAGCCTCTGCCAGCAAACTGCAAGTGTCGCCTCCAACTGCAGATTCTGGCAGAGAAATGCGGCCAATTCTTCATCTACAGCATCTAGCAACCTGTCCTTTGCCATGTGAAGACCTCAGCTGACCAGGGACCAGAGATGCACCAGGGACCAAAGAGCAGAGGTGCAGTCATAAATATAACCTTTCAGGTACAGTAAGATAGACAATCATAACTGTGTAATAATAGCATACCTGGGCTGATAAATTAAAGCCACCTTTCTATTTACATTCAGTTAACATCATCTCCTTCTTCTAACAGGTATTTCCACACATTGTGTGAGAGAGGAGCACACACCCATCAACATAAATCTGACTGACCGAGATGCTGAACTTAGTCCACCAGGCCAAACCTCAAACTAAGCCTCTGCCAGCAACCTGCAGCTGCCACCTCCACCTGCAAATTGTAGCAGACAGCTCAGCTCCTTCATCTTCAGCCACTGTCAGGAACTTCAGCTGCTGCCTCCACCTGCATATTCAGACAGGTTGGCCAAATTTCAAACTACAGCCTCTGTCAGCAACCTGCACCATTGCCACCTAGACCTGCAGGATCCTGCAGAAAGCTGTAGCCAAACCTGAAAGAACAGCTTGGCAAAACGTCCAACTAAAGCTTTAGCCACCAACCTTCGGCAACCACCCTCACCTGCAGATTCTGACAGACAGCTCTGCTCTTATGTCTACAGCCTCTGCCAGCAACCTGCATTGCTGCCACCTCCACCTGCAGATTCTGACACACAGCTCAGCTCCTCCATGTACAGCCTGTCAGAAACCTGTAGCCGCCATCTCCATCTGCAGGTTCTGTAAGAAAACTGGGCCAAACCTCAAACTAAGCCTCTGCAAGAAACATGCAGCTCCGCCTCCACCTGCATATTCTGGCAGACAGGTTGACCAAGCCTCCATCTACAGCCTCTACCAACACAGTGCTCCGCTGCCAGCCCCACCTGCAGATTCCTTGAGACAGCTGTAGCCAAACCTGTAACAACAGCATGGCCAACCTCCAACAACAGCCTCTGTCAGCAACCTGCAGCTGTTATCTCAATCCGCAGATTCTTGTAGATAGCTTGGCCAAACCTCTGTCTAAAAGCCTATGCCGTCAACCTTCACCGCTGTCACCTCCACCTGCAGGTTCTTGCAGACCTTTGTGGCCACACCTGCAACAACTGCCTCTGTCAGCAACCTAGCCACCTTCTCCACTTGCAGTTTCTGACAGACAGATTGGCCAAACTTCCACCTATAGCCTCTGTCAGCAACCTGCAGCTGCAGTCTCCTCCTGCAGATTCTGGCAGAGAAATGTGGCCAATTCTTCATCTTCAGCATCGTCTAGCAACCTACACCACTACATCCTTGTCCTTTTGCCATGTGAAGACTTCCAGACCAACCAGGAGCTGATTAAGGGCTGGGAGGACACTTCCATCTACAAGAAGTTTTTATCAGACATCCTTATTTCACTTCCCCACACAGAGACATCTCCACTGCTCTGATGTACATTTTGCTTGAATTGGTTTAAAAATGCTTGTGTGTCTCTGACTTTTGTACATGCCATCAGTGTCTATTGTCTACAGTTAGAAGAGTCTTGAGATTCAATTTCTAATAAGCCATCAGCAAAAGCTCGTCAGTCATTTTCAATTATAAAACATGTTAATGAAGTATTAATAATGGATTCTCATAGTAATCCATTGATTTTGCAGTTGTAAATTTTATTAAGTTATTCATAAATTCATTTTGTTCTCAATGCCCTGCAGCCTTTTTCCAGAAGGTCAAACATTTATCTTCCTGATGAAAATACTAGCTGATGATGACCAGGATAATGATGATGATGATGATGATGATAGAGGCATCCGAAAATGCATCATTGATGTCTTATAAATTAACATAAATAGAAAAATAAATGACTTATTAACTTTGAATAAAGCCATTAATTAATTTTATAAACTCTTTACAAAGGCTGACTTAGAAGTGGTACCCAAAATCTTAAGCCAAACTAACTAAGTAACCTAAAGTACTGCACTTGGTAAAAATTTGAGGTATTTATAGTTAACTTGCTACTTGTACTTAAAAGGGAAATAGCCCACCATAGACCGCAAGTGAAATCGTCACTGGACCCTCTGCAGTTTGCCTACCAGCTTCACCTGGGGGTGGACAACGCCATCATCTACCTGCTGCAGCAAGCACACTCGCACCTGGATGGACCCTGCAGCACTGTGAGAATCACATTCTTTGATTTCTCCAGTGCATTCAACACCACCCAGCCACTTCTACTGAGGGAGAAGCTGCAGGCAATGAGGGTCAACACATCCACAATTTCCTGGATTACTGACTACGTGACAGACAGACCACAGTTTGTCCGACTGGCAGTGTCCTGTCTGACATGGTGGTTAGTAGCACAGGAGCGCCACAGGGGACTGTTCTGTCTCCTTTCCTTTTCACCTTGTACACCACAGATTTTCAGTATGACTCTGGGTCATGCCAGGAAGAGGAGTACAGGGCACTGTTGGATGATTTTGTGGAGTGGGCTGGAAGAAATCACCTGTTGCTGAACGTGGCCAAGACTATGGAGATGGTGACTGACTTCAAAAGGAAGAGGACGGCTTCTCAACCCCTGTTCATACGGGGAGAGGACATCACCATGGTCAAGGACTACAAGTACCTCGGCATCCACATAGATACCAGACTGAATTGGAAGGCCAACACCGATGCTGTGAACAAGAAGGGGATGAGCAGACTCTATTTCCTAAGGAAGCTGAGATCTTTCAATGTGTGCAGCAAGATGTTGGAGATCTCCTACCAGTCTGTTGTAGCCAGTGCACTTTACTTTTCTGTAGTCTATTTGGGGAGAAGCATCAGAGCTCTTTCTCCAACAGACTGTTAAAGCTTCGCTGTCACAAGGACAGATACAGAAAATCATTCCTCCTCCAAGCCATAGCAGTATTTAATACCTCACCTCTGTCTGATAGAGAGCACTCACAGCTCTCTACAGCCTCTCCTCTATAGCTTAATAGTTACGTTACAACCATTTGTTTGCACTGCTGGTAATGACCAATTGCACACTTGTAGCTTTTTTGTACATTTTTTTTACAAAATCTACCTCAGCTTTGACTGTGTTGTGTATATAGTTTGATCTGTTTAGTCCTGCAATTTCATATTTGTATCCTGTATATTTCTTGTATATTTTAAGTTTTTTGTACTACTCATTTTTGTATATATTCTGATGTCTACACTGTTTGATTTCTTGTTGCTGTAACACAAGCATTTCCCAATCAATAAAGTACTATCTATCTATCTATCTATCTATCTATCTAACCCATATATCTATTGTACTTTTTTACTCCACTAAATTTATCTGACAGCATTATTTACTAGTTACTTTCCAGATTTAGTAGAACATTTAACTAAGATTGCAGAAAAACTGAAGGTAGAACAAATGACAACAGTTAATGTAATTAAAGCTGCAAGCAGTGTTGGGCGGGACCTCGGACTCACGCCGTTTCGGCCTCCAGCTCACGTAGACAGTTAAAGACAAAAGTTTTAGACAATTTCAGACCCCTCTCCACTCTAGCTCACAGCTGACAATTTCTCCACATTTGCTCATGTTACTTTCAGAGGCACTAGCTCACTTCCTGTTGGATTCAGGTCAGGGGTGTCAGTGTGTGATTTGTAGGTTTTGATGAGACGAACAGTTTATATCATGGAAGTCAAGCTTTATTGGCTTTACATGCCACTGAACAACCTTGATGATAATAAGTGGGTGCTCGCCTTCAACACTGCATTCAGTTGTCTTCAGACAAATACCCATCAGACACCAATTTGGCATTTTTACACCTCCTGCCTGCGTCTACCATGGGGCGTCATGATTATAAATGCAAAACTCCTGACAGTGGTGTAGGACAACGATGGTGGATGTTTAGCCTCTTATTAGTGATGCAAGGGAAGTGATGAGGTTGCTGGTAATAAACTGGAAGTGCAACAGTTGATTGCACTGATGATGCATCATGTCAAAACAACAGCACGGCCTGTTTTCACAATCTTGCTGAATCTGGTTATAAAGGGATGTGACCACATTAGGGATGCACGATACTGGATTTTTTTTGCAGAGATCCAATATCCCGATATGTAATAACCGATACCGACATCGATATATCCACCTTTATCCCCACCTAATTTTAATGATCGTCATGTTTCTTATGTAGTGGAAGTAACATCATATTATGCATGTGTACTTTTATTGTAAGGCCTACCAGCGAATGAAAATACAATGCTTTCCAATGTATGTAATATTCATTAATTGTGCAAAATAAGAAAAGGCATGTTGGCCGTTACCGATGATGTACCGATATTATCAGCGTAATGGCCAATGCCAATATTCCATTTTTTATCGTGCATCCCTAGACATCATGGGTAATGCTTCTCATCCTCTCTATATTGTCTCTCTGTCAAATTTCTCTTTCCACAATAATGTGTCGGTTGAGGTATCTTGCATGATAATCACATATTGATAGTTTATGGACTGTTTTCCCTGTAGGAAATAGCATCATTTTACATTTTCTGTTTCAAAACCCAATTACCAGTGTTATGATGGAGCCAAGGCTGCTGTCTTGGTGAACCACAGACCAAATTTTCCCTCTGGTATCTCTCAGTTCATATTAGAATTGCTCATGATCTTACTTACATGAATACAATGATGAGTTTTTCTTTAATTAAACAGAAGAAAGTAATTTCTCTGTCCAACTGAAATGGTGGATTAAGGATTTTCTTTCTTATAATGTCTCTGCAAACTCCAGTTAGGCAGCAGCTGCCGCAGCTGGATTATCATGCAGGCCACATAGGCGTCTATAAAACTGACCCTGACTTATGATTGTATGAACAGTCAAGAAATTCTTGTATTTTTTTCCCCCTAGTCGATGTGAGTTGGTATGATATATGTCAATGGCAACAAACAACTCAATTGACACAGATCTCAGCCTCTCAAAGAAATCATCTGAGGACCATAGTGTGAGTAAACATTTGATGTGGAGCAGAGTTCAAATTCTCATTTTCTCTATGCGTGTGTGTGTGTGTGTGTGTGTGTGTGTGTGTGTGTGTGTGTGTGCGTGCTTGCGTGTGCGTGCATCTGTGTGTGAGTAACTCACTGCACTCTCAGTGTGCTTTTGCTCTCCTCCACCAGCAGCTCAGTCATATCTTCAGCAGTCACCTCAGAGGGGAGCTGTTTTTTCTGCTGAAGCCTCAAAAGTTGAGTCACCAGAGCAATCTAAACAAATACACAAGAGATCACATGTCTTTATGTTTTAAGACACAGTGTACGAGACTTTACCCGTTATTTTATATTGGTGTAGACTTTGAACTAAACTGGGTCTTACGTGAGCCTTATAGGAGCCGATGTGCCAGCAGGTCTTAGGAGCCCGCTCATATATGGGTGTGTCAAACAACACCTGTGAAGGAAATAATGACACTCATTAGTTTGTTTGTCGGAGTTTTACCTCCATCTGTGTTTAATACTAACTACACACTAAACACTAAAAGTGACATTCCTAAGCAGAAAATGGCATGCGGCAAAAAATATTCTGAGAGAGAAACCATCGAGCCAGCTGATTCAATGAATTGTTCTCCAATCTGTTCTAATCAGAATCGGCTGGGTTAGTGCATGTTGGTCAGTTGGTACTGCCACTCTGAGAAAATGTTACCCACTTCTGAATGCAATTAAGTAAATCATTTGTTACCAAGTTGTCAAGCAAGAAACATCTCATGATCAATGTGTTGTGTGTTCAAAGGTGTGGAAAACAGGATGTGCTATGGTTATTCAGCTGACTGTAACTGATGGTGACTCAGTAATTAAACAGGTACTTGCTGACCACTGGAGGAGTGGACAAAGCTCCGAACCTTCTATGGAACATTCTGAACTTATGAACTATCAGAACTGTATACAGAAACATTGATTCTGTGCCCTTTATGCAGGTTTGCACTTTGTCTTAATAAGTATGTGATTTTATTGTTAAATATAACAATGTTCCTTAAGAAATGCAAAAGACTCTCCCAAGACCTTTACAACATTATTGAGCAACAAAGCAATAGCACTGGTTCAACGATCCACAACATACTTTGCGTAAGGCTGAAAATCAAGATTTATCAGCAGACCCCTGGAATCTTAGAGATTTAATAACTGTTTTGAATTTGCCAAAATTCCACCTGAACAATGTAAAACATTAGTTTCTTTCTATAGGATGCATTTGAAGCTGGCATTGCAAGCAAAGGGTTCTCTACCAAGTGTTAATGCCAATTGTCTAGTCTAAATTTTATAATAACTACTCTGGAATGTGTTAAATGATTTTTTTTAAAGTACAGTGACTGAATTGTGACTAAATCAGATGCCAAAACTAAGACTGCTCCATACTCCCACAGAGAGATGTGGCTGTATTGATTCCTCAGATTTCAGCTGGTCGTGAAGAAGTCTGAACCCACCCAAATAGTATAAAAAAATATTCACTTAGTATTTCTCGAAAGTCTTTACAATGAAAACATGCTGCCTTAATTATAATAATCAGTGGTGGACAGTAATAAAGTACATTTACTGAAGTTCTGTACTTAAATAAAGTTTAAGTATCCATACTGTATGTACTTATACTTTGGAAACTTATTACTTTGACTTTACTACATTTCTATAAATGTCTCTCGCTAGTCATTACATTTGCTTTGAAGTCAGCGGATGATTTTTTTTCCCCGTAAAATGCAAAAGTCCATAAACTGTGATCATGCAGTTCTGCGTTTCTTTGTTTGTCAAAGTGCTGTTCCTGTAACTTTACGTCATGCATGCACTACTCAGATTGGGCAGCTCATCAGTAGGGACAGGTACAGAGGAGAGCTCATCAGCAGGCAGTTTTGGTTGTGCATTGTTACTATGGCTATAGCAGCAGATGGAGATGACAATTGCTCACAAGATCACCCATGGCCATACCTCAAGCCCATGTTTGAAGTTTCTGAAATGAAAAATTATTTATATTGTTTTAAATGTTTTCTGTTTACCGCACACAAACTTCATCATGGCCTACGAGAATTTGCCATCCAACCTGAGAAAGCATTTCGAGGTCTGTAAACATTAGCTTACTTAAACTCAAGTAACAGAGTTGTGTACACTGTCCACCACAGATAACGCCCCTTTCATAATTACCAAATGCCTCTTCAGTAATAAACAAATATGTATATGTATATATATATATATATATATATCTAGATAGATAGATAGATATAGATATATATGTATATACATATATATTTGGGAGTGGTGGTTCTATTGGGTTTCAATGAAATAAAGCCTGTGGACATCAGGTTATCTTTAGGTAGGCAAAAACTGCCTGATGCAGGTGACCCTTTATTTAGGTTTCAGAATGCCCACAGTCACCCTCAACAAAATCCTCAAAAGAGAGCAAAGGAGTTTCAAAGGGCCTAAGACCAAAGTTTTGGGCTGACAAGATCTGCTAACATGGGTTCTGCTTTAAGTTGAGGAGGGATCGAAATTCCCTGAGTGTATTTCCTCTAACCTCTCTTAAGCCCTAAGAAAGGGCCTCATCACACTCTGACTGGCCCAGAGGGGAATGCACCAAGCTGCTCTCAGATCTTACTTAGGCGTCAGTCTCCACACCCTGCACAACAGGTGATCTGAATCACCCTCCATTCAACTCCGGGGAACTGTGACATTCAGCTAAAATGAATATGGAAAGGGAAATAACAGGAAGTACAAAAGAATGAGAAACTGCTACTAAAAAAAATAATTTATGTATGATGGCAACTGACACTTTGACAATGGCTACATTTACATGCACACTGATATTCCCACTATTATTCCAAATTTGACAATATAATGAATTTGATACAGGGCATATTAACTACATATTTCGTTTGGATATGACAAGAAGGCCTTTTTGTAGCAATGTAACAAAGAATGTAGCATTTTCAGATTAAAGTGATATTAGCGATTTTAAAGTTTAGTGCAAGCTACACTGTGCAACATGAATCTAATAAGCTTGGGTAAGACATCCGGTTAAATGTACGCAGACCAGTCCTTCCAGAAACTTGTAAAAATTGCGGGAACTTGCAAAAGTTGCGGGAACTTGTAAAAATTGCGGGAACTTGCAAAAACTGCGGTTTGATGAAAAAGAGAAAAAAAAGTGATTCCCCCAACACCCTGTTCTCACTAGGCTACTACCTTAATGTAAAGAGTCATTTCTAATTACTTCTTATGATAAGCAAGCATACTACATCACAGAAAGTGCGGGGAATATTTAAGTTCTCATCTTGTTTTGTTTCAGACCTTAATAAACACATGGCTCAAACTTACAAAACATTGCTGAGTCAAATGAGTTCTGTAGCTTTACAAAAGGAATATGCTACAACTTCTGTAAAAATGAATGAATAAAATATATATTATGTCATGAAGGCTATGGAGAGAGATCCATTTTTGCGCACCCGCTGGTTAAGCGCTTTCTGAAAGGAGTCAGACGACAGAGACCTGTCACACGCTCTTTGGCCCCGCAGTGGGATTTACCCCTGGTGTTACGCGCTCTGGGAGAACCTCCCTTCGAGCCTCTGTCACAGATCTCTCTCAAACTACTGTCATTAAAGACAGCACTTCTCTTAAGCCTGATTTATGGTCCTGCGTCCAGCCAGAAAATTTTCTGTGGATGGTTATGTGATCATTTTGGGGTGGCAATGTCTCACTAGAAAATATAGGGGTAAACCACACACCTCCACCATATTTGGAATGCAGGTAATGGTGGAAAAGATCAAATAATTTTCAGTGTATCTAACTTTTTTTTTTGTTCCTGCAAGTAAAGTAACAAAGATGCTTACACTATACAAATGTAGCACAATATACAGACTAGAGGGTGACACGGGAAAATCCCGTCCCGTCCCAATCCCACAAGAATGACTCCTGTCCCATCCCGCTCCTGTGTTGTGTTTCAGTTACAGTAAAAAAAAAAAAAAAAAAAAACAGTACATGGATCACACAATGCCTACCTTAGTTGAATATAAACCCAAATATGACATCTAATGTTGTGTTTTGATGTTTATTGCCTAATTATTTTTACATTCACTCTACCTTGAAGCTGTTCAGAATGATAAACACATTTGATTTCTGATGTGGTCAGACAACACGTCATAAGGATAAACACATTTGATTTCTGATGTGGTCAGACAACACGTCATAAGAACCAATTCTGAGAGAGAAAAATGTAGTTAAAGTATTGCAGAAAAAGTAGTGTTTGGTTCCTCTGACTGATATTATTATATATGACATCATTAGATTATTAATACTGAAGCATCACTGTTAGAGCAGCATGTTACTGTTGTAGCTGCTGGAGGTGGAGCTAGTTTCAACTACTTTATTAAACACTTGACTATTGTTATTATGCTAGGCCTGTCACGATAACAAATTTTGCTGGCCGATTAATTGCGTCAGAAATTATTGCGATAAGCGATAATATTGTGTAATATTGTGCTTTTAAGACCATTTTTATTATTGTTGTAAGTGTTGATATTCACAGGACCACAGATGATTTATCATTTGGTAAAATCATCACTGGACATTTAAAGGCTTTTTCCTCTGCATGCTCTTTGTCTTCAAACAAAGAGAGCTAGGTGACACCCATCTCCACAGGAGGTCTCACCTCACACCTCAGTGAGACACAAGTCTCAGAACCTGATTGGACAGGACTTTTACAGTGACATGTGACTCTGTGATGTCACAGGCATGTAGAAGTTCTGCTCCCTACAAGCCTTTTCTTTTTTTTTTTGCTCCAACTGCGGAGCAGTGCACACCTCTTTCCGGCTGGGCCTGGAACAGCAGAGGCCCAGACCCTTGCTCCATAGCCCAAACCATTAAAGGGAGGGCAATCAACATAGACTCTCTTGCAAACACAAGGTTTGCAACTAGCTTTCCAGCAACAAGGAACTAAGTGAGTTAGCACCCAGCGTCTAACTCTGCTAAACCCTGAGCAACCAGCTTTCTCGGAGTTTCACCTTTGGAACAAAGGACACAACAAAGACTGCACCTGGAACCATCTTCCCAGCCTTCTTCTGCCGGCTAACAAAGCAGTACACCACCAAGTGACTCTTTCTCCCATCCATTCAAGGATCGGTAACGTAACAACTGGGCATAGCTTATCACAGCTTTACAGGCTAAGCAAGACTGTTTAACTTGTTGTATGTGATTTGATGCTGTTTACTGAGTTATTGTTGTGATAGTTTGCAGTTAGGTCATTGATTAGTTGGCTTCGCCAAAGCTAAGTGTTTAGTTTGCTAATACTGTTCACAAACAGATTCTTGCACACAACTAAACGATCTCTGCACTAATCCAGACCGTTTGCAACCCATATCACATTCACATAGACTCATTAACAAATAGGCTCTCAACAGAGCTACACCCAAACAGGCATCTAAAAGTTCCCACTTCTTTTCCTTTGTCTTTGTCCTGACCACACAGTCAGGACAAATGGTAAATGTATTTGTATTACTTTTATTGGATTTGTGCTGCTATTCAGTGGAATTTTGGTAGCATTTATTATCCTTTTGCAATGAAATTCAATAAATGAATCGATAATTAAGTAAATAAATAAATCATACATTAAAGGGAATAAAACTGGTGACATTTCTTGTCTTTTACTTTTGTAAACATCTTCTCATTTTTCACTTTGATGTTTATTAGCTGCTCATTTTTGCAACAGTTCTTTCACTTTACTATAAAATAAACACCGCTACCATTTTATAGAGACCAGAGAGGTCTATATTTCATCATAAATACAATGTTGCCTTTAAGATGTTAACATATGTATGACAATATTGAATGTCTCTTAGTTTGAAGAGTTTACATTCCTGAGGGTAGTTGTGCAGAACTTTATTTGTATGAAGTGTCTTCCATGATAAGCACAGTTCTGCGTTACATGTGGTCAGTATTTTGGCATTGGTGCAGGCTTACTGTTGGAGGGATTTGTTTTTTGTTTGAGACCATGCTGCAAGGTGAGTGTGTTTGCTGATTCTGTGAGTTAATCTTTTCTATCTCCTTTAACTTTAGCTTATATTGGAGTTATGACATGTAGCGTGTGAAATAGAGTATGGTGAATGTGCTAGGAAAGGTAGTATCAGCACGGTCACTACCTGGAGCTCGCATAAACGGAGCCTGGGTTTGTTGAAGGTGGCAGTGCTGTTTGGGCTGAGAAAGCCTGTGAGTTTATCTTCTCTATCTCCTTTAACTTTAGCTTATATTGGAGTCATGGTATGTAGCATGTGAAATAGGGTATGGTGAATGTGCTAGGAAAGGTACTATCAGCACTGTCTCTACCTGGAGCTCGGAAAGGTACTATCAGCACTGTCTCTACCTGGAGCTCGCATAAATGGAGCCTTGGTTTGTTGAAGGTGGCAGTGCTGTTTGGGCTGAAAAAGCCATGTGTAATGTAAGGTAAAGGAGGTTATTGGGTTGGTGTGGGGAGCAGTGAGAGCTGGCATTAGAGATTAGAGTGTCTCTGGGACACCAGAGATCACTGTCTAGCCTCCTGGAGGTGTCGTGGGACCAACTCGATGAAACACTGGTGAAAGGAGGTTCCCACCTGATGACCCCAAAGACGTGTTAGTTATCACTGCTCACTGGTCTGTATAGTTAAGCCTTGCCATAATAGCTTGTCATAGGGCTTAGGAGGTTATTCACTGAGCACTGATCCTTTATCTAGAACACAAATTTCTTTTGTTTATTTGAACTTAACCTACTTCCACTCCTCACTACTTGGTTTGAGATGGTACTTAATGTGGTGGACCCTCTGCGTGAACACATAAAGGGAGTGGAAGTGGAAGTGGATAGGGAGTAGGGGTGGTTTGGGAGCCGTGTTATTTTGCCTCCATCTTTAATTTTGCTCCTCTTCTTCTTGTTCTGATGACATGTGCTGCTTTAACCCTTTGGGTATGGTTTGCACGGTCTGACTGCATTCACATGGTCATCTCTAAGCTGGCCTTTTGAACAAGTCAAACCTGCTTTTATCTTACATCTAACTCTAATATGCATTTGAGTCCTCCTTCCTCAGCCAGTCTTCAGGCTTTATAATATAAATTCATGACAGCCTTTCGCTTCTTCACAAGGTTTTCACACTTCACTGCCAAGACGAGCACATCAGGACCCTGACACACCAAGCTAACAGTTGGTTGTCAGTTGCCGTTTGGCCATTGCAGAATGTCTGTGGCTGACTTTTGCCTATGGCGTTCTGGGTTCTTCCCTGCAGCGTTGGCAATGATCAGTCTTATCAGTGGCCTTTGGATTATCTCATCATAGGATAAGGCAGTCAGTCAGCCAGCCAGTAGCTGCTGTTAGGCAGCTTTTGGTGAGTCCATGTGCAACATTTGGCCCGTTTCCACTAAAGAAGTTCCTGGTACTATTTGGGGGGCAGGAACTACTACAGGAACGTCCTCTCGCTTGGCCCTCTCAACCGCCGTGTCTCCACTGAGAGAGTGGAGTAGGAGGAAGGTTCCTGTAAAGTTACCGGGCTCTGGATGTGACGTAATTGTTGCGCGACCATTTTGACCGGGGCGACGTAGTGGCGTAGCGATGCTGTTAGCCGATAGCGGTGTCTGTAATAACTCACTAAACTCACAAAGTGGCCTGTGAAAAAAATATTTTTTCCAGCGGATGTCTTAGTTACAACATGATTGAGCTAACTGGAGTAGTTTCATGTTGTTTCCTTTTAGATGATATCCTGATGTTAGCTTTCAATCAATCAATCAATTTTATTTATAAAGTCCAATATCACAAATCACAATTTGCCTCACAGGGCTTTACAGTATACGACATCCCTCTGTCCTTATGACCCTCGCAGCGGATAAGGAAAAACTCCCCAAAAAAAA
>NC_065521.1:10047719-10047858 GCF_006386435.1 Epinephelus moara | reverse complement strand
TTTTGAGACTGTCTGTCCAGATTAAACAAGATTCTTCCAGTTTGGTTAATCGCCAATTCCTTTCAAATTTTCGCGATATTTGTTTTAACTTACGGGTTTGAGAGTTATACCAAGGAGCGAACTTTCTTTGCTTTTTTAA
>NC_065521.1:10039464-10047675 GCF_006386435.1 Epinephelus moara | reverse complement strand
AATCGCCAATTCCTTTCAAATTTTCGCGATATTTGTTTTAACTTACGGGTTTGAGAGTTATACCAAGGAGCGAACTTTCTTTGCTTTTTTAACTTCTTTTTAAGAGGAGCTACAGAGTCAAGTGTTGTTCGCAGCGAGCCTACGGCGCTATCGACAAAATGATCAAGCAGCTTTGCTGCTGCTGTTAGCTGTCCCTGTCAGCTGATGCTTTCTCGACATTGTGATTTCCAAAAACTGAATAAATATCACACATAGCAACACAAAACTGCTTTGCTAGCTCAATCATGTTGTAACTAAGATATCCGCCAGAAAAAGTATGTTTTTCACGGACCGGTTCTTGAGTTTGTTTACATGGCAGTGGAAGCTATGAACAAGCTAACCCTCGTCTGCTGAGCTTTAAAAATGCCGGCTATTTTGTTGCTTTCTGTTGACGTCACATTCCGCCTGGAGTGTATCCAATCAGCACCAAGTAACCCCCAAGCCCCAGCCAGGAGTTTTTTGGGGCCATTCTGAGTACCTACTCCGAGGCAGGGACTTGTTTAGCCCCTGTAAAAGTTCCGGAACTCTGTCCTTCAGGGGGTGGTTCCTGCGGTGGAGACACGCACCAACGGCCCCGGCCCCGTAAATTTACCCCGAAGTTCCTGCGGTGGAAACGGGCCTATTAACTAAGGAGACCTTGGATTTGTGTTAATTGTGAGGTTCACTCACACCAGTATTTAAAATGGCAAATTTTTGGAGGCAATATAATTTAATGTATCATAAAATCTCATTGATCAGTGGATTTGCTCACAGTGGCAAGGTAATTTCATATTCTGTGTCAAGTTCCAGTTTGGTGAATTTGTGCCATATACACAGTATATAACAGTGTGTATGAGAATGTGTCAAAGCAGTGGAGTTGTACTGTTCTGGTGTGCTTATAATGACTTAACCTGATGGCAGCTGGCTTCAGGTGTGTTTAATCAAGCCCTAGGTGACTGACAAGGTGTCCCTGTAGAATAACCCACATAAAGGGTGACTCATCAAGCCTGCCTCATTTTGCACTGAGGAAAACCCAACATGGACTGCAACACATGCAATATGCACCTTTGTCTGTACAGCTCTGATATGTGAATAGAAGCATTTCAAATCTTACTGCACTTTATTTACAAACTACCAACTCTAAAAACTGCACTGCTCTTTCGTAGAAATCAAGATATATTGTGCATAATTTTTTTCATATTCTCATAATTTTCCTTCTGTTTTTGTTTCTTGATTTTTGCAATACTGCCTTTTATTTTAATTTTTCTGTGTTTATATTGTGCACCAATACACCAAATTCCCTGTATGTGAAAACCTATGGCAATAAACCAGATTCTGATTGTGATACTTTTCCCTTGGCTACTGCACCAGAGAAAAAGACAAAGGACAGTTTTTTAAGGTGCAGCTCAACCCTTGTGAACCAAAGTATATACAATAATACAGTGGTTTGTAGACAGAGTGGATCAAATGTGTATCCCGAATAAACTGTGTGAGCCTATTGTTCCACTGGTAACTGAGATGATGTCTAGTTAGGAGAGATGAACTGTGTCCCTATATTAATTGAATATAGTATGTACTACATACTCATTATCATGGGATACTGTTTTTAACAGTTAGTGTACAAAAATACCAGCATAGTATACAAAGTCAACATAATTTACCATTTAATACTAACGGGAAATGATACACTGTACAGTATGTCACATTGACCATCAAACTGTGACTGAATTGTCGCTTGAAACATGACAATGTCAAAATACTATTCCTGAGATTTGATACCTGTTTCTTTTTCCAAGATTTTTTTCTGAGCTCTTTCACCACTATCCACAATTTATTTAACATTTTTTCTCAGCTTTGAGCAGCTCCTCCATTTTATTTATGCATTTATTTGTTTTTAAGTCTCTGAATGGGCTGGCTCCAGAATACCTTTCTGACCCTATTAAGTTGCATCAGCCCTCCAAAGCCCTCAGATCGGCGAATCAGATGGTTTTGGATGTTCCTCGATCACTCTTGAAAACTAGAGGGGATCGAGCCTTTGCAGTCGCGGCTCCCACTCTGTGGAACGCATTACCATTGACTATGCGGACTGTGAATAGCCTCTCAAATTTTAAATCACTGCTTAAGACTCACTTGTTCACCTTGGCCTTTGGTTGAGTACAGTCACCTCTCTTGGGTCTTTTACCTTTGTTATATGTCACTGTAAAAATGTTTTTTGTATGTTGTTGTTTTTGCTTATTTTAACTGTAAAGCACTTTGGCTGGCCGTTGGCTGTTTTAAAGGTGCTATATAAATAAAGCTGACATTGACATTGACATTGACATTAAATTGTGGCCAAAAATAAACAAACAAAAAAACATCCAAAACGGCCCTACTCAAAAATGTACTATTTAGTATTCAATACCTGCTTTATTTAGTTACTCTTCCTGTGTGAGCACTCTACACATTGAAAACCTGCTTAGAAACAGTATGTAGTATGAATTACATATTAGATATGCTAGCATGTTAGCTGTTAGCTGGCCTGCTACCATAGTTTGCTAGCAAGTCCTGCAAGTAGTCCCTATCTCTTCACGCTTGTTGAATCCCATATTTTGTGAGAAGATGGATGAATTTGGCTGTGCCACTATCTGTTGTGACTGGTGCTTTGATTTATTCTAACTGGCCCTTCTCCTCCAAGAATCGCCACCTTAACGCGGTGGAGGAGTTTGAGTGTCGCTGTGAACCTGGGAGCTGTGTTGTCTGGGGCTAATAGCCCCTGGTAGGGTCTCCCAAGGCAAAGTGGTCCTGGGGTAGAGACCAGACTAAGAGCGATTCAGAGACCTTCAATGAAGCGGACCACTCGGTACCTCACCCGGTATGGGGAAATCGGGGCCTCCTCCTGGAGCCAGACCCGGGGGGAGAGCTCGCCAGCGAGTGTCTGGTGGCCGGGCCGGTTGGGCTCAGCCCGAAGTAGTAACATGGAGTCGTGGCCCTGTGGGCCCACCACCCGCAGGGATAGAAATCGGGGTCGGGTGCATTGTGTGCCGGACGGCAGGCAGGGACGGGGCCCTGGAGAGGGGCTTGACTCTCGTTTTTTCCGGAGTTGCTCAGGGTGAGAGGCGCCGGGCGGGTGTGGGGATACTCACAAGCCCCCGGCTTAGCGCCGCTGTGTTGGGGTTCTCCCCGGAGAACGAGAGGGTCGCCTCGATGCGACTGCAGGCGGCAAAGAGAAGGTCTCTGACTGTTGTTTGTGGTTATGCACTGAACGGCAGTGTGGAGTACCCGGCTTTCTTGGAATCTCTTGGCGGCCTCCTGCAAGGGGTGCCGGCTGGGGACTCCATAGTTCTCCTGGGAGACTTCAACGCTCATGTGGGCAATGACGGAGAAACTTGGAGGGGAGTGATTGGGAGGAATGGCCTGCCTGTTCTGAACCAGAGTGGTGCTTTGTTATTGGACTTCTGTGCGAGCCATGGACTGGCCATAACGAACACCATGTTCGAACACAGGGAGGTTCATAAGTGTACCTGGTACCAGAACACCCTAGGCCTAAGATCAATGATCGACTTTGTGGTCGTATCAGCAGATCTGCGGCCATGTGTCTCGGACACTCGGGTGAAGAGAGGAGCAGAGCTGTTAACTGATCACCACCTGGTGGTGAGTTGGATCAGATGGCGGGGGAGGCTGCCGGACAGACCTGGTAAACCCAAACGTGTAGTGAGGGTGAACTGGGAATGTCTGGCATAGGACCCTGTCCGTCGGGTCTTCAATTCCCACCTCCGGGAGAATTTCTTGTGCATCCTGGGGGAGGTTGGGGACATGGAGTCTGAGTGGGCCATGTTCAAAGCCTCCATTGTGGAGGCAGCTGCTAGGAGCTGTGGTCAGAAGGTTGTCGGTGCCTGTCAGGGCGGCAACCGAAGAACCCGCTGGTGGACACCAGCGATGAGGGAGGCTGTCAGGCTGAAGAAGGAGGCCTTTTGGGTCTGGCTGGCCCAGGGGTCTCCTGAAGCAGCAGACAGGTACCGGTTGGCCAGAAGGGCTGCAGCTGTGGCAGTTGCTTAAGCAAAAACCCGGGTGTGGGAGGAGTTCGAGGAGGCTATGGAGAAGGACTTTCGGTTGGCCTCAAGGAAGTTCTGGCAGACCGTTAACCGACTCAGGAAGGGAAAGCCGGGCTTGTCTCAGGCTGTGCTCAGCAGAGAGGGAGAACTGCTGACCTGAACTGGGGACATTGTCGGGCGGTGGAAGGAGCACTTTGAGGACCTCCTGAACCCGGCCATCACGTCCACTGAGAACGAGGCAGAGCCTGAGGACTTGGGGGAACTCTCGCCCATATATACATATAGTTAAAAAGCTCCCCAGTGGCAAGGCGCCGGGTGTGGATGAGGCTCTGGGCACTGTTGGGCTGTCTTGGCTGACACGCCTGTTCAGTGTCGCGTGGAGGTTGGGTACGGTGCCTGCAGAGTGGCAGACCGGGGTGGTGGTCCCCATCTTCAAAAAAGGGGACCGGAGGGTGTGCTCCAACTATCGGGGTATCACACTGCTCAGGATCCGGGTAAGGTTTACTCCAGGGTGCTGGAAAGGAGGCTCCGACCGATTGTCAAACCTCAGATTCAGGAGGAGCAATGTGGATTCTGTCCTGGTCATGTAACAGTGGACCAGCTCTTTAACCAGCTCTTTACCCTTGCAAGGCTGCTGGAGGGGGCGTGGGAGTTTGCCTATCCAGCCTACATGTGCTTTGTGGACCTGGAGAAGGCTTACGACTGTGTCCCTCAGGGGGTCTTGTGGGGGGTACTACAGGAGTATGGGGTTCCAGGCTCGCTGCTACGAGCCATTCGGTCCCTGTATGACCAAAGTGAGAGCTGTGTCCGCACACTCAGTGTGAAGTCAACCACATTCTCGGTGGGTATTGGCCTCCGCCAAGGTTGTCCCTTGTGGACTCGTGGACAGGATCTCGAGGCGCAGCCGGGGGACGGAAGGGGTCCGGTTTGGGGACCTCAGAATTGCATCCCTGCTTTTTGCAGATGATGTGGTTCTGTTGGCTCCATCACACCATGACCTCCAGCATGCACTGGAGCGTTTTGCAGCCGAGTGTGAAGCAGTTGGGATGAGAGTCAGCACCTCCAAGTCTGAGGCCATGGTCCTCTGTCGGAAACCGGTGGTTTGCCCTCTCCGGGTTGGGGGAGAATTACTGCCTCAAGCGAGGGAGTTCAAGTATCTTGGGGTCTTGTTCACAAGTGAGGGTAGAATGGAGCATGAGATGGATCGGCAGGTCGGTGCGGCTTCTGCAGTGATGCGGTTGCTGCTCCAGTCCATCGTGGTGAAGAGGGAGCTGAGCCAGAAAGCAAAGCTTTCAATTTATTGTTCCATCTATGTCCCAACCCTCACCTATGGTCATGAACTCTGGGCAGTGACCAAAAGAGTGAGATTGCGGATACAAGCGGTGGAAATGAGTTTAAAGCTTCAATCATTATTGCCCTTAGATGAACAAAAATGTAAACACAACACGTGTTTTTGCTCCCATTTTTCACTGGTTTAAGTTAAGTCAGATTTTTTTATGCACTGGATATTTTTCTCTAAAATTTTGGTCGCAAATTTGTTGAAATCCCTGTTGGTTACAACTTCTCCTTTTCCAAGACAATCCATCCACCTGACAGGTGTGGTATATGAAGATGCTGATTAAACAGCATCATTATTACCCAGGTGTGTCTTGGGATTGTCACAATAAAAGGCCACTCTAAAATGTGCAGTTTGATCACACAACACAATGGACCTGAGCTGGTGTGGTTGCATGTGGTCTGTGGTTATGTGGCCAGTTGGATGAACTGCCAAATTAACAGGCATTGGAAATGGCTTATGGCGGTGAAATAAACTTTCAGTTCGCGGACAGCAGCTCTGGCAGACATTCCTGCAGTCATCATGCCAATGGCACACTCCCTCAAATCTAGCAACACCTGTGTCATTGTGTTGTGTGATCAAACTTCACATTTTAGAGTGGCGTTTTATTGTGACCATCCCAAAGTACATGTGTGTAATAATGACGCTGTTTAATCAGTATCTTGATATGCCACACCTGTCAGGTAGATGGATTGTCTTGGAAAAGGAGAGGTGCTCACTACCACAGATTCTAACAAATTTGTGACAAAAGTTTGACAGAAATATGTCTGTTGAGTGCATAAAAAAATAAAAAGGCCCAAATCTTAGAAGTCATGTCTTGAACTGAAACGTGTGAAAACAATGGAAAACAAAAGGGTTGAGTCAAAAGTTTTGTTCGGTATAAATTAAGCAAGGAAATAATGGTTAGTGAGTTTGAAAAGAAATGTCATCATTGTCATTGGTCTCTCATTCCACCAGATCACAAAGGTGCTCTATTGGATTGAGATCTGATGAATGGAGGCTGTTGGAGTACAGTGAACTTACTGTCATGTTCAAGAAACCAGTTTGAGATGATTTGAGCTTTGTGGCATGGCGCGTTATCCTGCTGGAAGTAGTGATCAGAAATTAGGCACACTGTGCTCATAAAGGGATGGACACAGCTTGAATATGCAGCCAGCGAATAATTAACAAACATGGGTTTCACTCTGACACCTTGCTCTTTTTATTTCTGTCCCTTTTAGTGACACAATTGGATTTCCACATGAATGGAGAACAACTCATTAACATTTTTTATACTATGAGATACTGACACACACAGACACACACAGATCCATTGTCTAACTCTTCATTGCCTCTGGTTTACAGTGACATATCATCCCTGCTCCTCTGTGGAAGGATCACATTCAACTCGACTGGTTTTGTTATAGGAAACAAATGAAAATCACTACCCTCATAATTACCGTACAGATTAATGGCTTTGTTGCTATTCATGTTGCTCGCTACCTCTGTGAGTGTGCGTGTTGTGGTCTGGGCACCAGACAACCCTGCTATGTTGGTAAGAATGTAAACAAGCTCATGTCAAATTGAAAGTGTACAGGCTGAGTCATGAAAGGTCAAACACTCTATGTGTCAGAGGAATGATGGAGTATTGAGTGTGTGTGGCTGTGTGTGTATGTGTGTAAGACATAGAGAAGGAGTGTAATAATTACACTCACAGACCTTTCAGCAAACATGAGACTTGTACAGAGGTTACTTCACTTCTGACTGAGTGTCTCTAATGAAGTATAGCGTATAGGCTCAATCAGAAAGGCTGACTGTCTTCATTCTTATTCTATTATTGACTCTTTCAACGTGCCAAAAAACACAGACTTTCATCCAGGAGGCCACAATTTGTTTCCTGTGAGATTGTAAAGCCAAGCCCTGTTCAGTTTTCCTTAAACCCAACCAACCATTTGCAAAATGTAACCACGTGCGTTTGTTGTTGAAGGAAAAAAAAAAGTCAATTCGTTATGTTATACCGACATTTATTTTAACAGACACTGTATGCGAACAGTACATTACCTGTGAAAACAAAAGTGTATTTTGCAAACAGACAATGCATGTAACAGGCTGAACTTGACACTGCGTCCCAGAATGTTAACAACCAACACACCCAGGGTACCTTTCACATCGTATCTCAATGTGGAAAGTCCATGACCAAACATCAATATGTGACAAGGTCAGAGTGAGAATGTTTTACCTTGACACCTGCTTCATGGCTGCGACACACAATATGTACAAAAGATACACTTCATTCTGTTGTATCTGTCCATGTAATTTCAAGTTCGTTTTCTATCTTGAAGGGTTCTTTTTAATTAAAAATGAATTGTACTGTTTTCTTAACCTTGTCTCAAAAGGGCTTTAACACTTTGCAGAGGAAAACAGTGTGAGTATAGTTTGCTGAGTGGGAGCCTCATTGGGATCATCAGGTGGGCACCCTCCTTCACTGGTGTTTCGATGATGATGGGCCCACTACACCTCCAGAGGGCTCATCGGCAACGCCTGGCGTCCCAGGTGTGCCCCCCTCTGCTTTCAACCCTTCTAAGCCACTGGTGTTACTTTGGGGCCCAGGAGGTGTCTCGCCTCTTCACCTACAGCCATCGGCTTGCTTGCTCTGCTGCTCCTGAGAGGGCTTTGATGGTCTGACGTTGGGCTTGGCCTCGAATCCCAAGGTCCCTAAGTAGCCTGATGACAATATTACAACTTTTTTTATTCCGACGCCACACAGTCACATCTACAGTACACGCATGAACACGAACACATGCTTGCTCAGATTAACCCCTCTGATCCCACTCTAACATTCACACA
>NC_065521.1:9989523-10038479 GCF_006386435.1 Epinephelus moara | reverse complement strand
TGACATCCTGTTGCTAGGCTACATCTTCTTCTTCTTCTTTTTCTTCTTCTTCTACTGTTTAATGGGGACCCGCGGGACCCGGCGGGACCCAATCCCAATGCAGCCCTCTATGTCAGAGTACAAAAGTTACCCGGGCCATGGCCCCCCTGGCCCCCCCAGTTCCGCGGTCTATGCTGAGGGGTAACGTTTCACATATTTATTTGGGGATACAAAATATCTCATATTCAGTTTCCAAGCAAACTCTCTCCAATATTTGGATTGTTTGATATTTTTTTTCCTCTTAAAGCCCCTACAAGGAACGTTCATTTTGAGTTGATTTTGGCTACCCTGTGGACAAAAGCGGTAGTGTTTTGCCGGAATGAAGCCTACATTTCCCATGAGTTCTAGCGCATATTGTCGTAAAGACGCTTACCTGGCTCGCGCATGTGTTCGTTTTGGGGATGAATGAAACAAGATGGGAAAACTTTGCCCCCGCTCCTATCGTGGATCCCAGCTCACCTCTGCCGCTAGCAAACAAAACGTTTATCCTGAAGAAATCCTGACTTCCCGAGGACTGGATTTTCTCTGAGTGACTGAGACGTGCCGTCTGAGTGCCGTAAATCATTTCGTCCTGGAAGCGACGTCTGAGTGCCGTAAATCATTTCGTCCTGGAAGCGACCTGGGGCGGACCCGGTTACAGTTTCCTAAAGGTATGGATATACACTATATAGAAATAGCTTATCTTCACACCGATGGTCTCATTTGCTGTTGTAGGTCACGCACAGACATCAGCAGAAACGAGAGACTTTTGCATATCCAGTTAAAAGTTCCTTGTAGCAGCTTTAATGAACTTTTCCAATCTTCAACTGTTACTGTATATTATATGAAATTCATTTTCCCATTTCTTTTGAATATTTTTGTAGTTTTTTTAATAAATATTCAATAGTATTCTTTTTAGCCAGCTCCTATTTTGTATAAGATGTTAAATTTACTTTTTTTTTTTAATGTTTCAGTAGATAATTTCTTACCTATAGGAACTTAAAAAGTGGTTTTGGTCCAATTTATATTTGGTTGCAATCATTTCAAATGAGTTTGTTGAATCATTTATGAGCAGATGGGAATATGTTTTCAGACCTTTACTTGCTCAAGTAACCAGGAAGTTCTCATATTCATCTGGCTAAGAGTGTGGGTCTTGTATCATTTCTAGAAGGAGCACACATTCATTATCAGTTTTAAAAGTTTTGCATATATGTTTCCAATTCATGATTGCGTCTGCCACACATTTAAACCGTCCTACATTTTTTGTCATTGCTGCTCTTCCAATAAATGGCAGGGTACTGACTGATATTCTTGCCTTTTTGTTTTCTGTATGGATTCATTTTGCACCTGATTTTAGGGTCAACCACTTCATGGTTGTAAGAATTTGCGTTGGATTTTTTTTTTTGCAGGTTTGGCAAACCTAGACCTTCCTCTTCTCTATTTTTCTGCAAATTTCATTCTCTGTTTTTATTGTTCCATATAAAATTTAACATAATAATATTCCATATAATAAACTTTGATCTTTGTATTTGAATAGATATATAGAACTGTGGGAATACCTTCATTTTGACTGTCTGTACTCAATTTAATATTACTTCTGGTATTAACTTCCATCTATTTAAATCCGTTCATAATTTGTTTTCTAAAAGATAATTATTATTTTCATATAAATTTCCTAAGTGTTTTACTAATATTAATACCCAAGTTTGCAACTTTTTCTGTGTCCCATTCTAGTTTATAGTGTTCCTTTAAAATAGAACTAACTTGCTTTCTGAATATTAATGATTTACATTTTATATCATTCATTTATATTCTGAGACTGTACTAAAATCATCAATTATTTTCATTAATTTGTACACAAATCCTTTTGGTGATGCAATTACGTCTAACTGCCTCTGCTAATGAAAATTTTACTGACGTACAAAACCAGTGAAGTTGGCACGTTATGTAAATCGTAGATAAAAACAGAATGCAATGATTTGCAAATCCTTTTCAACTTATATTCAATTGAATACACTGCAAAGACAAGATGTTTAATGTTCAAACTGAGAAACTTTATTTTTTTTTTGCAAATAATCATTAACTTAGAATTTAAAGGCAGCAACACATTGCAAAAAAGTTGGCACAGGGGCCTTTTTACCACTGTGTTACATCGCCTTTCCTTTTAACGACACTCAGTAAACGTTTGGGAACTGAGGAGACCAATTTTTGAAGCTTTTCAGGTGGAACTCTTTCCCATTCTTGCTTGATGTACAGCTTAAGTTGTTCAACAGTCCGGGGTCTCCGTTGTCGTATTTTACGCTTCATAATGCGCCACACATTTTCAATGGGAGACAGGTCTGGACTACAGGCAGGCCAGTCTAGTACCCGCACTCTTTTACTATGGAGCCATGCTGTTGTAACACGTGCAGAATGTGGCTTGGCATTGTCTTGCTGAAATAAGCAGGGGCGTCCATGAAAAAGACGTTGCTTGGATGGCAACATATGTTGCTCCAAAACCTGTATGTACCTTTCAGCATTAATGGTGCCTTCACATATGTGTAAGTTGCCCATGCCTTGGGCACTAATACACCCCCATACCATCACAGATGCTGGCTTTTGAACTTTGCGCCTATAACAGTCCGGATGGTTCTTTTCCTCTTTGGTCCGGAGGACACGACGTCCACAGTTTCCAAAAACAATTTGAAATGTGGACTCGTCAGACCACAGAACACTTTTCCACTTTGCATCAGTCCATCTTAGATGAGCTCGGGCCCAGCGAAGCCGGCGGCGTTTCTGGGTGCTGTTGATGAATGGCTTTCGCTTTGCATTGTAGAGTTTTAACTTGCACTTGCAGATGTAGCGACGAACTGTAGTTACTGACAGTGGTTTTCTGAAGTGTTCCTGAGCCCATGTGGTGATGTCCTTTACACACTGATGTCGGTTTTTGATGCAGTACCGCCTGAGGGATCGAAGGTCACGGGCATTCAATGTTGGTTTTCGGCCTTGTCGCTTACGTGCAGTGATTTCTCCAGATTCTCTGAACCTTTTGACGATATTACGGACCGTAGATGATGAAATCCCTAAATTTCTTGCAATAGCTCGTTGAGGAATGTTGTTCTTAAACTGTTCGACAATCAGCTCACGCATTTGTTCACTAAGTGGTGACCCTCGCCCCATCCTTGTTTGTGAATGACTGAGCATTTCAGGGAAGCTGCTTTTATACCCAATCATGGCACCCACCTGTTCCCAATTAGCCCGTTCACCTGTGGGATGTTCCAAATAAGTGTTTGATGAGCATTCCTCAACTTTCTCAGTCTTTTTTGCCACTTGTGCCAGCTTTTTTGAAACATGTTGCAGGCATCAAATTCCAAATGAGCTAATATTTGCAAAAAATTACAAAGTTTACCTGTTCGAACATTAAGTAACTTGTCTTTGCAGTGTATTCAATTGAATATAGGTTGAAAAGGATTTGCAAATCATTGTATTCTGTTTTTATCTACGGTTTACATAACGTGCCAACTTCACTGGTTTTGGTTTTGTACATTGCATAATTTGTTGAGAACAAAATGACAAAACAATGGTCATTGGAAACCAAAATCATCAACCCACTGAGGGCTGGATTTAAAATCACACCAAAATCAAAGTAAAAAATCGAAATTTCAGGCTGGTCCAACTTGTGTGAATTTTATCACAGCAACTCATAATGTGACTCAGTGGTGTGTGTGGCCCCCGCCTGCCTGTATGTACTCTCAACATCTGAGCGTGCTCCTGATGTCGGCAGATGGTGTCCAGAGGGATCTCCTCCCAGACCTGGATCAGGGCATCAGTGAGCTCCGGGACAGTACTTGCTGGCATCAGATGCACCGATACATAATGTCCCGTAGGTGCTCAGTTGGATTTAGGTCAGGGAAACGAGGACCACTCAATGACATCAATGCCTTCGTCATCCACAAGAACTGCCTACACACTCTGACCATAGGAAGCGCCTGCTCCAGCGGAAGGTCTGAAAGTTGCTCTGCGGATTTCATCCTGGTACCCAACAACAGTCAGGGTACTGCTGGCTGTGACATGGAGGTCTATGCGATCCCTAACCCTAACCCAAAGATATGCCTCCCTAGACCATCACTAACCCACCGCCAAACCAGTCATGCTGGATGATGTTACAACTAACCCACCGCCAAACCAGTCATGCTGGATGATGTTACAGGCGGCATAATGTTCACCACAGTGTCTCCAGACTCTTTTATGCCTGTCACATGTGCTCAGTGTGAACCTGCTCTCATCTGTGAAGAGAACAGGGAGCCAATAAAAGAGAAGTGTTTGGCTGGTGAAGGAAAAATAACTAAATTCGTAAATGTGTTTTTTAATGATTCAGATTATACACATATATCTTTATTTCTGAAATCACTATGAATAACCATAGAGACGCTGCTGTTGCTGTCACTCCTGTTCTCTCATCTACAGTTGAACAAATAATTCAATAATATATAAATTACGCTAAAGCTGCTTCCACAACAGCCCAACTGTTCCTTTTACTGTCCCGTCAGATTAACTGGTCAATAAAAGGACTGAAATCAAAGAGATGTTGCTGTGAATTTCCACATAGTATATACCATTATTAGCTGGGTGGAAAGCACCCATGGGAACACAGCTGAATGTGTGTATGCTTGAATGAGAAACATTACCAAGGCAGAGTGACAGGGAAGGATTATGAACCCAGCGATGTAGATCCCACACTGAGCACTGAAGTCTCCAATTCTTGTTCTGCTCATAATGTCACACAGCAAATGTATTTAATTGCTTTATAAGGAGGGACAGAGAGAAAGGTCAAGTTACTTATGTCTCACTCTAAAGAATAGGTCCAATGCAGCTTCATAGACATACTATTGATGTCCATGCTGCCTTAAATCTTTATATTCTCTCATCATTATTCTTTATATTCATGTACTGGCAATACAGAAGATATTCAGACTATTACCATGGTAACCTAGGCTATGCTAGGAAAGCGAATCAGTTTTCAGCTATGGTTCCTTTGATGTATACTTTCTGGATAGAAGTGATGAGAGGTTGTACTTGTCATTGACGGTGAGGTTGTTTGAAGTTGCATGAGTAGTCTGAATAATAATTACTGGCATTGTGAACAGTCAGTCACGTTCACAGTCATTTTCCTGCATTTGCGCTATGTTACACTAACCAGTAACAAAGAAGTTTATAAATTTGCTTAAACAATTAAGTAAAAGTACATCTAACATAACTGTACTTTTTATTTGTTAAATGTGAGAGGTAGAGCATGTTACAAAAGTATCAGCAATTTGATGGTTGCTGATACTTTTGTAACATGCTCTACCTCTAAGTAATGGTGGCTGCTGAAATATTGTCATATACTACCACCAAGTGGTTAAGATGGGACAATGAAAACAAATGGACTAAATGGACATCACATTATCACACATATATATATGTATATATGTATGTACACACACACACACACATACACACACACACACACACATATATATATATATGTATATTTCACAATTTTTCTTTTTTTTTTTGGCAAATAGTCAAATATAATTACATTAGCTCAGCTTCACTACCTTTAACATAAAAGGACAAATGAACGGTTGGTTTGGTAGAGCATGTTTTTAAAAATGTATCTGACCGTACTCTGACCTTACTTAGACTTTTATTTTTTGGGGTAAAAAGTTACATAAATGTGTTCAGTAAGAGCTCTGAAACTATAAGATATCCAATAAACATACCTTCCTTTCAAATCTCACCACACAGAGCCCTCGAGTCTGGAGGAACTTTTTTAGTTACTAACTCCCTGTAGGAGGCGAACTGAAACATCATGCCATTAAAAGACAGAGTAACATCTTGAGGATCACTTTAGCACAATATGCCTGAACTGAAAGGTAGAGATAGCTCAATCAGGTTGAGTTAAATTCAACACATTTTTCATTGAGATATAGTGACTTAAAATGTGCTGTGCCAGTTGTGCAGGACATTAAAGGGTTAAGAAATAAGTACTTTGATACAGTAAGGATATTTAGCTGTACTTTTACTTAAGGACAGAAAGCTGTGTAGGACGTTTCGATGTAGACAGACACCCACACTTTTATTTTCTGAAGTACTAAAGCACTTCCTCTAACATCACATTCATTGGTGTTTGGCTCCACCTAAGGTACGAGGGCTGTCAGTGAGAGAGAAATAACAGAAAGGGGGAGAATTCAATACACACTTGACTAATGCTAATCCAGCAAAACAACCCATGGAACTGTGCCAGCTCTTATAGTTTGTTTCTTATCTCTCATTATTACTATTAAATTCAGTCATTCAGTTGAAGCTTATTTTGCAATTGAATTCTTTTCTTTTAGCCTGTTGGTGACTTATTTGTAATGGTTTGCCATTCTTTATGAAGTAAATGTGGTGCAGTGGTTAGCACTGTTGCCTCACAGCAAATAGTTTGGGGTACAAACCCAGGCTAGAGGCCCTTCTTTGTGGATTCAACATGTTGCTCCTGTGTCAGTGTGGGTTTTCTTTGGCTTCCTCCCACAGTCCAAAGACATGCAGGTTAGGGTAATTGGTGACTCTAAATTGTCCGTAGATGGCCAGATCACAAACTTTCTCATTTTACAGTTAAAGAGTACACTTACAAATGTTTCTGAAAGCATCTAAACTGAGAAATAGGTAATGCAGTAACCTAGTAGAGTCTTGATTCATATTTGACAGTTTTCAGTGACTAATAAGATTGTCAGCAGCTCTCTGGCCGATGACATAGTCCTCCTGTCACACACAGAAACACAAATGCAGACCAAAATCACAAAACTTGCCACAATTGCAGCCACCTAAGGACTTCACATTAACAAAACAAAAACCAAGGTGATGACCATAAACCACAAAATAGATGATGCCATAAAACTGGATGGAGAGGCACTAGAAGAGGTGGACACATATACATACCTAGGAAGCGTTGTCAGGAAGGATGGAGGCAGTGACAAAGACATACAAGCAAGAATAGGAAAGGCAAGAACAGCCTTTTTAATACTGAAGCCAGTACGGAACACAAACCACGTCACCACAAAAACTAAACTCCGCATCTTCAACTCCAACGTTAAATCAGTCTTACTATATGGGGCAGAAACATGGAGAACTACAAAAGCATCATCAAACAAGCTCCAGACATTCATTAACAGATGCTTACGACACATCCTGGGAATTTACTGGTCTAACACCATCACAAACGAAGAGCTCTGGCAAACCACACAACAAGAACAAATTGAAACCCAAGTCAAACGCAGGAAATGGGGCTGGATCGGGCACACCTTGAGAAACCCATCCTCCAACACAACCAGACAGGCCTTAACCTGGAAAAACCCATCCTCCAACACAACCAGACAGGCCTTAACCTGGAACCCACAAGGGAAAAGAAAGCCTGGAAGACCAAGAGACAGCTGGAAAAGGTCTGTCGAGGCAGAACTCAATGAAACAAGAACATCCTGGAAGGAAGCAGAGAAGATCAGCCAACACTGAACCAGCTGGAGGAAGTTCATGAATGACCTATTCTCCCCAAAGAGCAAAAGGGTTTAAGCCAAGTCTCTGGCCTATGATTGGCCAAAGTCTCGTCACGGGCCAAAGCCTATGGAGCCCAGAGGAGGTGTAGAGGTGTAGTGCTCTCTCAGACCATTTGAATTGCAATATGCTCTAAGTTCATTGTTCCCCTCATTCTCAACTGATATAGTTCGGTTGTAAACTTTGACCAACACTACTGTTACGCCAATAACAGTAGTGCATTACACTGACCAGTAGAAAAAACACTATTGGAGCCCTTTTCCCATAATTGTGACTTCTGTATCGTATGACTAAGTATCTCATGGTTAAGAGATCCAAATCTCATAATTATTTAAAAAGATCTGATTTTGAGAAGATTCCTTAATTATTAGATGGTTGTCTTGTAATTATGAGATAGTAGTTCATAATTGTGAGATAAAGCCCCCAATTTTCTTCTGTCTAGTAAATGCAGTACATTTCTGTACAATAAAGCAAATTAGAATTCAGGGACTTGAGATAAGAGAGAATCATATTGTCCCATGGCTAACAGCTTTCAGTATATTATTTGTAAGGTATGGATATACAGGTTTGATCAAATAAAATAAGTCAAAACTAAAATGACCTTGTGATTATGAGAAGACCACATTGTGTAAAATCATCAGTGTTCACCTGAGTATAAGCCTTTATTGTTCCTCTGTCATGTCTCATCAGCTTGGACTGTGTTCAAGCCAAATATTCACTTTGTTTATGTCATTTTCTGATTCAAGTGTGTTGTGGTTAATGATGCCTGCATGCTTGCAGTGTTCAGTAGCCTGTGTGTGTTGCAGGCAGGCTTCATAAAACATGTCAGCAAGGAACCCTGTGAGAAAGAGTGGAATTTAACGAGTGTTTATTTGTCAGCAGTCAGGGAAATGCATCCTCTGCATCATTTTCCAGTTTCTGAGTATATCGGGCTGGTGGAGCACAAGGCAATAGTGTGGCAATTTGGGTGGGCTATGATCCAGGCAACAGAACAAGGAAGGGTAGGATAAAATTACTGATCAGAAAAGTAGGCTATACAATATTGTGTCCAGTTTAAATGTAACCTTTTTGAACCCTGATTTTCTCTTTGAATTTACCTGAAATACTTCTTCCCAAATTGTATGACAGTGGGCCTCATGCAGGAAGTGGTACACAAACTAATTTTCTCTCATAGCCTACGTCTTGTTTGTATCCACAATTTGTTCTTGCTTTGTTAGTACCCATCATTTTTTAGGATTCACCAATGTTATTATAGTTTTTTGGGTGTTTTTGGTAAGAGAGAATTTTTACAAAGGGTTGAGAGGACTCTTATCAAGATAAGAGAAAAGGATCTCATTTTCAGAGTTTTCAAATGGTTTGTCCAATGCAAGGAAACAGAAGTTTTGTATTTTAGGAACATTTCCAAAATGCATAAATCTCATATAATCACATTTAGATTATGTTTTAGAGTCACAATAATGATTAGATTATTAAATTAATGGGCTAAAGAAATACTACTATACTTGTTCCACTGTAATTTTAGTTCCTCTGCATACCTCTGCTGACCAGCGCTGGAATGTAACTCAGTATATTTACTCAAGTACCATACTTAAATACAAATTTGAGGTACTTTTCCTTTACTTGAGTATTTTAATCCTGCACCACATCCTACTTTTACTACACTACATTTTAGAGTGAAATATTGTACTTTTTACTTCAGTATGATTATTTGATAACTTTCCAGTTACTTTACAAATTAGGATTTTTGCGCATGAACCATATAAAAATGTACAAGTGCATCTGAAACTATTAGATGATTAATCAGCAAATTAATTAGCAATTATTTTTTATAACAAAACTTGTCATGTTTCCAGCTTCTCATAGATATGTATAAGGACTTGCTCATTTTTCTTTTAATTATTTTAGTTATTTTGATTTATTTTCTGCAACGAGTACTTTTACTTTTCATGCTTTATTACATTTCCTTGATTGTACTAAAATACTTAATTCAAAACTATGAAAATTGACAACAAATCACCTGAATGGCCTATGGCTTTGCAACTTTCACTAACCCTTTTGCAAATTATAAAGGCCATTACTGCATTTTTTTTAACTATAAAACAAATGAATCACTGTAAACCGCTACTGCTTATTCTCTGTGAATAAAGCACCAGTGTTCATCAGGACAGTTTGTCAGGACAGATGAGGCATGCTTGATTTCAGAATTTTATGTCACAAACTAATTTTAATTTATTAGCAGTCCATGGAAAAAGAGCATCTTTAAGGATAATTTTTTTCACTTATGGATCAATCAATTTTTGTAAAAAGACATTCCAGATATTGTTTATGTTGTTGAAGTATGCAAATTCTCAGTATTTTGTCTTGATAACTGAATTTTTGACATTAGTTTAAAATCTGCCTGTAAATACAGGTATGGTTGTTATGCTGCCCCCTGGTGGCTGACTGTATCACAGTGTGAAGTCGCCTCTGTATGGAGGCGGCTCAGCTTGATAACAACTTGCCATTGGTGCCTGAAAGCTGTGAGTTCAAGTCCTGGATGGTGCAGATTGAATATGCTTTTGCCTCCTCAGACACTGTGCTGTGTGGGTTAGAAAAACACATGATTTCAAGGATTAATGATATATTTGGAAAAGTTCTACTGCTGGGTCCTCATAGATTTATTTTTTGCGTCCTTCCTCTTCTTACCTTTTTTTTTCCTCATCCTGCCCTCCTTCTTCTTTTCTTTTTATTCTTCTTCCTCCCTTTCTGAACACTTGTCCATAGGTGTGTTTAGCTTAGCTTTTAGGCTTTACGCACAGTTTGTTTATCCATAAGGGTTTCCCAGCACAGATAGCTCAGCTGGATCAAAATTAGCCATTGTTCTTCTTCTTTCTCCTCAGAATGCCCAGCTCTGACCCATTGCTTTGCAGCAGTTATGATTACAGTGTAGTACTAGTACTTTTACTACAGTAAAGAATCTGATTACTGCCTCAACCACTGCTGCTGGCCCAGCATTTACGGCATTACAAATGTTTTGTCATTGCTGGATTTTTGTGTACTGACACGCAGGAAAAAAACACCTACTTTATTTAAGTTTGTTTGACAGTAAGTTGATTTCACCACTGCAGAAGTTCATTTTCTTATAATCTTTTTTTAGTGTCATCTCTCCACTTCTGGAATGTGCCAGAGTATTCGTCCACAGCACAACACCTGCCCTTATATAGTGTTTAGATGATGTAACCTGTGCTAATAGAGTGAAATTCATCATTGAGCACCCTTGGGTAAGAGCAGATTTTATGGTAAGAACATTTGGTGCATCTGGAGATGACTCCTCTTATTTTATCTCTGAGCAGAAAATTAAGGGGAAAATATGAGAGAAATTTAAGAGGAAGTTGCTGCATGAGGCCAAATGTTGTTTATTTTGTATCTCCTTGTTTAGACACTTCATTAAAAAAGGAAGGAAGGAAAGAACCCAAACACTGTAAATACATCTTGTGGGCTTGAACAATGCTTGGCTGCCTGTTCACCTTTCTTTTTATATTGTTTGTTGTCTTTCCTGCATCATGTGATGGTATTTGTCCCTTTCTGTTCTCAGGAAGATCATTGTCACACACGCAAACACCCACACATTCACATCATGGATGTACTGTATAAAGAGACCTGGAGACAGTATTGAAGTCAGGGCCCCATTCATTCCTATGAAAGTTGCACAGTGGCCCAAAAGGTTAAACTGCTGTGTATGAAATTATCCAGCTGAATGGCACTGCTTCTGCACTGAGACTCCCGCCAGCGGAGTCGGCTATCTCCGGCTTAGCAATCTGCGAAGTAGGATAGGGATAAAATTCTGATAGTAAAACGAATCATATGGCGGGGGTTGTGACTCTCAAAAACATTACCAACTGATTTACAGACGTGTCTTTTACAATGGAAGTCTTTGGGAAAAAAAATCTTTCTGGGATCACGTGCAAGGCCCGGAAGTTGTAATTCCACTGTTTGGCCACTCTGAAAATGGGCTTCAAAGCTCGGTGCACTTCCTGGGAGCTTGACGCCCACACACAGTCATGTTTCCGTCACTTAAGAGGACATTCCATTGATGTACATTCATTTCCTGGAGACTTACCCTGACTCAGGGGTTGGTAACCTTTACTATCAAAAGAGCCATGTTTGACCAGAAAGAAAATCCACAGCTAGACTAGCTAGGGAGATTCAAGACTAGCCACTGCTATTGAGGTTCAGCAAAATTTAGAGGAAAAAGGCGCTAGGCCATAGACGCACATTTTAGCTGATGACATTTTTTGATTTTGGTGTATGCTACACATTTGTACAACTGAGGGATGTAAGAATGACCTTAGACCTACAACAATGGTGTATGAATATTGAAATGTTTAAAAAAAATAACTGTTATCTATTTCCATATATTTTCTGTTTAAAGCCACAGGGACCCATGGAGAGGGGCTTAAGAGCTGCATGTGGCTCCGGAGCTGCAGGTTACCTACCCCTGCACTAACCCCTAACCACTACTTGCCTAAACCAAACTCAACCCTAACCCTAAACTTAACCCAAGTCTTCAGTCTAACATTAAGTGATTTACATCATGAGGACTCATATACATGAGGACTATATGCCTCCACATAAACACACACGCACACACACACTCTTGCGCACGCACACACACACACACGCACGCACGCACGCACGCACACACACACACACACACACACACACACACACCATAAAAATGATTTGACACACACAAACAATAACCCACTGTTTAGCTATTGTAATTAGAAAACACTTGACATCTTTGAATCATTCCATAAAAAGATCATTGATTTCAAGTCCACTGCTTTTTTAAAAAATCATACAGTACCAAAAAACAAAATAAAAAAGGAATATAAATCAATTTACAGAGTGGTTCCTCAAAGCTCAGCATTGATTGAAAGCACACTTAGGAGGACTGCATTTACACATTCACATGGAGATTAAACTCGTTAACATTAGCTGGAGGGTGTTAAAGGGGCAGTTCAACTCCAAAATCACAAATACATATTTTTCCTCTTACCTGCAGTGCTATTTATCAATCTAGATTGCAGTTTGTTGTGAGTTGTGAATTACAGCTCAGTTGAGGAGGATACCATTATTTACATCTCAAAAGCACCAGCCTCTCGTCCATGAGTAGATGCTTCCTTCTGTGAAGTGATATAGTTGGCGGACATAGTTCAGTAAATAACACTACAAGTAAGAGGAAATGTATGTATTATGATTTGGGGGTGAACTATCCCTTTAAGGTCAATTCTTACATGAGCAAAGTACATGACAACAACACAGGCAACATATAGCAGATTGTCAACTTGTGTTTCACATCACATAAATAATAAAGACAAGGAGAGGAGTTTCATTGGACAAAGGGTGGCAGGAGGAGAGCCAGGGCAGCATTCCTTTTATCATCACAGTGAATGCAAAAAACAAAAAACAAAAGCTGAAATATTATAAATTAATAATTTGCATAAATAAGGTCAATGATAAAAAATAAAACACAAGAGTTGTTAGGCAAAGCTGCTTTGGCACATTTGTAATAACTAGGTGATAATTAGTTCCAAATAACAATGCTGATTTGTTAAACTGCATATCCAGCCAATTGTGCATTGTCCTGGGCAGCTCCAACTCACAAGCTACTTCTCATAATATCCATCTTAAAGGTAAAGGTATGGTCACTCCAGCATTTCAAATGTGTACATTTTGTCACTTAATGAATAATTGTGATGAGTAGATAGCAGCACAGCAAGGCAAGGCAAATAAGTGCAGATCTTTCATGGCTAGATTTTTAGTTATTTGTGTCATTATAAATGTCAATGGGATTTTTGAAAGAGGTTTTGTACTTTGGTTCTTTGTAAAAGCTGTTAGCTTAACATGGTTAATAAGCTAAGTTAGCTTCAGCCACTTTGGACTTATTCTGTTCCATCTACAGTCAGCACTGCTTCAGTTAGTCATGGCGTAGTCTCGCTCACCAGACCTTTCTCAAGAAAAGAAAGGTCTGGCTGGGCCGCACTCTCACAAGATTGGAGAAAAAAATGCCCCGGCTGCTTGTATTTCTTTCAACCAATCACAATCGTTCTTGGCGGTGCCACAGCAACGGTGCGCTTGCAAAAATATTCCCAGGGGGAAACAGGTTTTGGTGTAACACGCCCACAAAAATATCGCCTACAGGACGCGAACCATGGCAGAAAAATGGCTACATCCCCACAAGATCAAACACCGCAAAAGTTAGTAAAGGACGTGTTGAAAACTGCTACACAACCAGAGGTGGTAGGGCGGGACTTCAGTGGGTGGCTCGTTCCGCCCAATGAGAGGCTGATCTATGCAGCGAACTTCCGCCCACTCAGACTAGTCATGGCGCAAATTTACATGGCAGAGTTCCCCAAAGTGAAGCAAAATATGTGCGCTGGTTTACTTCACCTCCACAACCTGATCGCAGTGGTAACAATTCATTATATTGCAACATTTTTGCCATTTGAAAGCAACGTGTTGATCTGTGGACATATTCCACGACATGTCCATACAAACCACACCCACCACTAGTACAAGACAAACTCACCGAAGTTGTAGTGAACAAATAAAACACAGCAATAATCCATTTTATAATTAATCATACAAGAAGACGTGATTCACCGTATGAGTAACGAGATGTAACCATTACCCTTACCCTAACCTTAACAGCCTTTCTTTTAACCTACTACTTTATAGCTAGCTGTGAAATGCTAACTTAGCATTTTCTTCAGGGTTTGTGCATTCAGACCAAGGAGCAAAGAGGCCTGTGCATGAACTGACATGTAGGTATGGTGGGCGAGTGGAGCGCTGGTAGCTGAGTGGTTACAGTGCACGCCATGTAACTGCAACATCTCAGGCACAATTATAGCCTTGGGACTTTTGCTGCCTGTGTTCCCTCTCTTTCCCTGTTTTCAGTCTGCTTCTCCACTGTCATCTCTCAAATAAACACAAAAGTGCAAAAAAATAAAATAAATCACCACCACCAAAAAAAACAACAACATTGTATGCCTTGGTAAACCAGGCAAGTTACTGTTTACATCCATCGAGTAATGGCCAGAGAAGTGTTTCTGCAGAACATTATGATGTCACAGTGAAAATATCCTTTTGGATCTAAGTCATCACTTTAACATTATATTCAACTAGATATTTGTGTGACGTTTTGTCATAATTATCTTATGAATTCTTGAGTTATGACCAAAAACATGTTTTGTGAGATCACAGTGACCTTGACCTTTGACCCCCAAATTCTGATCAGTTCATTCTTGAGTCCAAATGGCCGTTTGCACCAAATCTGAGGAAACTCCTTCAAAGTGTTGTTGAGATATTGGGTTCATGAGAATGAGACAGCTGCAAGGTCACAGACACCTTGACCACCAAAATCTAATCAGTTCATTGTTGAGTCCAAGTGGACATTTGTGCCAAATTTAAAGAGATCCCCTCAAGACGTTTGTGTGATAGGCTTGCGAGGACTCACAAAAATGGGACAGATGGACATACTGACATATGGACTGATGGACAACAGCCACAGCTATCACCGGCGCGGAGGCATAAAAGGGTATGTTGGGTGGGTCATGAACCTGCTTCAGTTGCAGCTATGCCTACTCCATTTAAAAAGCTGTTGTGACCAGGCCCTAATTGTGCCAACACATACTTTTCAAGCTTCTCAGCGCCTTTATTTTCTTTTTAAAGTGCAGCTATGCAATTTCTATGGAAGAGAAGCATCAAAGCTTGTTCTACTAAACTCTGGCAAACAGAACAATGTTTATATTCAGAGCTATTTCATAGATCACCAACGTGGTGGTTTTCGTCTCTGTATTACTACTTTTAATGCAAGCCAATTACTGGTCATAAATCTCTTGTATACTGTATGTGTCCAAGTAGCAATCAAAAATATGCATGTGCTTTTCTAATTGAAAATATATTTGTGCTGCTGTACTGTGACCAGTATATATTCACATTATATTAATATAAGTGCCTTTAGATACTATTGGCTTAAAATATGACATATGATATGAAATGATTTGGCTTTGTTATTACTGTCCTGAAGGTCTCATACTGTATACAAGACCATGGCTTTATCTCTGGGTGGGAAGTACAGCAGTGTAACTATCTTCCAGTAATGGGCAAAGAACAGAAAAAAAGAGCATGGATATAAATACCGTTTTTCACATCATAAATGCTTCATACACATGGCACATAAATACATACCACATGGGTCTCAACTGTTTCATTGTCTTTTGAAGGAAAATGACATAAAATATGAAACAGAAATGTCATCAGACTTACATTCTAAAAAGTCATTTGAACTGATTCAACATAGTGTTGAGATATCTGTAGAAATGCTTCCTAGCACATAAAAACGTGCCTGGCACCGGCCTATCAGTCATACTCTCAGATATACACACGTAGTCACAGCAGGATTTTCTTCCACGAGAGCAGCATGTTAGAATCATCATGTATTATAGAAAGTTGTATGTGTGTGTGTGTGTGTGTGTGTGTGTGAAGGCATCCTAGGGCCATTTGAGTTTACGTGTCTGTATTACAGTAATCTTGTCCATTAATGTGATTGCATGCGTTTGCATGCATGCATGTGTACGTAGAGGGTGGTGTCATTATGGCTGAGAGAAGGCTCTTGGTATAAAGGAAGCACCCCCGCATCACCACCCAAACACACATTCACACACTGCGCTAAGCAGCACCTACACACACAGTCAGACAGACAGAGACTCAGCAGTCGGGGGGTCGCTGACGTCATAACCTGGCATGCAGGTTGACAATGACGCCGTCTTCAGGCAGGTCTTTGACAGGCAGGTCGCTCATGTCTCCTACTCCGTGGTCGGTGCTCTCACAGCTGCTCTGAGGTGACTCAGGAGGAGGCTGGTACAGGATGCTGGCTAACAGGAAAAAGATTGTCCCCATAACCTAAAAAAGAGGAGCACAGATGATAGTGAAGATGGAAAGTCAGAAATCAAGATAAAGGGTGCACAGAAAAGAGTTCACAAACAGGCTACAGCAGCTGTGTCTGCTTGCATATCAGCATCAGAAGTGGTACAGGCCTATGTTAAAATTCTGTCTTAGACTAGTTTAACAATTAATAAATATATAAGAGGATGTTTGTGCCAAATTTGAAAAAATTCTCTTTTGTTGTTCCTTTGATACCACATTCACAGCTAGAATTACCACCTCATGATTGCATGCCTCCACGCACCAGTCAAGTTTCTCTTACAGTTTACATTAATGTCTGTGAAAATATGGATGCTTCACACACATGTTACTCCAGGCGACACAGAGGATCTATACAATCAGTACAATTTCAAGATCAGTGTCACAAATTCAGTATCTGACCAAATGTGTCCCCTTCTGTTCCTGAGATATGACACTGAATAATGGCCATTTTTGAAAAATATAACAGTCACGCACACCAAGAATTATAATGAGGTGCTGATCACTGGCAATAGACTTGATTGTAGAAAACAAGTGTCACACACTCTGGCTCCATATGCATATTCTTTTGTTTTGATGACATTTCAGCCTTAGGGCCTTCTTGATCTTGATCTTGATCTTCTTCGTCAAGATCTTGATCTTGATCTTGAAGAAGGCCCAAAGGCCAAAACGTAATCAAAATAAAAGAAATACATATGGAGCCAGAGTGTGTGACACTTGTTTTCTACAACTGAGTAATGGCCAGAACATTATGATGTCACAGTGAAGTTGACTTTTGACCTTTTGGACCTACTCAATACGTGTTTTGTAAGGTCATACTGACCTTTAACTTTTGTGCTTTGATCACAAAATTTGAATCAGTTTATTCCTCATTCCAAGTGAATGTTTGAGGTAAATTTTTAAGAAATTCCCTCAAGGTGTTCTTGAGATATCGCGTTCATGAGAATGAGACAGATAAGGTCAAAGTGACCTCGACCTTTGATCTATGACGATCATAAACTAATTACTTCATTGTTCAGTCCAAGTTATCATTTGTGTCAAATCTGAAGAAATTCTCTTGAAGCTTTCTTGAGAGATCACAGGACAGACCGAAAACATAATGCCACCGGCTACAGCTATCACTGGCGTGTAGGCATAAAAATGGGTCGGGGTGGATGGACACATGGATGGATGGACAGATAACCTGTAAACACAAGGCCTCTGGCCACAGCTGTTGTAAAAGGTGTTGTTGGGCAGAGTTTGAACTTGGCAGAGCCAAGCTAGCCGTCACCCCTGCATTCACGCGTCATGCTAAACTAAGCTAATCACCTCCTGGCTATGTGATGCACGGACATGAGAATGGTATTGATTTTCTCATCTAAAATTTGGCCAAAAGGTTGAACTACTTCTTTAAGCATGCACAGACCCCACATCAATGGTGATTTTACAGTCTCTAAGGTGACTGTGTTAACAGTGTTATTCAGTCTAAAATGAAGCACAGATATGTTGCCACATAAGCATACTTCTCCAAGTATTAAAAAAGTTAGGCTCTAGAAGACTGAATGTCAGACTGCAGTGAACGAGCTGCTACTATGCTATTATTATTACCTTATAGATAATACCAGCTACTAGTGTGTACTGGCTCATGGCTGAGTTCTGATAGAGGTAGCAGGAGCCCTGCTCTCCACACTTATCCTGCCACAGTAAGCAGGAGATGTCAATCACAGAGCCGAATGCTATAGGTCCTGGAATACCACCTGTGGGGAAACAGCAGCACAGATCGGACAAAATCAGAATCATCTGTGTGGAGAGATTAAAGCACACTGGTATTGATTCAGAAGTTAAAAATAAACTTAGGGAAAGAATCCAGTGGACTTACCAAGCGTGCGCACCACAATCCATTGAATACCTAGTCCAAAGGATCTCTGGCTGTCCGGCACACACCTACAGAACACACAGTTGGACATTCAAGCGTAATGCATCTCAAACTTCATTACGATGTAAATAAGTACACTTTCTCCAGCTCCTTTTGCTGCGTTTGTGTTGTTTGTTTTTCTGCACAAAGGTTTGCCCTGACAGTGCTATGATAAGACTCTGTCTCTTGATGTCACAGGCACCCTGCCATCTACTGGGATACTGAACTGCTGTTACAACAGATCAACAGCCATGACAATGTCACAGCACCATTCTGTAACAGAAAAGAGGACTTTAGTGTACTATTTCAAAGCATGCAATGCCTTTTTGCATTCAATAGTAAAATCACGGATTCCAATCAGTGTTTTCACAAGAAAAAACATCATTCTTGATGACTTTTTCAACTGACCAGCAGAGTAGATAAGATCACCCTGCAAATCTTACTCCTACGAAGAAACTAAACAAGAAAGTAGGCATTTCTTGGCCACTTGGAGGCAGCAGATACAAGCTGTAAACACAGAGCAACATTACCATTTATTTGGAGTCCCCTTTTAGCTCTGTGTCTCTCTGCTTTTGGTGCCGAGGAGTTGGTGTACAGTGGGCATATAAAGCTCCGATAACAGCTACCTGCTGTGGCTAGAAAGGGAACTGGAGGGTTGCCAGTTCAAGTCCCCATAGACCAAGTATGGAGGGGGGACTGGCAGCTGGAGAGGTGCCCTTAAGCAAGACACTGAACCCCCAACTGCTCGGGGCAGCCCCCTCGCTGCGACATCTTTCCATTTAATGCATGTATAGGTCCTGTGTGTGCATGTGTGTGTGTATATTTCAGGCCTGTGTGTTTATGGCAAGATTCAACAGACACCATACCAAGTTGTGAGACTGCTGCCCTCTGAAAGATGTCACTATTTTTATTTATTTCCATAGCCTTCCATGAAAAATTTACGAACACGAGCTACTTTCTCTCAAAGCCAGAGAAATAAGTCTCAAACTTGTGATGTCCTCAAGTATAAAGTTTGGAGCTGCTCCACAGACAATAAATGAAAGTAATTTTTATTAAACTAATTTTGTGGACCCACAGAATGTTTGTTTTTACAGGGGCTGAGACTTTTGAAAATGTCACATCTCCAAACAGAGTGCCCCAAGAATGACTCCTAAACCTGGAAATGAGTTAGCATTTTACCACTCATGGTTCCCTCGTTTTAAAATCATTGGACTTTTTGAATGGGATTTTGGTCAGATGCCTAAAATAAGGTCTGTGGTTAACACAAGTTTACGTGACTTTCATGTTTTGTGCTACGATATAAAATATGTCAGTAAACACCCCACTTGTGAATTTTTAAGCTTCTATGTGTCCTACAAAAGGCGGTTGCTAACAAGGGGCTAAATGAGACTACAGAACGTCATCACGCTGCGCCGCGCTGAACACAGCTTTACAGTCTTGTAATGGTAGTGAATTTTGGTCATGTGACCATAGTGTAGTTTATTTATAGCCTAATGTTACTTTTTTACTTCTGGTGATTGCATTTGGGCTTCAATAATCATGACAATGGTGTTAATTTGTGAAGATTATCTTGTGGAACAAAACATGTAAGTATCATAAATGTTTGTTTGCTACAGAGCTTGTTTTGGACAATAATCCAAAATCCAATGGAAAATCTCATAGGCTGTTTGATGAGGGAACCAGCATGATGCAAAAATCATCCCTGGGCACTCTATTTGAGTTTACTGACTTGTCTGGCATCGCGACATGAAACAAGAGTTTCTCAGTTAAAATAAAAACAATCCAATCAGCATCATGGGCGGGACTAAAGCTGTTGTCAAGCATTGTCAAGCAGTGTGCCAGAGCCAATGTGGAGTAATAATACCAAAGGTGAGCATTATAGACAAAATAGATGCTGCTACTGAGGTTGTTCTAAATCGACACGTTTTCTCAATATTGTTGACATTGTAGTTTGTTCTATTAAGTCCCGCTCCACTCTCAAAACCCTGCAACCCAGCACCCAAGGCAGATACATGTTTGTCAAGGTTTTTCTAGAGGCAGTCACCAGCTGTGTACGTGTGATCAAAACACAAAACAACAAGTATTTGGTCCCACTGAGTGGTAGCTATAATGCAGAGATGTAGTTTATTTTCTTTATCCAAGGTTTCTTTGTGGCCACTCACCTGAGCGTGGCGGTGAGTGCTGGGATGCTACACAGGAAAGTGAAGGAGATGATGATGAAAAGGAAGGAGAGGAAGGCTGGCATGTGGTGGCAGGAGCTGCCACACTTCCCTGTCAGAGCAAAGCCCTCCTCGCCCCAGGACACGTTCCCCATGACACAGCTGCATCCAGTGTACACCTAAAAACACACAGACACAGTGTAGCATATGAACCAGTTATGCCACTGAGGTCACAAGATCATTAAATGAAAACATGAACTCAACATACAGGTAATATTTTTCAAAAATCCAAAGGCCGGTATGTTGTTAATATCAGTTCTCTATAAATGTTAAAGAATTAAGCAGTTGAAGTAGTTTTAAGAAAAAACAAACAAACTCATGAATGTTCACATTTCTGCAGCAAGGTTCCCCAAAACTGCATCAGATTATTTTAAGAGAAACTTGTAGTATATTAAGTTTCAATTGCATGTGTTTGTATCTGAAGCCACTTTCACACTGACATCTGAATTTCATGACTCGGAAAAGTCGATGAAGCAATTTCCTCTCACAAGACATTTTGGGAAATCTTTTATTGTGCCAGTGTGAACAAATCTTGTAAGATCCCTGGGTCATGCACACTGAGACTCAGCATATTTAATGTTAATTAAACATTTGTTGCGAGACTCAGAAAACAGAACACAAAAGTAGAAACTAGACCAACTCCAGTACCCAGAGATGAAGATCTAACCAATCCCAAATAACATCAGTAAGTATAATGATAATAGCAAAGAAACAGGGGCCCCAACTTGAAGTTGTTTAGAGGATGTTGAGAGCATTGGTAAGTGTTGATGTTCAATATAAAAAACACTGAAGGCCTCTGACATCACTGGCTTAACTGATGGTACTAAGCAATCTGCTGCCACTTTCTTGGTATCCAGGGTTAATTCACTAACAGCTCACTGCTGCTGTAGTAAGGTGTGTTCATATCAAACTCAAAGCGAATTTTTCACAGGCGGGATTAAATACAAAGTCAGTGCAAAGATTTAAACAGACGTGAATATGCATCAGTGCAAGCTGAAATGTTAAAACTTGAACAAAATAAAATTCACCTGACGTGTAGCGAAAGCCTATCAGTGTTTAGATTCTCCTGATGTCACAACCCTGTGTCAGTACTGTACAAAGACAGTACAAAAAACAGAGGGCTTCGAGATAAGTGAACAAAGACTACATGGTATGTTCCGAAAATATGTATTTGTTACTTGACTCCAGCTATTGGCTGTAGCTTACAAGGAAACAAGTAAGGTGAACATCAGCTACCTTCCCCAGTTACATGTCTGGTTTCCCGACTTACCAGCGGCTGCATTTGTGCGAGTAACTCAGGAAGAAAATTCGCTGCAAATTTAGTTTGAACACACCAAAGGACAACTTAAGAATTTTTCAACCTGGACCCCATTTTCTCAGGTTTTTGTATCCAAGTAAGTATGGCAACAACAGTTTTTTGAAACTGGTCCAGTTTCTAGTGTTTTTTCCTTTGGTTTTTTTTTCTGTTTTAAGTGCAGCTCGCAGCTGCAAACCAGGTTGCAATGTTAACACCGTCGTTTTACGTCAACTAAAAGTGCTTGTTTGTTGCCAGTGTTATTCTAAGTGTCTGAAAACATAATGAAAGGAATCGCTACAGAGATAAACCTCTATTGTTAGAGAGAAACAACCTCGAAATCACCATTGGTAAAGTCACCAGACTCAATTTGAAAAAAGAGTAATTTAATTATCATAAAGACACTTTATCTTGAGTCCACAAAAACAAGATAAAACTTATAAAAGCCTTCTTGGCTCATCTTTCCACTGTTTCAACAATCATCAACTCTGGTTTGGTTGAATTAACCCTTAATTTACACAGTTACATGTGAAAATATGACAGCTCTGTACACACTAAAATTAGTGTTTATTTAAATGGAGTCTGGTGGGTTTGGCAATGGCAATTTTGGGGCTGTTTTGGGTCAAACAAAAAGGATCTTACTCTTTACAACAAAGGTCTGTCTCTGTAAGGATACTTTCCATAACGCTGTTTGACATTTACAATAATAATCTGAGCCTGTCCGTGGCAAACACAAGCTTTTTTAGTGGACATACACTGAAAGTGCGCAATTGCCCCAAGTGATTACGTAGCAGCCTGTTTCGCTCCTGCCAACTGCAGCCCTCTCTCTCTATATATATACTGGACTTGTTTCAAAATATTTTGTTCCCAGTAGTCACTGAGACACAAACATCTAGTAAAACAGGGTCTAGGTTGAAAAATACCAAAGTTACCCTTCAAGAATCATGTGTACAGGGATATAAATAACCAGGTGGTTATGTTTCCAGTCAAACTAGGATACTGATATTTCCAGGGGTGTCCTTAACCCAAGTCACATGCTAGTTTCAGTTAACTAAAAAAGAATTATGTTAAAAGTAATGATCTTCACCCTGAAATTAAACTAAAAGTAAGGATGTCCCAAGCCCACGTTGGAACAGATGTGACAACTTAGACATCACTCAAAATAACATCAGAAACTATCAAAAGAAAGTTGGAATGCTGGTCATATTTTATTAAAGTTGACACATATGCAGATATTTTTTGAAATTTATATTTTCTGTAACATTTTAGCATCTCGTCTGCATGCACTAAAAGTGAGATTTTTCAAAACGCCTCTTAAGGTGCAGCTTTTCTCTCAACTTCAGTTACTGCTTCTTTGTATACATGTAAAACAGAGCATTTAGGAAACAATTATGTAATCTCATCAATTCAGGCATGCCCCCTGTTACTTTGTGGAATGAGCATAGGGGTGGATCAGGTTGTTGACTAAGCACTTCCTAGTCTAATAATTAGGCTACTTTGCACCTGAACTCTATATTACTGCACCACTTCACAGACAAACAGAGCTGACCCGACTGCTGCACCCTATGTTTCTGCTTCACCTCAGTGTCCACGGTTTAAAGTCTGCCAGAGACAATGTTGGGACACAGAATGGATATAAATATGAAAATGCAATAAAAAGGCACAATTCACCTACCAAGCTATGACAGAGGAATAATCATCCTGCACTTACATTATACTGGACCAACATGGACACAAATAAAGTCTACAGACTGATGAGACAGAGTGCAATTAGGAGTCCGAAAATCTGGGTCCCACAATGCTCTGTGGCAATGATGTAATAATTATCTATCATTGGGCTGCTGCTTGTTATTTCTGGGTCTTTTTTACAACTATATCCCAAATATGATTATAACAGGACAAGACTTAACATAACAAGGACACTTGTGTGCATTTGAACAAACTTAAGGGCTCTGTGCTTTTGATATCATGAGTAAAGCTGAATAACATTTAGCCAAAATATCATGAAATTATATTGTCTCATACGCTGTGAGTGTACCAAGAGATTGATCATTAGGATTTTTTTTCTGCAGGAGAGGGAGCCTCACAATATTTATGACCAAATACCACAGTATGGATATTGTGGGGTTGACTACAGGTGCCTTCACAAAATATTTACACAATTGGATCTTTGATAAATAATCCTGAGTAATGTGGATGACTAAGTAGGTGAAAGCAAATGATTGAACAGATAAAGCAATCTGATAAGTTCAGACAATTACAGCACTATACTGTAATGCAGCCTTTAAAAGCAGGAAAAGACAACACTTATGATATCACAACATCAAAAAACTAACTAAGACAATGTCTAGTCTCATATCACAATATCCATGTAATGGCCATATATTGCCCAGCCCTGCTTAAATATATGGGAGGAAATACCACATAATATTTTGAGGATATACAGTCACCTGTATTTACAGTCTTACGGCTTTGTGCTTTCTTCCTTCAGTGCTCTTGTTTTGAAGTACTCTTAAGGGCCCAAACTGCCTCAGATCCAAGTAAATCAAGTGTACCGTAATTTCCCTCCAGTCAGAGTCAAATGACAGGAACACTGTTTGTACTGTACCTGTTTGCCTGTGGAGTGTTCGGTGTGGTTGATGGAGCTGCAGCCAGCGTGGCAGGGGGAGTAATACATCACACCGTCTGCCCCGCACACCGGGTTGTACAGCTCTCTGACACAACTACAGCCTGCATTACAGCCCACTGTCAGGTTCTCCTCTAAATAAGAGCTGCAGACACGAGGTAAAGGAGGGACAGAGATGACAAGGAGGAAAGGTGGGTGGGAGAGGAAAGGAAAAGGGAGAGAAATAGACAGAGAATACAATGGAGAGAGAGAGTGCAAAGATAAAATGTATTTATTGTCCTTGGTTTGCTTGCTCATGATTTCTCATACTCAGTCACTACTGTACAAGGCAGCAACACAGCTGGAACAAAGCACCAAAATATGCAGGCCTGCACACTGCATTTAAGCTAACGTTACCGCTAAAGCTAACACAACATTGTAAAAGCATGGATGCAAACAGCTCGCTTTTCGGTGCGACTCTCACTTTTTTCATATCAGTTTAGGTGTCTTGTGTGAATCGTGTAGATTGTGTAGAGAGTTTTTTTGGTGGGGGGGCTGGCGTGGACGTGGAAGAGTCTGATTAATAATTCCACTAACACAAACGAAATGAGCAGATGTCTATGCTGAAAAAAATCAAAAAAATTAGGTTGGATTCCGTTCGGGTTCGGCCCACTTGACATGTTGCTGTGTTGAGCTACAGCCTATTTAAGTGCTGGAATTTTTTCTTTACCTGACAACGCCCGAACGCAACACAGGCTCCGCTCCATTGACTGTGTGCACAGTGCCGTTTATAGTTGTTGGTCTGGTCAGAAAAATGCGCGCCAAGCCGCGGTCTTGTGTGCTCACCTGTGTGTGTGTGTGTGTGTGTGTGTGTGTGTGTGTGTGCACGTGTCTGTGTGTGTGTGCGCATCGGGGCCGAACTCGCGATACAGAGAGCAGAGGAGGATTGTAAAGGTGACCATGTAGAGACAGAAATGACATGCCGTCATGTAAACTTTATAAGTCATCACATTATAAGGTGAAACGTTTCACCGCATAACACGATAAATAGTATATTGTTATGTTATATAACTTTAGTTTATGAAGAGATAAGACGGAGCCCTCTCCTCTACTCTTATATGCTTTACTAACAAGTGTGTGAATTGACCTGGATATGAAGCGTCCATAGCGGCAAATAATATAACGGTAGTTTCTTACGAGCTAAGAAAAAAATAAATCAGCAGCAGCGGTCATATTTCAGCAGCGGAGCACCACCGTTGCTAGTTGCATAAAGGGGAAACACTGTTGCTCAATGGATTTGTTCTGTTTTGTAATACACAGCCTTCTTCCAAATTATTGTTAGTGTATTTTAATATTCAGAATTTTGCTTCAACAAGCTCTCTCTTTTTGACCATACACCTGTTTGCATCCCTGAAAAGGCTGTGGATGTAACATTAATGCGACTTTCAGATGGACTTTTGTGTTAAGGCTATAGTTAGAAATAAACACAGAAATTTATACTATCTAAATGTTTCATCAGATCTAAGTCAACGGAAGATTACTGCATCTTTTCCAAATATGGAACTGAAATTAAAACACATTTTAATTTAAAAAGACAAATCAACAATAGGTGTTAACGCAGACACTGCTCACCTGTTTCTAAGGCGCAGCTTGCTGGGCTTGTCATACAGCTCTTTGTATTGGTCCAGCTGGTGTTTCTCCATCAGGTCGTACTGGTACGGTGCTGTGACACCAGCCATGGGCACATTGGGGCAGTGGAGGAGAAAGATGAAGATGGCAAGCAGACTGACCATCGCACACATCATGCAGAAACGGATAATGCCTCGACAGCGCAGGTTCAGCCTCTTCACGATATAGCCGCCCAGGAAGGTGCCCCCGCCACCTGCTGGTACCACCATGTATCCTGGGGGGGAGGGGAGAAGAATAGCATGCAGTCAGGCTGAAGCTCCACTCGAAAGCCCTTGAAGGAAAATGCACTATACACTGCCATTTAGAATGACAGTAAATTCAGTAAAAGTACATGTTACATAAGTCATTGCAAAAGACTCTTTTCTCAACAGAAAAAAGTCACTAGTTTGCTCTTGACATCACGAGTGGTTACTTGACCAAAGACCTAGAGCTTTCATGGACTTTGAAGTTGATTGGTTGTTTAGCCTGACCTGGCTCTCTGTCCCTGTCTCCAGCCTCTGCTTACTTCCCTCAGGCCGTGTACTCTCCTCTCACTCCCCAGATCTGCCATTCTCAAACCATCCACTAGATGCCCTCAGACTCTCTTGCCATTCCTGTACACCTGATACCCCACAAACACACACACCTGTTCCCACTTCCCTAATCAGCCCTGATATACTGGGGTGCTTGTGCACCTGCATCTCTTGCCAGCCACTCTCCACATGTACTGGTCCCTTTCCTCTGTTTCAATGTCAGATCATCATCAGTCATTAAGCACAAAATATTTTGTTTTTCCCTTTTTTCAAAAAAGACAATATTTAAAGTTGTTTACACAGCTAATGAAAATGAATATTCCACTAATATTCCTGTTTACATGCAGCCATATATAGTCCGATTTAAACCTGGTATACACAGTGTGATTTTAGGCTGTCCCAAACAAAAGATGACCAATGTGAAAGAAACATGGTGATATCTTTGGTTGTGGCTCTAAAAAGGTGGTCCTATGTCGCACAGTGAGAGAGGTTCAAGAACGGCCGTTGTTACATTCTTGTGATCAAAGACAGCTTGGGATAACATTCTGACAGTGTCAGAAATTTGGGATGACCATCACACTGTGTGACTACTGATACAACCTACATCTACAAACCAACCAATAGAAATGCAGCATTAAATGACACACTGGCGCTAAACCCAAACAAACAGGCAGAGAGCAGCTTGCTATGGAGGCAAATACCACAGGATATAGTACCCAGAAAACTTTAGGTTATTTCATAATGTGCCCCTCTATGTTGTGCATCACAGTTGGAGAAGTAATGACCTGTGAAGCACTCTTTCACACTCAGTATGTGAAGCTACTGCATTGTATATTGTAGCCTGCAATTCAGTAGGCGCTGTCATCATACAGTCTGCATACATCAAACGTGATGTTGTATCCAAGTGTATTAGATCCATGTCGCACAGTGTAGCTGCACTGAACTTGTAAGATTGCTAAAATCTCACAGTCTGTAGGAGACTTCACATGCACTAATGTGCAGTTCATCATGTCAAAATATGGAAAAGTGGAAGGGCTATCACTTGGACCAGGTTGTTGTCAAGCATTCCACCAGTGGCAGACTTCCATGACTGTGCAAACACAGCCTCCCTCTTTCATTCCTTCTTGAAAACGTCAGCAATGTGATATTTGCACACTGCCAAAAACCTGCTGATATCCAAGTCTTTCATAATATTTAAAAGTAGGAGTGTTTCTCATTCCAACCAGAAATGTGGGCTTTTCTTTTGGGCATGCATCTCTACTCCAGTCTTACAAACTGCTGGTGAATCTATGTATATGTTCAAAGAATAATGTTGGCATATATCCCACTTCTTAATCAGAAAATGCTTCTTTCGAAAGAAGGCCTAATTTGGAAATATGCTGTTTACGCGACCTGTACCAAAATCAGAATACTTTCAGAATAATAGAGGAATGTTGGTGTGCACGTAAACATACCCAATGCTGCATGGAGTTTTGTTACCTGTTTACCCACTTGTTACCTGCTAACTGTTACCAGGACTTGATAGATGGTAACCTATTCTTGGCTTTTGGTTGCCATCAGAGGAAACCAGGTTTTAACATTTAAAATAAAGCAACAACAAATGGTAAAACATGCACCTCAAAATAAATACATTTTTCAAATATGCTGCGTTAGTGATATTTCAATATAATGGTTACAGTCAGAACCAGAACCAGACAACATTGAAATGAAGTGAAAAGGTGCTGAATTATAGATATTCAATGTCTTCAACAGCTCCAAAGTAGCAAAAGTCTGTCTTATTTCTCACCGTGGATGAAAAGTATATAAAATATACTGAGCTGAGATGTCTTTGAAATACATTTGATCAACCATTAGGGTTTGCTTTGGACTTTACATCATGTATTGTATGATTTCACCTCGTTATTAATCACTCACCAAACCATGTAGCAGCCTCTGATGCACTGAGACTGAACTGTGACTCCAAGAACTTTGGGCCAAAGGTGGACATGCCAGCGATGAGGGTGGCTTCAGTAGCGCCAGCCATGCACAGGAACAGGAAGGTAGGATTCTTTAAGAGGAGCAGCACAGACCTGGAGAGAGGACGAGAGGGTAGAGTCAGGGGCAACACTAACTGAATACACTTCAGCTCCCTTTTTAATTAAACCAGGCGGCTCTAATCTCAACAGCCTGGAGACGCTCCTAATACAGATAAACACTGCACTAGATCCAAAGATATTTCATCATGTTACATAATATACCATGATTATCGCCTTACTCTGTCTCTGTAATCCCCAGTGTAACAGCGCTGACATCACACTGTGGATGCGGAGCTCATAGTAAACACAGTTGTGAACTGAAAAGAGGCATGGCTGTCACTCATCTGCAGCCATAACATGCCTGTCTAAAAAGAGATTGTCTGGGAATGTGACATTTATTTCCTTTATTTTTGAATGTGTTGATGGAAGGACTACTCAGGAAAGATAATTGTTATGCATGCCTGTTTCATTCATAATATAAAGGTTTCCAGTTTACAAACAGTCATAGGATGTGCAGAGCAAAGGATAGAAAATACTCCACCACAATGTCACGTCAGCCAATATAATTTGTATATGGCACTCGTCCTCACATTTCCGTCAAGACAAAACGTGAAATAAAACCTTAACCTTTAGGATATAAAATGTCATTCATTAATTTCCGTAACCGCTTATCCTCATGAGGGTCGCGGGGGGGCTGGAGCCTATCCCAGCTGACATTGGGTGAGAGGCGGGGTACACCCTGGACAGGTCACCAGACTATCACAGGGCTGACACATAGAGACAGACAACAATTCACACTCACCTTTACACCTATGGACAATTTAGAGTCACCAATTAACCTGCATGTCTTTGGACTGTGGGAGGAAGCCGGAGTACCCGGATAAAAACCCACGCTGACACAGAACATGCAAGCTCCGCACAGAAGGGCTCCCTCGCGGGTTCGAACCAGGAACACTCTTGCTGTGAGGTGACAGTGTTAACCACTACCAACCATGCAACCAAAGTGTCATCACTTCATTATTTTATCCTATTAGACATATGTGTGAAATTTTTATCACAATCAGCATATGAATTCTTGAGTTACAGCCAAAAACATGTGAGGTCACAGCTACCTTGACCTTTGAGCATCAAATTCTAGTCATTCAGTCATGATGAAATTCTCTCAAGAAGTTCTGCAGATCGCGTTCCTGAGAATGAGACGGACGCAAGGTCACAATGACCTTGACCATAGACCACCAAAATCAAATCAGTTCATTGTTGAGTTAAAGTGAACATTTATGTTGAATTTGAAGAAAGTCTCTCAAGGTGTTCTTGAGATATCACATTCATGTGAATGGGATGGACAGATGGACAACCTGAAAACATAATGCCTCTAGCCACAGCTATTACTGGCGTGGAGACGTAAAAATGTCAAATTAAAATGTATAATATCATTGACTAGTTTGAATATCACCATGCCAATCATGATACATTTTCACTGTTTCTTGCCACTGTTAGCTAGCCATCGTTGCCTTGGATGCAGTGACACAAAATGGATTGTTTTTCAAACAGAAAGGTGATGTGGGAGACAACTCTGAGCCAGTAAAAACTCTAAAGTGTGTGGTGAGGAAATATAACCTTGAATACATTCCATGATTAACATCTCCTCCCCCATGGTGTCAATGGGGTGAAATGATGTCTGATAACCTCTGACCTGTTGACTTCCGGCCTGCCTCCGCCCATTATGACGTTTTCAAGGTGTAGTGCAGGGAAATATGATCCGCTGTGAACATTGAAAATTAACCAGACGTTTTATTTTGTTTCTGTGCACGAGTTCCTGCCCTGCACGATCTGCTCTGTGCTGAATTGTTGCATTGTGCTCTGGCATCCGGCAAAAATAGAAGTCCTGCGTATCTGTTACGGAAGGCTCCGGAGTATGGGGCCATTATGGTAGCAAAATAGCTGCAAATGCGTATCTCAATCTGTGTGTGCGTAATCAGATATGTACATGTGTAAAATAATTTGTTAAAGCGTAATAAAGTTTGTGAATGCATATAAAAATCTGCAAATGTGTATTTAGAATCTGTGTGTGCATAATCAGATATGTAAATGTGTAAAAAAAAATCTACAAATCTGTATTCAGATTTGCAAGTGTATTGCAATCTGTAAATGTGTACAATGATCTGTAAATGTGTACAACAATCTGTAAATCTGTACAACGATCTGCATATGCGTACAGAGATCCGTAAATATGTAGACCGATTTGTAAATACCTATGTCTTCAGCTTTAACTCAGTCGGGCCTCTCAATTGGCTCTCTTTGTACACGTGATTTTTGCTACTCTTCTGCCATGTGAGATCCGCAAATGCGCGAGAAGATTTGTGTCTGTAACTCAAAGTGTGTATCACCCTGAGCACAGGCTGATAGGCTCAAGCTGCCATAAACCTTCAGATTGTTTTACCCTGAGCACAGGCTCACAGGCCTATTTTTTATTATTTTTTTTAACTTTTTTTCTGTTTTGTTGTTGTATGGACAGGCTGCAGCCTTGGAGGCCTATGGATTCTCGTTTGCTCTCTGTAAGTACATGTTCAGGTTTTTTGCAGTACTTGTCATGAGTAACTTAGTATGGCTAAGCTTTGTTAAAATAAAGTCGGTAACTTTATCTATGAAGACGTTGTCTGCTCAGCCTCAGCTCACCGAGCAAAAGCTAGTGGGCCTAGTAAGCTAATTAGCAAATTAGCTAATGTTAAGGTGCATCAATCTGAAAATGTCGGTGCCACATTATGTAAATTGGGTGGTTATGAGTACATAAGAATAACTGTTATCTAGCTGAACAATAATAATTAATATAATGAATTGTTCACATTGTCAGACAGCATTTTGTGGCGCCTGTGAGCCTGTGCTCAGGGTAAAACAATCTGAAGGTTTGCGGCAGCTTGAGCCTATCAGCCTGTGCTCAGGGTGACGCACACTTTGAATTACAGACACAAATCTTCTCACACATTTGCGGATCTCACACGGCAGAAGAGTAGCAAAAATCATGTGTGCAAAGAGAGCCAATTGAGAGGCCCGACTGAGTTAAAGCTGAAGACATACTGTAGGTATTTACAAATCTGTCTACATATTTACGGATCTCTGTACACATTTGCAGATCTGTGTACAGATTTACAGATTGTTGTACACATTTACAGATCGTTGTACAGATTTACAGATTGTTGTACACATTTACAGATCGTTGTACAGATTTACAGATCGCAATACACTTGCAAATCTGAATACAGATTTGTAGATTTTTTTACACATTTACATATCTGATTACGCAAACACAGATTCTAAATACACATTTTCAGATTTTTACGCATTCACAAACTTTATTACGCTTTTACAAAGTATTTTACACATGTACAAATCTGATTACACACACATAGAGATACGCATTTGCAGCTATTTTGCTACCATAATAGCCCCATACCGGAGCACCACAGCTGAGACGGAGCCGGAATGCAGCACAGCCGCGGCTGATGGAAACGCACACATTGACCAGAACTGAAACGGATCGGCTCTGCTGCCGTTCCGGAGTGCAGACGCAACCAACACGCATGTGGTGGAATTTGCGGGTAACACATATTTACAGCCCAGTTTCTTTCTCCTTTTTGTCATGTTATGCTTTTTTTTCTTATTCAAACGGTGGTCCTTCAAATTTCAGTTCATCAAAACAAATATGGAGGCACCAGAGAAAGAAATTAAAAATGTGCCTTCAGGATTTAAATCAAACATCTAGACTTATTTTGGATTTTTTAACATGGAAGGAAAGAAAGACTGCGCGCGATTGCCTAACGACAGACTTGGCTTGACACATGCGATTTGCAAGCAGTGTAATATGAGAATAAAATACTCTGAGAATACTACGAACATGGGGGCTCACCTCACACACCACCATCCAGAGATAGACTTAGCTTACCTAACGACAGACTTAACTTGATAAAACAACCAGCTCAGCTCTGAGAGAGCTGAGAAGCATGAAATCAAGCATGAAGCTGAGTAGAGCAGGAAGGGTAGCATTACCTTGTAACACCTAGACTGTGAAGTCAGTGGATTCATATGTGACTATAACAGCACATTATCTCACAGAGGACTGGCGACTGCTGTCTTACGTTCTCCAAACTAGAGCAGTTCACGAAAGTCACACCGTCTAACATGCATTTAGTTAATGTGATACCTGCATGTGAAGTGCAGTTGGAATAAAAAGTAATGAATTGTGATATATATCGTAATATATTTTATCACAATACTCTGCATATTGCAATAATATTGCATTGCGACCGAAGTATCCTGATAATATCTGTCCTGGGTCCTCTGTCGATTCCTACCCTTAATGTCTCTCTGTGATTTGTACTGTATCCAAAACACCTTCCCTACTGTCCTCTTCTTATGAAAGTACCTTGGCATGTCTTTGACTGATTTGCCAAACTGAGGGTCTGAGGCTGTGGTGTGGCTTCCATCCTTCAGCTGGTGGGCCTCAGACACACGCATGGCCACGTACTCCTGAGAGCCTGCAGGAAGAGACAGAGGGAGTGTAACTGAGACTGTGAGTGACGTTTGCTATCACCATTCCAATTTCTACCTCTATTTAAAATACATATTGTTTATGCTTTTTGTCTTGCAACATGAAAGCTGTAGGGGAGCGGGATTGGCCTGTGTGTGTGTGTGTGTGTGTGTGTGTGTGTGTGTGTGAAGTGGACAGGAGTGGTACCTGGAAGCTGTCGTGGGTAGCCCAGGATGGGGAATGCTACCAGCAGAGCTGCTGCTCCTCCTGCTAGGAAGCCAATCCACCAAGCCCCAACCCACAGAGGGTTCTCTGGAGTCATCTCTGTCCTGTGACAACACACAAACACACACACACAACCACACACAGCATATGAATCACTAGGCATTTATTGATACTGACCTGTGAATGCTTGTCCATTACATCCTAAAAGCGTAATGCGTCATATTCTGTAAACCATGCCCACCACCAGACAAGAAAACAGCACCAAAATAAGCAACCAGGGTCTGAAAGATTGACAGAATTCTTCTAGCTTGATAAAAACATTAGATTTAAGCATTTCAATACATCATTTTATCAAAAGGTATAGTCACAAATGCAATATTGTCAGTCTTTCTCAGTGTCCCAGTTCTCAGGATGCTGTGTAAAATGAAAAAAAAAAAAACAACATAATGCAATGATTTGCAAATCTTTTTTTTTAACCTAAATTCAATTAAATACAGAACAAAGACAAGATATTCAATGATCAAAGTGATAAACTCTGTTTTTTTGTGAATAAACACTTGTTCTGAATTTGATGCCTGCAACACATTCCAAAAAAGTTGAGACAGGGGCAACAAAACACTAGTAAAGTTGTGGAATACTTAAAAAACACCTGTTTGGAACATTCCACAGTTAAACAGGTTGATTGGTAACAGGTGATAGGACCATGATTGGGCATTAAGGGAGCATCTTCGAAACGCTCATTTGTTAACAAGCAAAAATGGTGACTTTGTGAAAAACTGTGGGCAAATAGTCAAACAGTTTTAACACCGCGTTTCTCAAAGCACAATTGGAAGGAATATAGGGATTTCACCATCTACAGTCCATATCAACAAAAGAATCAGAGAATCCTGAAAAATCTCTGCGAGGACATCCCTGCTTGTTCCAGCAATACATGAGACACATGTGGCTTTGTAGTAGTGCAGGTGCTAGACTGACCTGCCTGCAGTCCAGAGCTGATTCCCATTAAAAATGTTTGGTGTGTTATGAACTGCATAATACAGCAATGAAAACCTGTTGACTTAAGTTGTACATTAAGCAAGAATGGGAAGAAATTTCAGTCCAAAACTTCAACAATTAGTAACCTTAGTTCTTGAACACAAACTGAGTGTTGTTAAAAGAAAAGGTGATGCAGCACATGACCCTGTCCCAACTTTTTTGGATCGTGTTGCAGGCATCAAATTCATAATGAGCATATATTTACAAAGAACAATAAAGTTTATCAGTTTGAACACTAAATATCTTGTCTTTGTACTGTATTTCACTGAATATATCAAATCATCAAAAAAGGATTTACAAATCATTGCATTCTGTTTTTATTTACGTCTTACACAGCATCCCAACCTTCTTGGAATCAGGGTTGTATTATACTCCTGTTTTCTTTAACTGCAGCCTGTTGTATTTCATTATACTTTTTTTTATATTTTAGTTTGTCCTTTTTTTTTTATCATACTCAGTATTTTTTATTCTAGTATGTTCTAGTCTATCATACTCCAGTCTGTTCTATTCTAATATACTCTAGTTTGTTCATTCTACTGTGTTCTAGTCTGTTCTCATCCATTCTGCCATCCAAAGCAGACTCACGTCAGGTGGATCTCGGTGTAAATGTTGAGAAAGTATCCTCCCAGCAGGTAGCCTGCTGCCGGACCCACAATGGCTGCTGTGTAGAAAATCCCTGCGGGGAGAGAGAGCACAGAAACAGAGCCAGGCCATGGGTGTGTCAATACAGTGACTGTCTACTTCCTGTTTCCTACAGGTTAAAAGGGCCCCATTGTTCTTCACTGAGCTCTGTGTCCACACAGTTAATGTTTCATGAGAAAACAGGAGCTTGATGTGAGGAACTGTGTGTATGTTTGTGTGCTTTTTGAGACTGTGTCCACAGTGGATTCTGAATACTGAAGATGGGTTTTGACCAGCACTTGATCTGTTTATGGCAACACAGTAATGAATATTACTGATGAGAAATTGGACGTGACAGAAAAAGAGAGATTTAGCAACTCCACTGACTGTATGTTTGTGTACGATGCACAGAAGGCATGCTTGGTTATTTCTACACAATAAGCTCTTTCATCTGTTTCCAATGTTTCAGTAACAGAGGTTACAACAGTGTACTGTAATTGTCTTCTGCTAACTGGAGTCGTATTAAGATGTCATTGGAGAGACACACAAGTACTTTTTTTGATCCTAGAGGGAAAATGTCCCTTGTATTCAACTAATTCACAACATAAAGCACTTTGATTAAAGTTATAAACAATAAAAACAAGTAAAGAGGAAAAGAGTGTGATGCAACCAGGATTGTAACAATTTGACCACAGGTCAACATCAGCAAACAAAGATCTCCATTCACATTCATGCAAATAACACACACAACTGCATTTCTGTTGCAAATACGGACTGAAATATTACAAAGACATACAGGGGGCATTTTTCCAAGCCCTGCTATTTGCATATTGTATTCACATTATTCTGTGCAGTCATTCAAAATAATTGAAGGGATAGTTCAGATCTTCTGAGGTGGAGCTGTATAGGGTACTTATCCATTGTCAGTGTATTACATACAGCAGATAACAGTCAGCACGCCCCAAGTTTGGAGAAACAGGTAGGAGTACGACATGGGAGCTAAGCAATGTACTGCTGTGGACGGGGGGCAGTAGCAAAATGAATTTTAGCCACCTCAAAAAAGTCCCACCTAAAAAAACAAAACAATTTCGGTTTATTAAGTTTACCCTATATTTGGAATATTTTCATGGCTTAATCTTACTGTTAGACAGCGATTTCCAGCGGGGAACTGAAGCCGTTATATTGCTCTCTTCAAAGCCAGACTCCATTGAGAAAAACAGTCATTTAATATTGCTGAACTCTGGCTGAGGTAGACCAGCAGCTCCCATGTTCAGTGTGCTAAAATGACTGTTTTTCTCAATGGAGTCTGGCGGCTTTGAAAAGAGTGTAGTTGAGAAACTGAATCCATTAATGGCTTTTCTGTCAGTAAGGGCTGTCTGCCACAAGGTAAAGTGGTGAGAATATTCTCAATATAGCGTATACTGTTATTCACTATTTTAGGGTGGACGTTTTTTTGACATGGCTAAAATATGTTTTGCTGCTGCCCCTTGTCCACAGCAGTACATTGCTAAGCTTCCATGGCAGCACTCCTGCCTGCTTCTCCAAAGTCAGGCCCGCCAACTGACATCTCCTGTATGTAATAAATTGACTATGGACAAGTAACACGTATGACCCCACTTCAACAGATCTGAACTATCCCTTTAACATTCAGAGAGAGAGAAATCAGTGCCTGCACTACATAGCCTAGCTGTCAGTATGAGCTGAGTCTGAACAAACACACAAAACACACAAGCACACAGCTTTTCTCTTGAGGTCTTAACAATTCTCACTGTATGACCTAAACCAATTCTTGGTGTCTGAGCAGTGTGCTGAGAACAGTAACAAGTGAGGAAATATAGCCAAACTCAACAGCCACTGGTCAGTGAGGCAATTTGTTTTACAGAGCTAATGTGACTGTCAGTGTAAATATAATGTGAAAATATCCAATTGCGATTACTGGTATTATTACTACAAACTCCAAACCTATTGTTCTGGTTCTGGTATAGTCTTAAATAGGATTTTTACCAAGCACCACTCACACACTTATATTGTCCTACATATGTAGTCACATTTGTTATTGAAATTTGTTATACATTAAGTTAAATGTTTTGCAATTTCAAAATCAAGTTTTTTAAACCACAATTTTGGACTAAAACAAATTGTCTATCAAATCTATGTCACATTTTGAGACAGAAACACACTAATTAATGAGCACACAACATGCAAAGAAAAATGTGGCCAATTCTGGAGAGGTGATTACTATTTTAGTAATATAATAACATCACTAAAATCATCTCTGCTGTCAGTGAATGACTACCACATCAAACAAATTAAACTCAACAGCAACATGCTGTACTAAGTGAATTACTCACCAATATAAACAGGCGCATAGTTGGACTTGACGTTCTCATCCAGGTATGTGACCCCTAAGGTGTAGAGAGGTGTAGCACCCACACCATGTAGAAACTGGCCCAGCATGAACACAAAACGATAGCTTGACAATCCTCCACCCTCCTTGTCCTGGCATGGGCTGGTACGGTTGGCAGAGCACATTCCTGTTCTCTCGGGCAGACTGACCTGGTAGGGGGGTGTGGTAAAGTGAGGCAAGGCAAACACTAGAGAACCGAGCGCCATGATCAGCACGCCCCATCCTAGCCAGCGAGGTCTGTGTCCCGTCCCTCCGAAGTAGCTGACGAAAGCCAGGCAGACGCAGGCGGCGATGTCGTAGGAGCTGGCAATGAGGCCGGCCTGATAGCTGCGCAGGTCAAACCGCCTCTCAATGGAGGTGACTACTGTGTTAATGAAGCCGTTGATTATCATCCCCTGGAGAAAAGAGGCTACACAAAGGAAGAACAGCACCCAACGAGGGGTGTTAAAAACTTGGATAGCTTTCGGTGTCAAAGCCCCCCAGCCGCATAGCTGATCTGAGTCAGTGGAGATCAGCTTCAACCCCAATGGAGTCTCTGCATGAGGTCTTGTTTCCACCCCGTACAGCTGCCCCGGGAGTGTGGAAGCCCCAGTAAAAATGGGGGGCCGAACAGGGCCATCAGCTCCGGGGCTGTCAAGGCTTCTGGGACCTGAGCCTATGGGGCTGTCTGTCTGAGAATCTGGGGGGCTGGGGGTGTCCACGCAGGGGCCCCCACTGAGAGGGCAATCCTGAAGGTCCAGGAGCTCCTGCTTGGAGCTGAAGGAGGCGTCGGCATTAAGCAAGATGGGCATTTCCCCTCTGAGGGGCACTGTGGGGTTCCTGTGGCACAGATGGGACGGGAGACTTGGGAAGTCTTTGAACCGGGGAGGCAGAGTGATTTGTTTACAACCACAATGTAGAAAAAGGAAATGTGAATGAGCTGAGGCTAGGGGTGGCTCTGTCAGGCTTGTCTCTGAAATGATCTATTCTTGGCTTGTATCGCGTGCTCCATGTGTCCACAGTACTGAATATTTATTTAGGCTCCTCATGTGCTCTTCTTTACCTATTTGTACAGGTTGTAATGACTGCTTCATACTGATGTTGAGTATTGACATCCTATGGAAAGCAAAGAGAGAGAGAGATTTAATAAATTAAAAGCCAACCAATCGATGGTCTTTAATAACATACCAAAGCTTTTGATGGTTGCCTGAATGGATGATGCATATGAATCTGAATCGATGACTCAGTAACACAGCTGAGAACATACATCAAGTAACTAGAATAACCGCCTGCGTATGCCTGATGGATGCTTCACTCACATCATCCCCCCGGCAGCACATATCTACACAATCAAGGTAGACACATTAGTGTCACTATTTCAGTATCTGACCAAATGTCTCCCCTTCTGTTCCTGAGATATGACGTTGAATAATGGTCAGAAAAGTGTTTTGCTGAACATTATGATGTCACAGTGAAGTTGACCGTTGACCCCTTTAAAAGAAAATGTCATCACCTCATAATTTTGTCTTATTGGATATTTGTGTGAAATTTGTCCGAATTAGTTTTGGCCAAAAACATGTTTTGTAAGGTCAGAGTGACCTTTGACCACAATATTCTAGTAAGTTCATTGTTGAGTCCGAGTGGATGTTTGTACCAAATATGACGAAATTCCCCTAAAGGTGTTCTTGAGATCGTGTTCACAAAAACAGGAAGTGGCCTTGACTTTTGATCTTTGACCACCAAAATCTAATCAATTCATTGCTGAGTCAAAGTGGACGTTTGCGCCAAAGTTGAAATAATTGCCTGAAGCCATTCATGAGATATTGTATTCACAAGAATAGGACGTGCATACATTTTACAAATATAAAACCTACATGGAACAAAAATTTGTAATAGAAAGAGTCAGAACTGGCCTTGTTTGCAGTTCGAGGTGTCCTGTCAACAGTTTTACAGATGTCTATTTTATAATGGTGACCTATGGGGAAAATTATTTTTGGGCTGTGGGGGATGTTTTTTTTGCTGCAATACCGCTGGTGGCCACTGGGAAAGATTGGCTGCAAGGCTGGGTGGCTTTACTGGGGGCCTGTTTTTTGGCATGTAAGAATAAGACCCAGACAAATGAGCAAGGCAAGACAATTTGAAGTGCAGTTAAGAAGTATTCCACAAGTAATCCAAAGTATTTAGGACAGTTTGAGTATTCTAATGAAATACTTTACAAATCACATTTTAGGCTATGTTCAGTTATCTGTAGTGTAATACATTTTAGCAGCAACCCTCCCAACACTGCACACATGAGTATGAAATCAGTCCTGGTGCCTTCTGTGCACAATGTTTTAGAGCAGCTGAGAGAATGGACTCAGTCTCCCACAGAGACTGAATGTTTTCTAATTACCTACACAAAGAAACTTGCGAAGGTAAATACAGACACACAGGCTTACACACACACAACCTATAAAGCCTAAAGAAACACACAACGGTAATGAACCATAAGATGCACTTTCTGCTCCAGCAAGCAGAAATACAGATCACAGCTTTCATAAACACCAACATATAAAACAGTGTGCAGATGTAGCTGTTGTATAACAAATTTCATTTGACTCATTAGTGCAGCTTGAGAGATATTATTCACAATTCTACTCCAAAAACACACCCATGGAATAATAAATGTAATAATTAAAACCACTTCATGAATGAATATTTGGCTACACTATCCAAGTAGAATTCATATAATCCAGAACTTTGAATTGAAGTGATAAAAGCATGGCTGAAAGCTAAACTGCTACCAGATCCATCGATTTACCATTATTCATTGTCCTAAGTTTACTTCAATTCAAAATGGAGGAAGATCTTAGAACCTGTCTATCATCTGGAGGCAAATTCAAATTAGTTTACTTAAAGTTAACTGTGATAACACTAATGCTAATACTAATTTTTGCTATTAAAAAAAAAAAAGAAGTACTTACCAAAAAAACTAAATGCCCCACCTCTTAGAGCATCTTTTAGGACAACAGAATTAGAATTTTTTATGTGACTAAAGCATTACAAATAACTTTCATGAACTGAAAACACACTCAAATAGTGACAGCTACAGCTACACCTAAACTCTGTGAATCTACACCAAGGTTATGTTACCTGACCAGTACAACTTGTCTCAAAGTGGCTATGCCCTTAATTATGCATAATTTTAAGCCTAAATAACATTTAAACAGATGAGTTTTATAAAAATGATTCCTCTGTACAGCTGACAGCTCCCCAAAAGTGAAGCCAAAACATCTCAATTGCCCCCTAGTGGGTAGCTAAAGCATTGTCATAAACCCCGCCCCTGCATGTGCTAAACTAAATACATTTTTCTTAAAGATGGTTTCTCTCATATTAAAGATTTCTTATCATGCTGCTGTATGTTCAGTTGTTTCTTTTTCTTTTAAGTTTGGTTTAATTAGTTATTTGATGCCATAAAAAAGGGGAGTTGGCGTCACGATTGACGGCTATGTGTGTTAATCGGTGTGCTTGCAATCAATGGCGCTGTTTGCGATTGGTTGGATGGGCCCAGATCGGTACTGCACAGACTCTGGATGGCAGCAGCCATTTCCAAGACATTTTGGGTTCATTTTTGTACAGTGGATGTAAGCTGAGACACATCCTCCATCTTAATATACGATCTATGGTTTATTCCTGCTGTAAATTTGGGCATTTTAACATGGGTGTCTTTGGGGATTGACTTGCTTTTAGAGCTATCCCCAAGTGACCACTCAGTGAACTGCAGTTTTTGGCACTTTCACATTGGCTTCATTTTTAAACCCTCGAGACGGCCACTTGGTATGATCAAATGCATCAGAGGGAGAAATCAGTTATGTTGTTTTAGAGAAAAATATTGCAGCATAAAATATTGAGATATTATTTATATGCCATATTGCCCAGGTTAAATATTGACACAAAACAGGGTGTCACAGGGTCTCATGTCATTTACACTTTGTCCACCTTAAAACAATGATTATGTTGCCACCACCTGCTCACAGTAAGTAGAAACTGACACAGAAGCTGGTTAACTTTCCTCCACTAATCTTAACAGTCTGTGTAAATGTTTGCCTCACATAAACCTGACCTTAACATTCCATTTAAGTTCACCACTTTGAATAATGAACCGATAACAATGTCAATAAATTACAGAGGTAGAAAAAGGGAAAAAAGTACTTCCATCGCTGAGTAATTTCCTCATGAAATGAGGTGCAGATCAACATGTTAACTGATGTACACTCCTCACACTAAAATAAAGCATGCGATGTAACTGGTTACCTACTACTGTACAGCAGTATTTCATTTTCAGACAAGAAAGCAATAATTCAATTGCATTTTAGACTTGTTATATTGCTATGACACATACCAACACTGTAAATAAACATTGTATAATAATATTACAATCCCAGTTCATGGTTTGGACTGAATGACACAAGTTTTATGGGTGTACAGATTGCTTTCAGGTTGCACCAACTTACTTCCAAAGCAGCTCTTTATTCTACCTCAGCAATGAAAAATGCTTTTGTCTCTAAAAAATAAATGTTCTCTGCTTTAACTTTACAGCAAACACATTAACAGCAACAATCAGTCGATAATTATGACTATTAATATCATATGATCACCCACAAAAATTCAACTTCATCATGAACACAAAGCTCTTAATATAGAACAGTAAAATTAAATAATGAATATGCTCTATTTAGCCTCCTACCTCCATTTCAGCGTCTGATAATCAACAGGTCTGGTCACATGTAAATGAAACAATTAGAGACAGAGTGAAAGAGACACGATAACAGATGGAGAAAGATGGAGAGTCAGAGAGTGGAATCCATGCTAGCTCCTAAACCCGTCTCTCAAAGCCTCTTATAGTCCAGCGCTGAGGCAGCACATCAGTACATACACATGCCCCGTCAGTGGAGTCCTGCAGGCGGTCTGGAGGGAGGGAAGTGCACTCCCCTCCACATAATCCACCTGTCAGAGAACTGCTCACTGGTACTGCCTCCTGCTGGAGGTAAACTGTATTGTTTGGTCACTGCTGCTTCTGTACAGACTCGTACACACTTACAGTTCAATGCGCACACAGCAATGTTCAAAAGCTAGCTTAAACCAGAGTTTCTAGAATTACCGCCTCATGGTTGCATGCCTACGTGAAGCAGTCAGGTTAACAGTTTACATCCATGTCTGTCTAGACTCGTTTGTAGCCATGGCAGTACACAATGCTTCAAATGTGGATGTTGCTGCAAAGAAGCTACAAATTCTACATGGATGCTTCACACACATTTTGCCTCTGGCAGCACAGAAGATTTAGACAATCAACACAGCTTCAAGATGGACATCCAAAATTAGTGTCACCAATTTAGCACCCGACCAAATGTCTCCCCTTCTGTTCCTGAGTTATGGCGTTGACTGAGTAATCGACAGAAAAGTGTTTGCAGAGCATTATGATATCACAGTGAATGTGACCTTTGACCTGCTGGATATGAAATGTCATCATTTTATCCTAATAGACATTTGTATGAAATTTTGTCAGTGTAGCAATTCTTATGTTATGGCCAAAAACATGTTCTGTGAGGTCACAGTGACCTTGACTTTTGCCCACCAAAATCAATTTTTCGTTGTGCGATTTGTGCTGAATTTTAGGGATGCATGATAATATCAGTCTTTAATCATCAGACACCCTCATCTGGGCGACCAAGCCGGATTAAAGTATGATGTAGAAAAACCATTGATATATGGGAAAAACAATGGATTCTGATAGGGATGCATGAAAATATCAGCACGTCATCGGTATCGGTAAATGAAGTATTTGAATCGACCAACAGGCTGATAATATTGGTATGTTTCAGCCAATATTGGCTTTAAAATGAACTATCAGAATCAGCCAATATGCTTTTTTCTTATTTTGCATAATAAATGAATATTACATACATTGAAAAACATTGTATTTCATGTCTCCATCTGCTGGTGGGCCATCACGATAGGTCAAGATTCTTCTCACCATTGATAATGGGCTTTGGAGACTTGATTATGTCAATGTTTCACTTTCCTTCATTTGGGACACTTCATACATTTAGTGATATAACACACTGACTATGCATGTTATATTCACATATTTGGTACCACTGGATTCAGCACAGCCCCACCTTTCCAACAAGCCACCATATGTGTTTCTATGACAATCCCTGGCCAAGCAACTACAAAGTAAATGAGAACATTCTGCATAGATATTCTTTTTTTGCATGTCCGCTTATTTTAGGCAAGTGTTCATGGGTCTCTATATGTTACACACATCAAGATATTCACATCCAGGTTTTTCTAGTAGGTGAAGCAACTTCCTGACCACAATTATGTGAAGTTTCAAAGCTGTCAGAGCTTGTGTTCTTAATCTACATGAGTTTATATGTCTTAACTCCTATACAGCCAGGCTATATTTTGGTTCTTTTTTAGGTTTGGGGTGTATAACAATATGTATCAATTTAACAATGTTTGCAGTAAAATATTTAAACCTAAGAATCCATTTCATATATGGGAGACCTTAGAGATGAGGAAAAACATTGTTAGGTTTTGTTCTACCTCCGGTAGGGGTATCTCAAAAACTAAAGCCCTTTTTGACAGTTTGTCACTAGCCTATGAGACTATAGAAAGCAGTCTGTAAAATGGTTGGTGGAACACTACCCCAGCTCATTATTCTGCATCTTGACTGAGCACAGACTACCAGAGGGTCCTGACAAGCAGAGCTGTTTGCTAAACAACAGAAAATGAATAGGACTGTTCAACCGTGCTGCTGCAAGCTGTTGTTTTTTCATATGATCTCTCATGATAAGTACGAATAATAAGGTTTGGGAGGGAAGCCAGAGCATAAAATCCAATTAAAATCTTATTACGTTTAATTGACAGGCTGATGGATGGCCAAATGAAGTTAGACCTTGTTTCCTGTCTGAGGTGGTCTGAGGTGGCGGTGGAGGTGAACTCTCCAGTATAAAGTTAGAGGAATTTGTGAGAGATTGTGAATAAGTTTTATAAGGCCTCATGAAAGGCAGGGGAGGAGAGCGTGAGTGGATCATTATCTGGTGAGATGACCAGAGGTGAGAGTGTCTTCAAAGTTGAACCGGGCCACTCTGTTAACAATGCACCATGGTGAGGTAATACCCTCCTGTCCCACTGTTTGTTTTTCTGTCCCTGGTTGCTTATGAACCAAACAAAGCCAGAAACTGAAAAGTTCTCACTGGGTTTTTCTTTTCCTATTTCATTCATATCTAATTTTCTATCTTGCTCTTTTCATTTATGTTTTCAAAGTGAGATCAGAGAATGGAGTTGTGATATTAATAAGCAATGGGCTCTGCCCTACCTACCGGGTCCTTTATCTTCACAGCAGAAATGTATTTGCTTTGGACCGGGGAGTCGTTCCTCCTCTGTGATAAACAAAGGCTTTTGATGTATCAAGAGGAAGCCTCTCATGTGGTTATTACACATCGGAGACACAACACACTTAGATGATGTCTCAAACTGTCAATCTTACTCCAAGACACCAGTGTTTGCACACACTGCTGTGAGGTGTCACTGGTGTAATCAGATTTTGCTGAAAAAAAAACAAAAACAATATTTACCACAGGAAAAAAATCCCTTTGGTAGAACTGTAGTAGAGGAGATGCTGCAAAACTGGAGTGAATTCAGTGAATCAACTGTGAGAACAAGTAACCCTGTTTGAACCTAGCACTGATGTAATGCCAAGAACCAGCTCTTTGAACCTTAAATTAGAAAAGCATACAATCCTAAATCAAACTCCAGCAGCATTGTTTATTTGGCCTCGTTGACCCTGCACATGTTGAGAGGCTAATATAACATACATCTGACCATTGTTTGTAAGAGAGGAGATAATTGCAGCCTTGATACCAGCCTGAGAAATCTTAGGCTACGTCCACATTACAAGCAAGGAAACATAAATTCGATTTTTTCCAATTAGATCTGAGCCACTTTCATATGTGGTTCTAAAATAAAACACATATCCAATGGCTGGCCATGCAACCGCTGCACGATATTGGATTTCTTGCCTAGAACCAAAATGCCGATACATAACAACTTAATTGGCAGATAACAGATACTGATATCGATATATCCACATTTTTCCCCACCTAATTTTAGTGATCATCAAGTCTTTTCTGTAGTGGAATTACCAATAACGTACCAATATTATCAGCATGTTGGTCGATTCAAATAATTTATCAATACTGATGACGTGCAGATACTATCATGCATCCCTGTCAGAATCCATGGTTGTCCTCCCATACATCAATGGTTTTTCTACATCATACTTCAATCTGGCTGAGTCACCCAGGTGAGGGTGTCTAATGATTAAAGACCCTATTATCCTGGGGTCATCACTGATGATTTGTCCAAGTTGCACCACATGGTGTTTGAGAAGCAAATGCACAGGAAGTGTCGTAGTGGTCTGTTGAAACTACAAAAGGCTGCCATGGGCATACAGCTGCTGCAATAGGTTGCTCCAACTGCCAGCCAATACAGCTCAACTGGCAGATGCTTTCTGACAGGGACAGCTTGCCAACATGCAGCAATGTGTCAGTTTATGAGATATCCCATGAATTAGTGCCCCAAGAATGACGTTACGTACTTAACATAAAGTTACACACCTAAGAAAAAGTTACGGAGGTTAGGTTTAGGCCAGTAAAGTTACTGTGGTAAGGTTTACAAAAAGAAACCTGGTTGGGCGTCTCTAGTTTAAGACAAGTTACTGTGATTAGGTTAGGAAGAGAAAGATGGGGATGACGTACCTTAAAAGGACTTAAAGTATGCTCAAAATTCACACAGTTCTGAACACTGGTCTCCTGTGGAAAGTCCTGTGTTTTGTGACTCATCCACCACCCCAACCTGCCTCCTTATGAGACAGCTTCCCCTCTTTATTCTTTACTCCCGATCATGTTGGTCACTGATTGCAGCCTCACGGGATATGTGGGTTATACACGAATTACTGGCTCATGATTACAGGTGCATTATTTTTTGAGGGAAAACATACAAACAGTACATGTGTACAGCAACAGTGCTGTCACAAAGTGCACCAGAGTTAATGAAACGTAACCCTGGACATCCTCAGGTTTTGGAGGAATCCACATCATCGCCCCACCACTCCTGACTTTCCTGGCCACATCCACACCTCTCTCTCCACATAAGTACCAGCAATACCTGCTAGTGGACTGAAAGCTCATGCGTACAACAGCCCCCTATCCAGACACCCATTGCTCCTAAGCGCATTTCTCTGAAAACACGCCATATTTTCTCCCAAACAGAAGCACATGGCTAACTTGTACCAGTATGTCAGTTAGGGTTAGGATTGGGGGAAATCATCAGAAATGAGCATTAAGCCCTGTACTGTGAACATAGCCTCAGTAGCAGGAATATATTTTCAGCTTTATTCATGTCTAAGCTTGTAAAAGGGGATTTGTGACTTTTTTAGTCTTTGTTTATAGGTCTGAAGAGAGCAGAGATGTTTGATTGATAATAATTGCCAGCTGTGAGGCCAATTGTAACATCTTCCCCACTAATTCCAAGTTCACTATACTTTTTGGTTTACCATGTCTGTCTGACTACTTAACCCGGCATCTGATCTGATGAACTGAAAATTTTAGATACTTCAAAATTTGCTAAATTCAAGATGGCAGATATCTGTCCAATCAATTTTCCAAAATCAGTACCATAGCACAACACAAGACCTCATCTCCACCTCATGCTGCATCATGTGCTCACTGAAATGTTACTGATGACATTGAATAGTCTCTAATTTTGTCCATCCCTAGATGCCCTCAAAGTTCTCTAGTACATGAATACACACACAGGAGCAAGTGCAATACGTGGCCAGTAGGGATGCACAATAATATTGGCTGATACTGGCTTTAAAATGAACTATTAGAATCGGCCAACAAGTTTTTTTTCCTTATTTTGAAACATGAATGAATATTACATACATTGAAAAGCATTGTATTTCATGTCTTCATTTGGTGGTGGGCCATCACAATAATAGTTTGCATGCATAATATGATGTTAATTCCACTACAGAAGAGACTTGATGATCACTAAAATTAGGTAGGAAAAAAAGTGGATATATCTTGTTATTGGCCAAATAAGTAGTTATAGGCATATCGGATATCTGCAAAAAAATTTAAAAAAAATTAAAAAAATGCATCCCTAATGGCCAGTATACTAGCATCCAGGCGAGTTCCTATATGTTGTTCTAGCCAGTTCCTGTCCTCCCAGTAAAGTAGGCACCCATCTCACAGTAGGCAGGGCAATCCAACCCTACGGGCCCCAGTGTCACTGTGGGGAATTAATGGGATGGGACACAGTAGGCACTGACCCAATAATGATCTTCTGCTTGGTTGCAGATTAGAGAGCAAACCTCAACTAGCCCCACAGGCAACAGACAACACTGCTCATTTACCCCTCGCCTCTATAGCAATGAAGCATCTCTATTGTCTGCTCAGCTGTTCATTCTCCTCTCTCCTCTCCTCTTTAATGCACAAAACTGACAAGACAGAAACAGAGCAGTGAAGTAGAGCAGTATCAGTGCAGATACTCTCAACAACTACATCCTCTTCTTCTACCTGAACTACAGCTAAAAGCACGCCTGAAAAACATTAAAACAATTCTGTACTGTTTTTCAGGCAATTCCTAGTTTGATGAAATATTCATTGTTATGGATTGTTATGAGGAAGTTAGTCAATGCAGTGTGAGAGTATCTATCACAAAAGAAAACAGGAACCTGATGATACAGAGCAGCAGCTGACCTTTTGGTCAAAGTCAAAGCTATAATCAAAGAGAATTAGCAGACAGTACATGTAGGGTAGACTCACAAGTCAGTCTTTAGACGCTTTGCTTAACTAAAGACTGATGACTTTCTCCCTGATTTTCTGTTTAGATGGATACAATTTCAGAGTTTAAAAAAACTCCCTACATTGCAGAACCAATAGTAAATCTGCAGGGCGGTCCTTCGGTGGCTCACTGAACTCTTGTGCTTGTAAACATAGTCCCACTAGAAACACGTGTAGCGGTACAAAATGGCTCAGCTGCGCTCGCAGAAAACGCCGTCAAAGTTCAGTGGATGTTTGTCGCGTTTGCGGTGACACTTTCTCGCCAACTAAAAGAAACAAACATAATCTTTTACAAGGCCATGACTCATTCGTCCGGCCGGACTATAACGTTAGAGGGAATCGCCTTGTTGTTTACAAATACTTCCGGGTAGAAAACCAGCAGAGCTTTTATATATATATATAGCCTATATATCACATTTTTCACATCACTGTATCACCGTTTGGACTAATCCGATGTTTGTAAAGTCTATAAACACAATGATTGAACAAACATTACTAT
>NC_065521.1:9973163-9989439 GCF_006386435.1 Epinephelus moara | reverse complement strand
GTGTGTTTGTTTCCTTGCGGAGGAGAAAAGGGGGAGCGCACATTTCCGAGAAGGCGTGTCCTTTTCAAAAATGCAAGAGGCGTTGCTTTGTTGCCGGCCGTTTTCGCCAGTGTGTTAAACACACTTTAGAAAGGAGTGTTCCCAGACTATCAGAAGGCGGAGATCTCTGATTGTCTGGTGGCGAGACTACATGTAGGGTGGCAACTAAAGATTATTTCTATTGTAGATTATTCTGTTCATTGTTCTTCCAATTTATGTGTTAGTGTACAAATTGTTGGAAAATAGTTATTTAAAATAATATTCAAATTTAAAAAATGTAAATTCAAATGTCTTGTTTCGTTCAACCAACAGTCCACAAATCAGACACTCAGTTTACGGTGATGTAAAATACAGAAAAGCAGCAAATCCTTGCATTAGATGGAACAAGAAAATGTGTTTAGCAGTAAAATCTGTATGTTTGGCTGTAAGCATGCATGCAGTATGCATGACCACTCAACTTTGTCTTTCCTTGCTCCGTCACACATAATTTATTGTAGGTGTTTTACTAAGTGTGTTGATAATTGTTGTTTCCGTAGATCCACAGCTGGATTACCAACTGGGTAATGTGGGTAACTGCCCCAGGGCCACTAAGATCCTGAAAAGCACCACGTTGACTGTTTGGCAATTGGTTTGTGGTAGCTTATCTATTTTAATTTGGTTTGGGAACATGGGAAGCACAATATCTACTGATATGATACAAGCCTTAATTCATCTTCTTGGGCATCCTGACTTCATGTGTGGAGCCAAAATTTATAACCAAATGAAGTACTAATAGAACTACATGAGCCAAGTTTTGGGCTGCACATGGTCCACGTGGACCTTCGTGGACACAGGATGATATTTACGTCATGCCAGCCTTTTCCCCATTGTGACCACATAGATGCGAAAACTATTAAATGCATTTTACTGCACCTTGAAGGTGGGTCCTGCTTCAGGTGGGTCCTGATTCAGGCTCTTGTTGTTTGAGGCCCTGCCGTCAAGAGAGTCCCTCTGACAAAATCTAATTTAAAAGCAAAAGTTGGACATTTTGGGAAATATGCATGAGTCCTGCATGGGTTCATTTTGGAAACCCGCACCCGCCCCTACCCATAAAGCTCAGTGCCAGAACCGACCCGACACCCAGTAATAAAAGTCCTGCGACCCGACTCGCACCCGTGATTAACCATACACAAGCTACAGTCACTCACATTAAGCTGAGTTCTCTGTTTTTGAATTACAAATCCAGCGCAGGAAAGTCTTTTTGACTGGTTGTGTTCAGTGTCGGAATGGCAAAAACATTTAGCGCAATCAGTGCCAGGCTAGAAAACTTTTTAGTATGCTCCTTCCACCACCATGAAACCTCAAAAGCATCCTCCTTGGGTGTCCTGAACTTGATGTAGGCTGCCACCTCATCCTTGGGCTGCTAAGTTTTATTGCTGGAGTCCTCAACATCATTGATGAATGTGATGACAGGTTCAAAGGTTCGACTTGTGTCATTGACTTTCAAAATAAAAGGAACTGCGGCTTGATAATAGTGATTTAGATATCAAAATAGTAAACATATACTGCACATCTTTTTAATTTGTTTTATTCTGAAAAATGAAAAAAATGTATTTTTGTCTCAACTGCTGCCCACCTGCCTGTAGTTAATTTTTAGCCATACCTGTACCCATTAGGCTTGGGCGATTGGACGAATATATCGCCAATCGCCCATCGGATGAGTCCATCACGGTTGGTTTCATTTTTGGCAATTTTTTGGGCGATTTTTGTCATTTTATTTTGCTAAATTAATGGTCTGTCTCCACAGAATTCAACTCGGTACATATAGTCCATAATTACTATGTAGATCACAATTCAAAGTGTGTGCGTATTGGAACTGGCAGCTTCACACTGATTTCCGACGAGTCTTTCACAAAACACGTCAGTGATGGCGGAGCTGAAAGTTACGGCCTGGGTCCACCAGGCACGTCAGCGGCGCGACACGTCTGCAGCGCGAGTCCCGTAGCAGCTCGCCCCCGCACGTCAGCGGCGCGACACGTCTGCAGCGCGAGTCCCGTAGCAGCTCGCCCCCCGTTAATCAATTACAGTGGGTGCACCGGCAACGGGAGCGGCGCGACAACCCCCATCTGCCGCGCGACAACTCTCTATTTTAGGATGCTCTTCTATTTTTGTCGCGCTACGCTCCCCTACGCGACCCTCCAGCAGATAAAAACTACATGAAATAGTGTGCTAAACAAGCATAATGTGTTTTTAAATGAATAAACCATTAGCAGAGGTGATATGTGATGATTTTCATTTTCATGCATTTACCCATGTTTATCCGTGACATTGTGTAAATGTCCGTGGCGGACATTTGAAAGCGAGTAGATGATAAAACAGTACAGTAAACTTGTAGATAACTCAAATATATGTAATAACTTAGGTGGAAAATGCTTTAACTATCATGGCTCAGCAAACGGTAAACAAGACGCTTGACGTGACACTTACGTTTGCAGCCGGTGGAACCCGGCCGTAACGTTAATTCACAAACCATATTTGAGAACTACATCAAAAAAGATGTGCAGTTGTGCACCCCGATCGTTATAGTAGGACAGGTAAGTCATCCCTATCTGCCACCTGTTTGCTGATTTAGAGGCTGTGAGTNGCCGTAACGTTAATTCACAAACCATATTTGAGAACTACATCAAAAAAGATGTGCAGTTGTGCACCCGATCGTTATAGTAGGACAGGTAAGTCATCCCTATCTGCCACCTGTTTGCTGATTTAGAGGCTGTGAGTGAATGCGTCCTTCTGCAGCCGTCAGACTCTTTTTAAAATGGTGTCGGACAGTCGTCTTCAGCCCGTATTTACAGCTTATTACTCAGCAAAGATCTCAAGGTGATTTTTTTTAATGAATAAGAGTATAGCCTATAGGCTGCATGTTTCAGTAAAATTTCAATTCAGTAATTTTGACATTAAAGACCACAGTCAGAGGATAAGGCGCAGGTAAATTTATTCAAACAGAATAAACAGTTGGTCGGTCCACAAAAGTTACACAGTAACAGTAGCCTATGATAACAAATAAGTAAATATAAACGAAGGACACTGGAAAAATAAAGTGGAAAAATCACACAATCACATAAAATAATAACGTCCTCTCCCTTTGCACTGTCTTTATAATAATGCCGTTGCGGACGTGGCAAAAAAAACTTAAGCTGTTACAGTTGTTCTAAAAGCCTCTCGTAGGCTTATTGCTTGAATAAATAAATAAATACAAATAATAAATATAGGCTAAACAAAGAACAGTGGAAAAATAAAGTGCAAAAATCACACAATCACATAAAATAATAAAGTCCCTTTGCGCTGTCTTTAACTCAAAAACACAGTGTTTTACATGTTTTTGGAGAGGAAAACGAGCATGTTAACCTTATCTGGCTTAAGCAAAGTGCGCATATGGTTAACAATGTTACCAGCCGTGCTAAACACCCGCTCTGATGGCGTGTTTGTTGCTGGTATGCGCAGATATTTCCGTGCCATGTTGGACATGAGTGGGCTCGCAAAGCACGCTGCATTTTTTTGCTGCATTCATGTGGTGTCGGGAGATCCGAGCTGCCGAGTTGTTTTTCTGACATGAGGTGGCGTTCATGTGAATTATCCCATTCTGAAAGTCATTTTTCGATTCTTTCCGACATCACATGAATGCAACATCCCCCCTCTTTTTTTTCTTCTCCGCCACACACACAACTGCCGAATATATCGGCAACCGCCGGTTGATGGGCTGACGGTGGCCGGTTGGAAATTTTTAACATATCGCCCAACCCTAGTACCCATGAATTTATACATATCTTTACCCATGACACAGCTTTTTGCAGACTATCCGCAAAACATATTAAACATAATACACATATTTATATATTTATTTACATATTTATATTAACAAAAACATATTTTGAGAGGTCACACTGGCCTTGACCTTCAACCTTCAACCACAAAATTCGAATCAGTATATTCCTCAGTCCAAGTGGAAATTCCTTTAAGGTGTTCTTGAGATATCATGTTCACGAGACTGAAACAGACAAGGTCACAGTGACCTTGACCTTTGATCACCAAAAACCAAATTGGGGGGGGGGGGTAATAGAGGCCTAGCAGCTCATTTTGCCCAAGGTATCCGGCCATGTGTAGACCTATTTTGTATTTCATTGTTTTAATTTTTGTCCAAACATGATTCGGAATCACATTTGGCAGATCCTATAAAGTATGCATTGGGCAATGTGGTTATAGCTATTTGAATATGGCAGGATGAGTAGACAGGCTAGCAAATAAAGTGTAAAGACAGGACATCATATACTTTATTCAAAAAATAATTACAACTGTGCTAATAAAGTGAATGGGACAGGGCATGTGCACATTGTAAGAATAACTGTCATTTTTTCAATAAAGGCCAAATGCTGACATGTGTGTCACATGCTCTGTGTTGGATGAAGTAAAATATCACACAGACACAGACACATGTCCAATAGTATTGTCTGTATCTGACTGCAAGAGACATACAGACCCACATCAACCCCCTGCCCTACATCTCACAGACATGCCAGCACATGTGACCTTGCTGCCTCCTGTTGGTGGTGAACCCAACTGGAAGATATGACCTAAAGAGACAGCCAATAAGGGACTTAGATTTCAGACATGTTATAGTCTAAAAGGGACTTCCATGTGCATGTGAGATAAGACCTAGGGAGCAGCCGGCAAAGCTCTCTGACTGTCTGCACCGCCTGAAGCCTCACTTAGCCTCAGCGGTGCCTCTGCCTTTCAAGGAAGGATGGAGGGTAAGAGGGGGCAGGAGGGAAGTTACTGTATCAAAATGTGTATTTTGAAAAACAAAGAATGCTAGTGTGCCCCCATAAACACACAGGGGACCATAGTTAAGAGTCACTGAAAAAGAAAAAATAATAAATATGGACTGGCATATGTGTAGAATGGTATCAGAAACCCTGATCTCAAAGGTTTGTGGTTCATCTGGCTCTGTGGGCTTGATTTGAAAGTCATTATATCACACACATTCCAGGAACTCACCCACACATTCGCACCATAATTTCACAAGACAAAAATGACAGCAGTGTTACTAACTTCTGTTTTTATAAGTGACTGACAAGTGGTGTACAGGATGATGTCATCTGCATCACTCTTGCTATTCATATCATCCACACCTCATAGTTTGTGACTTTTCCAAACATTATTTCTGATCTATTTTTGTGCTCATTGTGTTGCTAATTGTGTTAAGTAGGGCTGGGCAATATGGACAAAAATTCATATCTCTGTATTTTCAGGCTGAATGGCGATACACAATATATATCTTGGTATTTTCTACAAAATGGGCTACATGTTAAGTTACAAGTCAAAGCCTCATGTGAGATGTCATAAGCACTTTTATAAAAAAAAAAGACAATCAAAATGTTAACTTTTTGCGCATAGCACTGGAGCTACAGAGCTTTAAAGGTTTGCAGCACAGGCCACAAAACTATAACATGAGTATAAAAGATGTGATGTGATGTGTGTGTGTGTGTGTGTGTGCGTGTGTGTCAACAGAGAGGCCGAGGGAGGGAAGGAGCGAGAGACACTTTGTCCTTGTTATGCACATCTTATAAATAAAATGTCTGTGTTTTTGTCTGGGCATTTTTTAAACGCATGTGTCTCGAGCATCCACGTTCTGTTTCAGTGTCACACAATAGACTACAGCGACATCATTGAAACACTGTTGAAACACTCAACAGTATTCTCTATGGTCCACTCCAAATCTCTAGATAAAAGCAGTGTTTCTACAACAAAACAATCAAATAGGGATGCACAAATCTGGTCAATAAATTATCGGCCAATAATGGGACATTCTTATTAATACGCATTATTCTGATTTTAGCCGATGAATAGAGCCGATAATATGAAGCCAGACTGCTTTCACTGACTTAACAAGGGCAGCATCTACACATGGACACAGTGGGTGGTGGTACATGTACCTTTAAACTTGGTTTGTAAGCCGCCAATGAACACAGAGAAGAAGAACAACAGCAACTGCAGCACGCTGTCTAGAGGAGAAAACATGTCGCAGTGTGGACGTCTTTCACAGTTCCAGAGGAAGACAACAGGATTGCTCTGAGGGTCTGATCTCCGACCACCCAGCACCCTACCAGATCAACAAACTTCCTGCAGCTATTAAACAGGTTAGACACAGCGCTGAAGGACAGCCTCCAGAGTGTTAGCATGAGCTAATTAGCAGCAGCGGCTTACATCCAACACCAAGCTTTTTTTTTTTTCTGAGTCTCTCAATGGTCTGTTTATTGATTTTTTAAATTGAAAACAAACAAATCCAACATATAGAGTTTGGTCTACAACACCAAGCTTTTAAAAGGTTTCACTCTGTTGTTGAACTTATTAATAACCGCTAGCCATACAGTATGATGCCACAGTTCCGTCAACCAAGATTCTACCTTCTCTTTAATCAATCCACTGGTTGTTGGGGGAAAAATATCTGACCAATGGACTGTATATAAAGATGGATGACATCACACACTAAACAAGGAAGCAGTCCTGAGCACTCGTAAGGAGGCAGGTCGAGGTGGCAGATGGGTCACAAAAAAAATGGATTTTTGCACAGGCCTTTTTCCCTGGAGTTGCATTTCTGGATCCGTATGAACTTTGAATGAACTTTGAGACATTTTAAGGTACGTCCTCATCCTGTTTCTTTTCCTAAATCTGACCATAGTAACATAAATTGCCTAAACCTAACCACAGTAATTTAATGTTAATTAGAGATGTAATGTCATTCGTGGGGCACAAATTTGTACCATATTTTCGCAGGATATCATATTGTTCTATGAGAATATGTTGAATAAATCCATAGCGATAAAATCTAACACTGAACGTCTTTTGTGAATTTTTATCTGTTTTTCTGATTAAAAATGAGAGTTGGAAAATGTTTGACGTAAAATACCACAATGACCAACCATTGCAGAGGACACAGACAAGTTTCCTCTGGGAAAGAAATGCTTTGGTGGCCTTATTAAAGTAACACCAGCGACTGTCCAGCCAATGAGAATTTGGTCGGACAACAGCATATTGACCAACCAATTGACTAACTGACCAGAAGATTACAGCCCATGTGAATTTTATGAATGTGAATTAAACAAAATTAAGATGACGTAAGTATCAAAGAGCACTGCCTCGCTGTTAAATTTGCATCGCTTTTTGTATGCTGTCAAATGAATAATTGTTTAACTTAGTTCAAATGACAAAGGTTTCAATATTTCGGTTGTAATATTTAAGTGCTGCAGTGTATGGCAATTTCTCGATTAAAAAACTGACAGAAAAATTCCATTGTGTTGCAGAAGCTAGTGGAAACAGAGTGAGAACATTATCCAATTCAATTCACATTTATGTTTTATTTTTTTGAATCCAGAGTGGGGAAGGAAGTTTGCAGTGTCCCTGAGTTGCGTCATATTTGTTGCTCCCTTCACTTATTCTGTGGTAGCAACAAACATTAATTTAGCAGCAAGAGAGTGACTGTTTGTCATGAATATATTTAGAAATCTTAGCAGGAAAATCTTGCTTTTTTATAAACTGAAATATAAGATTAAGCCCCCCCTCTCCACCCCAATAACTTTAATACAGTCCCTAAGTGGTTTGTCAGATACTTTCTGCAGCACTGAATGAGGGTGATGACCTCAGCTGGTTGTACGGCAACAGGCGTGGGTGGCTGATTTAGCTGATAAAACACTGCAAAGACTAATATGCTAACAGACATTGAAGCTAGCATGGCATATGCACACATGGTAGGTGTTATTAAGATTGTATGGCATTTAAGTTGTATAACTCATTTGCCACTTTAGTGCACACAACACTGCATGTGGAGCGAGTCCTTTATCCTGCTCTGGCTCCATCTGTTTTTGTGAACTGGGTCAGACAACCTTCAAATTAAACTGCATTAGTTCTGCACAATGCCTATCACCACAGCGACAGTGCTCTCTGTGAAATCACTGTGCTGTCATCAAAAAAATCTGATGTTCCACATTAGGTACACTGTGTTGTTTTTATGTGGTGCATCACACAAGACTCTGATTGAAATCAGGATAATATATTACACCTTGTTGACAGACGGTGATGGATTCACCAGTGAACAGCTTGTTTCAGCTGTGGTAAGGTGAAGACAACAGAGAAATGAGGAGGAGGTTCAACCTTTGATGAGAGGACTGATCCTATGCTTTGACAGGAAATGCTGAGTCGCTGCTCTGCCAGACCACACACAGAGACACACTCTGACTTAGTGTGGTGCAAACATGCAAACATGACCTTTGTGATACAAACCTTTTTCACATTACACATAAGTGTAAAGTGTTATTATGTTATGTAGGCGTGGCCAATATATCAAGCATACACAATGTATCGTGACTTGTTCCACACAGGATGTGTAAAATGACTATATTGCAAACATCAACTATAAATTCACAAAATGTCTGTAGAGGAGCGCTTCCAGGAATTGTTTGCTTGAGGTGCTCTTTGGATGGGACAATCATCATCAATTATAAATTGTCACATCCTTTTTTACACCAGCACAAACATGATACGCCACACACACTTACCCGCGCGTCCAGGCCACTTCTTCCTAGGTGATAGTTTGTGAGGCTTATCTTGTTTTTGTATCTATATGTCTGCCGACTGCAACCAGTTGCTGCAGTTTGCATCCACAGAGCACCAATGCAACTTGCAAATATTATTATTATATGAGCTGGAGAGCTGTTTGTCTCCTGCTCATAGTGAATAAATCCACATGTTTAATGGCCCTGCGGTAACACATTCCCTTTCTGCTAACAGTCAACTGTTGACCTGAAGCTTCAAGTTCACAGCAAAACATCGACACTGTTGGCCAGGATGAGCTGGGTGCTTCAGAATAAAAGCATCTGTAGTTCCACATTGATTTATTTCATTGCAACATAACTTTATTTAACCTTATTATAACAATACTTTAACTTTATATTATAAGTTTGTTATTTAACTTTATTATTACAATACCTTATTTAACTTTATATTGTAACTTTACATTATTTAATTTTATTATAATACCTTGTTTAACTTTATATTATAATTGTATGTGATTTAAGTTTATAATAACAGTAATAGGTGTTCCGCACATGTCCCACTTGGGGTCCCCCAGGAGGAGCTGCAAAGCGTTGCCAGGAAGAGGGATGTCTGGGTTGCTTTGCTCGGCCTGCTGCCCCTGCGACCCGGCCCCGGATAACTGGATAAAAATGGATGAATGGATGGAATAACAGTAATGTAACATTTTTGTAATAGAACTTTATTGTAACTAGTGATGTCATGAGAACCGATACTCGTGATACCTTTCGATGAAAAAAAAACGCAGATATTCATTTTTTTGAAAAAAAAACAACAACAAAAAAAACTGGAAAAAACGATACCAGCGTAAGAATCGGTGCTATGACTTTTCTGGAACTGATGGGGGCAGTATACGCCATATAGCCTTACAGTCCATGCCTACATTCAGAGTGATACGCTGGTGGCCAAGGCTACCACCTGCTACTCAGTTTTTAACACACTCACACACCGATGGAAGCATCATCGGGAGCAATTTGGGGTTCAATATCTTGCTCAAGGATGCTTCGACAGGCAGACTGGAGGAGCCGAGGATTGAAGCGCTGGTCTTCTGATTAGTGGGTGACACACTCTACCCCTACCTCTACCTACAGCCGCCTATCTGTCCAGAGGTAACAAAATAGGTAACACCTATTAGCACCTTGAAAGCTCTCTAATTAACAAGTTATAACTTGTTTGTTGAATCTGTTCTTCTTGTCTTTACATTAACCTAGTCTCCTGGCTGTATAGCTGCTCAACCACCCCCATCCTCCCCCCAGTATTCTATTTGTCCTCTGGCTTTCTACAAGGACACATTAGCCATTTTAATTCCCAGATATTCCATCTGCCAGTCATCTACAATTAATATAACCACAGTTACTCAATTCCAACATCTCACACACTCCCAACTCGTCAAATACTGCTGCTGATTTCGTTGTCAGATACTGACGTACAAAGGCACCTTTCGCATGGTGCGCACATGGGCGCCGGCTATTTCTGACACTGCCAGCCACAACCAAACTCATCATATACCCCTGCTTTGGCAGTGGATGCCTGTGTCAGACATGACGCATCGTGATGCTCTTTGTGGCTCTGTGATAATATGCTTAAATGCTTATTTGAGTTTGTACTAATGCAAAGGCAAACAAACAGAAAAATATCTTACTACTTGTCAAAAAATGGTGTCCACCACCAATCTCAGCAGACAAATCCAAATGCTTCTCCAATAGGTAGATGCTAGGTTAAAGATCCAATGTGTTTAATGCTCAGGGTTTTGGAGAATTTGACAAAAAAAAATCTGAAATTCAAGGTCCACTTTCTAGCTTTGTTGTTGATTTTATTTGCATCTTATGGTTTTCAGCAGCAGATGGATTTTTCTCAGTTTTCACAGAGATAGCTCAGTAAGTCATCACAGGGTCAAGAATTTATTTGTCACTCTCATGCTTTAGGAATGATTTCACATCATTGCCTTTTCCATTCATCTTTATGATAGTACTACTCTTGCCACATTACCACATATAAGTATGCCAAACAAGGAAATGCTATGATGATACTCTGAAGACTTTCCAAGCAACATGACACCTGACTCACCACTAACTCCCCTCTATGTAGGCTATGTGACAACTCATACTTGTGCACACAAATTGTTATGACTGTCAGTAACTGTCACAGGGTTCTTGTGGTTAATGTTTGGTAATCTGCGTGTGTAAATGCGTGTGCCTACATCATGGCCATTGAGTCAGCTAATGGGCACCTTATAAATGATGTGTAAAGGACAGTGAATGTCTCGAGGTAACACAACAAGCAGGTCCCCCAATGCTTCCATCCTGGCCCACATACTGTTATAATAGATAACAACGCTATAGAAATAATGACATCACATGTATAGGATGGTGTCCAGTTAACATTGAAAATGAAAGAGGTCAAATAATATTTCTATTGATGATTGATCTTGATGGCCACCCAGTGTTTTGCCAGATTAATGAAATGTGAAGCAAAGCAGTAAGAGATGTTCAGTTTGCATTAGCAGTAACTTCAAACACTGAAACAATGTTAGGAGAGCAAACAGTAAACAATGAGGCTGATAAAAAATTATAAAGAGTAAGGCTGGATTACATACTGCATTGTCTCCTGTGAATCCTACATGCGTAGGCAGGTAATTTGATTCCAGCACAGGAATAAAGGACTCTGCCACTAACAATTAAAACTAGGTTACTATACAGAGAGGTAGTGTTCCAAACAGGTCCCCCTCCAGATTCAAAGTCAATTGGATGCTTGAGCTGCACAGTGCAGAATTAAGCATTCAGGGGCGAAAATCCCATTTCATAGTTGGGGGGGACAATAAACAGTAAAATTTTAGAGAATAATTCCAGGGGGGACAAGGAAAGAAAGTTGTAGCCTGTCTTTTATACAGCATCTTTTACCGCAATTTGACGCTTTAATCTTTTCTCTATCTCTCCAACAGGCAGGCATAGGACCTTTCTTAGCACTGGCTGAGTCCACCTGCACATGTCCAGATTTAAAACAAAATGATTGAAATCAAATTAACATGTACACATCGACAACCAGGGTTCAACGCTAAGGTTTTTTTTCACTTGCCCGGTCGGGCAAGTTGGTCAGAGATCTACTTGCCCGAAGTCAGTTTTTACTTGCCCTATAAAAGTCAGGTGCGCTGTGCTGTCCAAGGTGCTGAGTGTGTCTGGAGCAGAGCAGGTCTCTGTCTCCCCGTGCGCAGTAGTGTGAATATTTATGCTATTAAGTAAACGGAGAAAACATGTCTCTCATTGTTTAATAGCAGCAAAAGACCGAAACTCGATCTCTCTCCTTCTCTCCCTCTTTTTCATCTGGCTCAGGTGTGTGGAATGGATCCTTCTCTCTGGCTGGCTGCAGGAGCAAACCGTTTTTTTTTTTTTTTTTCGTTTTTTTACCGGCAGTTAGATAAACATTTCCTGCAATTAAACTGGTGAACTGGTTTATAAACAGTGTGCTGTGAGATCTGCCGCTGCGCACCTCAAAACCGGGCGTAATAGTCGTGCGTAATGGCCGCTCCTCGGTTAAACTGCACGTCTTTCATATTTGTCTCACTGACAGGTGGAGAGCCCACAGACAGGTACCTATTAGCTACAAGCCGCTCCGTCACAACCGTGTGTAATAGTCGCGCGTAATGGCCACTCCTCGTCAGTTAAACTGCATGTCTTTCATGTTTGTCTCACTGACAGGTGGAGAGCCTACAGATATTAACTACGAGCTGCTCCGCCACTGACTACAGCTTTATTGAAGGGGGAGTCATGTCCCCCCTGTCCCCCCCGGGATTTCCGCCCCTGTAAGCATTACACAAAAAGCTATGCTTGACTGTCACTATTGGCATGACAATAATTTGGCCGGTTTGTAAGCATCACTGAAGTGCCAACAGTGACAATAAAGCTCACCCTTGAGTGTAATATTGCGGTTATACAATGGTTACCAACAAAATAAAAGCTATAATCAAAATTCATTCATATATTCTCAAAATAATTAACAAAACCTTTTTGCTAGAGTTGTCTCTGTTTCAATGGAAATGGCGTCTGATTAAGAACTGGAAAACACTCAGTCATGTCAGTAGGTAATGATATAATGAAACCTAATTTACTACCCCAGCAAGTAGGCTGACCCTAACAACCTAGTAACAGAGACCATGTCTAGTCCCTGTTGAGTCAGCCAGCAAACATAAGCTCAGTTCAGACCAAAGATTTGTGATGAGACAAAACCATTTTAGAATGTGCAGAGTAAAGTTGCAGCGGTGTGAACTGGCCGGTCTGAGCTCAACTCAGTCCAGCTGATGGTGTCATCCGCAACTCAGCTGGTCAAATCTTAGGCGGCTGGTTTTAGAACATAGAGCACGTCACCTGTGTCAACAGCCAATCGGCTTGTAGTGAAGTCTGCTGGTCAAGTCAAAATGATCACAGACAGTGTGTTCGCTTGAAAAACGTAAAAATTTAATCGGCCGATATATCGGTTATTGGATTTTTTTATTCCATAACAATGGAATCGGCATTGGCCCCAAAAAATCCATATCGGTCTGGCCCTAAAAAACACTAGCTAGAAGTGTGGATGCACAACAATATTGGCACGTCATGGCTATTGGCTGTTATTGGCTTTAAAATGAACTATATCAGAATTGGCCAACATGCTATTTCTTAATTTGCACAATGAATAATTATTACATACACTGAAAAGCATTGTATTCCATGTCTCCATCTGCTGGTGGGCCATCACAATAAGATTATGCATGCAGAATATGATGTTAATTCCACTACAAAGGGATTTGATGATCGCTAAAATTAGGTAGGGAAAAAGGGGGATATATTGCATCGGTATCAGGTATCAGGTTTCAGGGAATCAGATATGGTTATTGGTCAAATGAGTTGTTACATGTAGGCATATCGGATATCGGCAAAAAATCCAATATCGTGCATCCCTAATTAGAAGTTAATAAAAACATAGTTATAATGATTATACACTATTTCTGCAAATAGGTGCCCCTAATTCCTACACACTGGACCTTTAAAAACTCTAGTACACATACATGGAGTGAAAAAAAGTGCATAATTATAAGGCCTGGGTTTTTCAGAGAGGTAGAAGTTTGATTTAGGGACTGTTTTATTGTTAAGTATTTTAATGTGCTTCTTCTCTATAGCTACCTATACCACATATCTGTATAGTAAATCCAAGAGTTGGACAATCTTGTGATAGTGAATACTGAATATAAAGGTCAGCAGTTTGGGAATTCCCTGATGCAGCCTCTGTGATACACGTCTCCTGCATCACATGGAGCCCGTGAAGCATGCTCAGTCTCCCCGGAGCGCAGGTGTGGGTGTCTGGCCATAGCGGCGCATCATTGTGCGTTATGTACTTGATAGGAAACAAAGCAAACAACGCTGTATATGACACGTAGTATACGCAGATGTCCTGTAAGCTATGCAGCGTTTTGCATATGGTTTCAGGAAGCTGATGCAAGACAAAAAGACGAGTGCAATGGCTTCCCTTGAGATTTGGCGCTGCTTTAAACCGTCTACTGTTAATGAAATGAAATCATACGATCACATGATTAGAGATCGGTGTAATTCCTGGTATCTCCTCCCATGAAAACCCCAGCAGTGGTTCCTCCCTGTATAGGAGCCTTTCTCTGACATACAGAGAGACATGCTGTAGCCCACAACAGCTGTAAGTCATTGATTTGAGCGATCAACAAATCAAAGGCACGTGGCAGAAGCTCAGTACGATTATGAACCATGATTTTTGTCAATTATGCCAATGAACGTAGACTCCATGTCAATATGCTCTATTAATCGTGACATAGCCTACCGAAGCGTTGTTTAGAATGAACGCTTACTGCGGATTCTATGGCTGTTGAAGGCTTTTTCATAAAGTGTTTGCTACAGCACAGTACTGTATGACAGAACATGCCCGTGGATTAGAGTCAGCTTCATGTGAAGGATTAATGCAACCAGATGCTGTTGATGAACAAGCCTTTTGTTCATTTTAGCCTATAAAAGCATCTAATAATGATGGAGACATGCAGCGTCTCTGTCACCACACATTCACTCCTGGTCGCTAAAAAATGTTGCACTTTACAGAGTAAATGTCTTTCAGGCAACCATTTCAGCTTTGGACATGTGAATACATGGATATCCATGCTGCTGATGCTGAGCAGCAGCAGCGGCAAAACGGAGCGCATCCTTCCAAATCACCACCAGCATTACACATGAAATGAACAGGCTTACCTTAAAATACACGTTTATTGGTCCGTTCTTCTTCTCACATAATGTCCTGTCATTCGTGCCGTGTCTCGTGGGGGAACGGCTACAAATATGGTAGAAATAATTGCAACGCTACTGGGTTAGCGCCCTTTTCTTATAGGGCGAGCGAGTTGTAACCGCGGTAGAGCCTGCCTGTATGGAGGCTGATTGATGCCACTAAAGAGGAATAGCTTGTGGCTTCAGGCCAAGAGAAATATATATGAAATATATAATTACATGTGTATCATTATTATTATTATTATTATTATTATTAATGATAATAATAATATCAATAACACTTATTATTATTATTATTAAAATACCTTTTCACTTTTTCAGCCCACATCGAGTTCAAGATCCTTCTGAGGTTTTATGGTGGTGGAAGGAGCATGCTAAAATGTTTCCTAGTCTGGCAGTGATTGCAGGGAATGTTTTTGCCATTTAGCTTAATGTGAGTGACGGTAGCCTGTGTGTGTTTAATCATGGGAGCAGATCAGGGCTGGGACTTTTAATAGGGTGGGAGGGTGTGGCTTTGCCTTAGACATAATAACAGGTAAAGGGGCAGTTCTGGTACTGAGTTTTATGGGTATGGGCAGGTGCAGGTTTTCAAAAAGGGACCCGCACAGGACTGATTTCTCATATGAGAAAATAATGTTATATAATAATTTTATAATGGCGCCCCCCACTTTTGCATTTATTCAGCGGAATACTATACTGCATTAGAGAGTGACACAGGAGTGGATTTAGGATTTTCATTCCTGTTCCATCCCCACTCCCACTCTACAAAAAAAAAAAAAAAAAAAAACCCTGTTCCATCCCAATCCCATAATAAAGTAAAAAAAATAAAAGAACTCCTGTCCCGTTGCAGTACTGGAACAATGACTACCATCATATTTCTGTCCTGTGTTTTTAAACAACAACAAAAAGGATTTATTCTTATTAGAACTGTATATTTATATATAAAAACTAAACATTGGCTTTTTAATCAACTTTACATTATAGCATAAAGCTGAACTAACTCCTAACATAACAGCTGTATTTAACAAATTGGTTATGTTATATTTTCAGTAGTAGTAGTCTCTAGGATCCTGTGCTAGACTCATTTATCCACTATGATTCCTCCGTAAGTCACTCTATATACTTAGTGTTGGGTAAGGGTTACTTATCAAAGTACGTTACTGCGTTACTTTTTAAAAAAGTAACCACTTACTTTACTGTGTTACTCCCTGAGTAAAGTAACTCAATTACTTTAAAAGTACTTCCAACGTTACTCCCTGAGAAAAGTAACTCAAGCACTTTTAAAGTACTTTTGAGTATTCTACATTTCCTATTGGGCAATGGACCACAGGGCGTTAAGCCCA
>NC_065521.1:9934477-9972706 GCF_006386435.1 Epinephelus moara | reverse complement strand
GCGTGTACCAGGCATAATGCAAGTCCTGAGTCTGAAATATGTCTGTCAGTGAGTCCTACTCCACCTATTTAGACTCCACCGTAGACACCGGCAGCATTTCTCTGACCACGTAGCGAGCCACAAGCTCTGTGGCTTCTTTCAGACTGATAGGTTTAACGTTATCTCTGTTATTAGAACCAAACGACAGCCGTTGCTGTTTCGGAGCTGAAGGACCAGCATTCTAAAAGTAACGGAAGTAACTGATGTCTTGTTTGAAACAACAGCCACACCTGTATTTTGTGTTTAGTGTAAACAGTACTTTAAATGTTAGCATGCTAACTTAAGATGGTAAATACTGTCATTGTAAGCATATTGGAATGCTGACGTTAGCATTTAGCTCAAAGCACTACTATTTAGATTCTAAATTTTAGTTAAAAGACAAAAAGTTAAAATATTGTATTATAAAGTCCATTATTCAATTACAAACAAAATCTACTTAAATTCTGTCACTTTGCAGATTCCATAAAATAAATGATGAACAAATGAAATAAAATACACTGAAACTATTCAGCAGTATATGACGTATAGAGATTTAACTCCAAGTAAATCGAAGTATATTGAGCTGATAATACATAAGTATTTTCACATAAGTATCAGTAATTTTGAATACAGCACATTTGTTTTGACATTGTTTTCTATAATTATTTTATCTTAATGCTATTAATAGTTGAACTTAAGCAAAAATATTTGCCTGAATGCCCAAAATCACTAGGCAGACTTAGAGCTGAATTACTACAGAAAATATTGAATATACTGTATAAAGGCTGTCAATACAGACAAACTCTACAGTAGTTATTTCTCCTGTAAACCATTTCAAAGGAGACACTGTGTTGTTCACAACATTTCTTGTCTTCGTATTCATCTTCTTCTCCTGATTCTTGGTTTTGGCATTAATCACCTCCTATAGCCTACCTAAGATTCACTAAACTGAGAGGAGATCTTCTTGTCCAATGATGTTCGACTCCTGTGGTGCTATCAGCTCTGGACCAATTGCTGAGCTGAAGAGTCAAGCTGAAACAGCAGTCTCGAGGTACCACTATGACTGATGTGCAGCTTTGTGGTTTGGCTATGACCTTATTAAAGTTCAACCACAAGATTCAAATATGTGTCACCGACCATGTAGCTTGTAGTATTTTCTGTATTTACTTAAGTTAAAATGAAAAAATAATATAACAATATACAGCTAAATATTTGTTTAGAAGGTTTGTATTGAATTTAGAGTTTAATGTTTATCTTCATTAGCCCATTTCTCTATATAATAACATATGTTGTGAATTTTGATCTACTGGGTGGATTAAGCATGAATGAGTGGCTGGAGGAGATGGACGGGATCGAGAAGGAAGAGAAAAAAAAAAGGAGACACGCTGAAATTAATGAAAGAGAGATTGAAGAGCTGAAAAGGGCAAGAAGTGGAGCTGGGACCGTTAAACAGACTCTGTGGTCAGTTCGCTGTTTTCAGACCTGGTGTGCCGAGAAGGAGGTGGCTATTGATTTTAAAACGGTCACCAAGATTGAGCTAAACCAGGTTCTCCGCCAGTTTTATGCCAATGTGATAAACGGGAAAGGTGAAGCTTACGGTTTCAGCAGTTCTGTTGGCCTTTGTGCGGGGCTTAACCGTCACATTAATGATCCGCCCATCAGTTGATCCTGGTGTCTGATGAACAATACCGAGTTCACCCCTAGCAACAACGTCTTCATTGGAGTAGTGAAGAAACTTCGCAGAGAAGGTCGCGACAAAACATCCCACCACCAAACGTTAACACAGGCCGACTTTCAGAAAATCAAGCTCTCTCGGGCACTGAATCCAAACACACCTGAGGGTCTTGTCAACAAAGTTTGGTTTGATGTGCAGCTGCATATGGGACGCAGAGCTAAGGAGGGCAACCGCCAAATGAAGCCTGACTCATTTATCATCCGACAGGACGAAAACGGTCAGAAATATGCAACGCTGTCATTTAATGAATGCACCAAAAACCACCAGGATGCCGGCGAACGAAACAAAGAGAGTCTGCAGGGATTTATGTTCGAGCAGCCAGGGAACCCACTGTGTCCTGTCGCTTCACTGGAGAAATATCTGTCACTGCTGCCACCCAATCCACCGGCCTTTTATCTCCATCCAAAGCGGAGAAACTACACCGACGATGTATGGTAAGTTAATATGTAACGTCTGTTTGTTTTGTTACAGTGTAGCTTAGTTACTTTGAAACGTTTAGGGGACTAATTTTTCTCTCTCCTAACGGTTAGGTATACTAGAGAGCCCATGGGGGTGAACTTTCTCGGCTCCATGTTGCCAAGGATCTGTAAAGCAGCAGGCACCGAGACCATCTACACCAACCACTGCCTGCAAAGCACCACTGTACAAAAATTCTCTGACGCTGGCTTAGAGGCGAGAGAAATCATGTCAATAACGGGGCATAAATGTGAATCCTCCCTGCAGTCATACTGGCGCCCAAACTACGATGAGAGATAATCCTGGAGCAACATCCTTGCTTCTGGCACAGCGCAATTAAAATGCACCTGTCCAGAGTCAGACACCCCCGTACTAGCAAAGAAGAGTGCTAACATAACACTACTTCAGCAATTGCACAATTAATGGAGATATCCAGATAAATGTAGCTAAATAGTCAACCCAGATAAATGTTATTAAGCTTTAAGCATGCTTTCCACTGTGTTTCTGTAGCTCCTGTGTATTTTTGCATCCGTCTGTTGCTTGGTGAGGAACTATTTCTTTGGCGGAAGAGTGAAAGAATGATTATTTCTCATTAATAAATTATTGCAGCTCTTATTAATGTGTGTTTTTTTATGAAACCCAGAGCAATTAGCCCCGTGAGGCCGTGGTTCGCGTTGTGCCTAACAACGCCCCTTAGCCGCCAGCAACCACGGCCTCACGGGGCTAATTGCTTAATGTTAAAGGGATGGAAAATATTTTTTGAAATGGGGTTGTATGGAGTACTTATCCATAGTCAGTGTATTACATACAGTTCATGTCAGTTGGCATGCCCCCTGCTGGACAAGCAGGCAGGATTCAGACTCTGAAGCTAAGCAATGTACTGCTGTCAAGAGGTCAACAACAAAACCTATTTTAATCACCCAAAATCAGTATCAATCTAAGTGTATACTATATTGAGAGCATTATCACTGCTTTACCTAAATGTCAGACATTTCCAACAGGAAAATTAAGCCGTTATATGACTCTCCTCAAAGCCAGACTTCTTTGAGAAAAACAAGAGCTAGTGATCTGCCCCTGCCTTGATCAGTTAGTTTGTTTGTGTCATTGTGTGACTTTGGCTTTAAAAGGGTTTGTTCGGATTCACCAAAGTCACACAATGACACAAACTCACTAACTAATCGAAGCAGAGGTAGACAAACAGCTACTGTGCTCAGCGAGCTAAAATTACCGTTTTTGTCAGTCGAGACTGGTGGTTTTGACGAGAGCAGAGATGGGGAACTGAGGCAGTTAAGGCGCTTAAGAACAGGCTGTGATGGAAAGGTAAAGCGGTAAAATTACTCTCAATATAGCATACCCTTAAACTGATAGTGAGTTATTTAAATGGAACTTTTATTAGTTAGCTAAAAGACATTTTGTGGTTAATCTTATCCACAGCAGTACATTGCTTAGCTTCTGTGTCAGACTCCTACCTGTTTCTGCAAACCGGGGGTGTGCTGATTGACATTTACTGTGGGTACTACACTGACTAATGGATAAATACCTCATACAACCTCACTTCAAAAAATCCAGACTATCCCTTTAAGTTTTAAGTTTCAAGTTCTACTTTGTCATGCTCACACCAATTACAAAGAAGCCGTCAGATCGACAATGTCTGGTGCCACCATGACACATGAGAGACCCTCTCTGTCTTGATGATACTGATATTGTAGAGCACCACATGCTAATGTTATCTCGCAAGTCTGCTAAGAAGACACCCTTAAGCCACATATACAATTAAAGCAGGACTTGATGAACCCAAAGGTCATATCAACCCTGACCCTTCATTTTATGAGGGCCACATTAAACTGCCTCTGTGGTGGTGTCTCTGTGTCAAGATACAGGCTCAACAGGAATCTGGAACATGCATCACTGATGACTCTCAGGAAATACAGGAGTCTGGACAGAGCCTGGCCATCTTGCATGATACTTGTGATCATCGCCCATTAAGAGTACAGCAAGAGTCGCATGGATCAGTGATGCAGCTACTAAAATCCAGTAACAACCCTTGCTACATTTAAGAGTACTGCCTGTGGTGGAAATGCAAGGCAGATCTACTGTCAAGGTACATGTCAGTGAGGGTTACATAGTGTTTGGTGGAAATGCTGTATGTTCAAAGCATGACTGATCCAGAGTGTGTCTGTATGTTGCGCATGCACTATTTTCTGTCAAAAATTGGCTGGTGTTAGCTTGACAATGAGGTCTGAGTGAGCAGGAAGCAATTTGAGCGGAGCAGAGTGAAATCTGACTTGAGTGTGGAGCAAAATTGAGCGAAGTGGCTTGAGCGGGGGAACAAAGGGAACAAACAGCTCACATACAATCCAAGGCTGAGAAGTGAAGCCAATGCTGAAGTGCCAAAAACTGCAGTTCCTCGAATAGCCACTTGAGGCTGGCTCCAAAACAGGGTAATTCCCCATAGACCCCATATTAAAATGCCCAACTTTACAGCAGCAATAAACATGTTTACAGCCTGGTACAAAAAACATTCATGATAACTGGACAGGAGGTGAAATGTTTTGATAACTCCCCCATGTACATTTCATTAAGGCACAGAGTTACAAATGTTTAAGGGCGGGGCTGCTTGAATGACAGGCTTTCTGCGTGGCATCACCACAGTCTCTGAGTCAGATCCACCCATGGCTCCTCTACAGCTCCAACCTAATATCCTAATATGGTCTCTTCTGGGTCCAATAAACCAAGATGGTGAACTTGAGGCTTCAGAGTGGCAGTCTAGTAGCTTTGTCCATTATTTAAACAGTCTATGGCTCTAACATACACAACCAGGGGATGGGGTGCCAGTGGCTCAGTTCAAAGGGGCTTGGCTTAGAAACCGGAGGGTTGCCAGTTCATGTCACCTGACAGACCAAGTATAGAGCGTGGACTGGTAGCTGAAGAGGTGCCAGTTTGTCTCCTGGGCACTGCCGAGGTTCCCTTGAGCATGGCACTAACCCCCCAACTGCTTGGTGCGCCTGTCCAAGGCAGCCCCCCCTGCTCTGACATCTCACTACTTAATACATGTATAGGTCCTGTTTGTGCATGTGTGTGTATTTCAGGCCTGTGTGTGTATGAAAACAGAGTGGGGACAAAAAGAAGAATTTCCCCTTGAGTAATAAAGTATATGAAAAAAAATTCAAAAGGAAAAGAAATAAAGGGCTGTCCACAGCTCAGCCCCAGCATAGGCGGCTCGCCCAGGTAGATAAAATCCGAATTCCAATTTTCACAGTGGGCTGGTAGCCAGCTGCAGCGCTGGGTCTGACCAGCAGCAGAACGTTTGCTGATCTGAGGGGGGTTTGGGTCCATCCGGGATCAGAATATGTATTTTGTGTTGCATCACTGGAATTATTTTGCTTATTCTTTTTTCTTTTCTTTTCTTTTCTTTTTTTACAGCAGTTCTAAGCATTGGGGAATGTGAGACAAAGAATGTAAATAAAGATACTTCAAAGACAACAGAGATATATTGTAATGTTGCCTGCTGTTAGTGTTTTCAGGTCACTGTGCTGTGTGTGACAAGTTCAGGTAGAAGAGTTGACAGGCTGGTGTTTTGGTTGTAGTAGTGCAGTTTAGATGTGAGGTTAACTGTTGTGCTGAGCTGCATGTGGATAAACAGAACTGTTCTGAGAACCAGCACTTTCAACATATGACCACTAGAGTGTGATGTTACACTCACGTATCTGACTGGGTCCAATAATGATCTCAGAAAATGCGAGTGAAATGATTAATATTTTTCCAGTTTGTAGAGGTGACGTGAAATTCTGTTGTGGACTGTTTTTTTTTTTTAAAGAAAAAAAAGAAAGAAAAAATATCAGGCCATAAAACAACATCGGATGACTACCGCAGTGAGAGACACATGGGGTGTGGCTTTTACAGGAAGCTGAAACTGTCAGATCAATATAATGCCAAGTCACAGGCTGGCAGAGCAAAGCCAGAAAAGTGAACCATGGCGTCTGCTTCCTACTCTGAAGATCTGACTTGTCCTATTTGTCTGACTATCTTCACTGATCCAGTGAATCTTCCCTGCGGACACTCTTTCTGCAGAGGATGTATTACAGATGCTCTGAGTTCACAGCAGCAGTGTCCACAGTGTCGGACAGCTGTTCCAACAGAAATAAAAAGTCTTCCAACCAGCCATATTTTAAAAAGCCTCGCTGAAAAGGCAAAAGAAGCAGAGAAGATAAAGACAGAGCCTGCAAAGGAGAAAGCAGGGGTATGTTGGTGCTATTTATATGGCAGTCAGTGTTTATGTGGCCAGTTAAGCGATGCAGAAATTGATCATTTCGGGACTTTGCGCACATCATGTATATCCTTAGCCTAACAGCACACATTTTGTAGTCCCATGTAGCCTATGTGTCAGGCTTTAATCTCATACATTACACTTTGTGTGCCGCGGTCAGTTTTTACATCCAACTGTAAGCACAGCAGCGTCAAACTATCAGCCATCCTAAGTGCGTCATTATCTGTGGACGGTGTTTGATCAGGCCCAGATTTTTCATCAAAACAAATGTCGGTGTGGTTGAAAAAATAAAGTAGGCCATCTACTTCTTAAGTAGGCGGTTTATAAATGATCCTATATGGTGGCTTAAATAGACTGATTTTACATTTTGCGCACAAGACTGTATGTGCATTTTTTCGAACATAATGATAAAGTTTTTGTTTTTAATATAACTTTTAGAAAAAAATAAAATAAAAAGATTAAAAAAAACCTCTCCCACTCCAAACTCGCGAGAGTTTGAGTGAAGCGAGGCATCATGAATAACATGCATGTGTAAATCTGCAAGGCACCTCTTTTTCTTTGGAGACACACCTGTTGCTCCGTGATATGGACAGTGCAAACACCCTGACACAGACTATGTAGCCTACTGGAATTTACCAGCCTGTTGCTCAAGTGGCATGGTGGTCAAATTTCAAAGGTCACTCAAGAAAGCTTTGTGGGAATTTTGTCAAATTTGACACAAATATCCACGTGGGCTCAGGGGAGACATTTGGTCAGATACTGAATTGGTGACACTAATCTAAGGTGTCCATTTTGAAACTTTGCTGATTGAGATCTTCTGTGCTGTCGGGGGGAAGATGTGTGTGACGCATGCATGTTTTCACAGACGTGATATAAACTGTAAGAGAAGATTGACATGTTCACTGAGGCATACGACCACAAAGCTGTAATTCTAGTTTTACATTTGTAATGTATCATCATCTTTAAACTTTTGCATTTATTAATACATGTATGGTTTTTTTTTTTTTGGTTTTTTTTTGTTTTGGTTTTTTTACAGGTGTCTGAGTTGTGCCCTGAGCATGAAGAAAAGCTGAAACTCTTTTGTGTCACAGATCAGCAGTTGGCTTGTATCATATGCCGAGATGGGGAGAGACATGAAGGACACAAGTTTAAACCAATCAAAGAAGCAGCTGCATTCCTAAGACAGGAGCTGGAGAAGGGGATGGAGAACCTTTGTGGTGATATCCCTGCTATGGAGAGCTTAGCCAACACACAGAGGCAAGAAATAAGAAAAACCAAAGCAAAGTCTGAGCAGCTGATGACCCAAATCCACAGACAGTTTGAGGAGATGCACCAGTTTCTGAGAAAGAGAGAAGATGAGATAAAGAATGAGCTGAAATTCAAAGAGCAAGATGATGTTGAGAAAATGAGCAAGAGCTTGAAGGTTATAGAAACAGCATTGTCTGAGCGCATAGAGGTGGAGGCAAAGGTAACATCAGTTCTGAAAATTGAAGACTCAGAGAGACTCTTAAAGAGCTGGACTGAAGGGAACAGCAGGGTGACTGCAGAAGATTTAATCAAGCCCAAAGCAAATGATCTCCAAGTGGTGGATAGCTCTCTCTCTCTGGGGCCTTATGAAAGCCACCTGCAGTTCTTTATGTGGAAGGAGATGCTTCAGGTGATCCAGCCCCGAGCAGAGCTGCTCTCACTCAAAAGCAACAGTGCAGATATAGCTGTGTCTGAAGATGGGCGGAGTTTGTTTTGTACACCCAAAAGCAACCAAGCTTCATTAGGTTCCTTCTCTACTTTTGGCTCAGCCACAAGCCAAGCCAGAGCCTTTGCTTTTGCTGATTTCTATGGAACACCCAAAACCCCTGATTATCCTTCCTTCTCTGGATTAGGCCAAACCACATCCCCTGCTTTTGGCTCCACCACAGGATTTGGCCAAACCATGACCCCTCCTTCTTTTGACAACAACTGTGTCATCCACACAAATCCCGAGTTCACTTCAGGGCAGCATTATTGGGAAGTAGAGGTTGGACACAGGGACTATTGGGAGCTGGGGATAAAAGATCATTTCCTGAAATATGATGGGCAACAATATTCCATCTGTAGTCCAAATATAGTCACAGAGCTAGGTTGTGAAGACAGACCACGAAAGATTGGGGTTTACCTAAACTGTGCATTGGAAAAGCTCTCCTTCTATGATGCAGACAACATGAAGCACATTCACACTATGAGCTCAAGCCTCATGTCCACGCCATTGTCAGCATATTTTAACATTAGAGTTACATCACCTGATCTTAACCCTCTGACAGTGTGCTGGTATTGAAGTCAAGATCAGTATCATAGCAAGTACCAGTTGTGTTTTAAGCTTTTTCCGGAGTAGAAAATATCCAGAAATTAGCATCTTCCAAGCTGGATATGAGAGGAGATAAACAGAGTGAAACATCAACAACAACTTCTACTTACGTGATCTTTTGCAGTGTATCAAGTATATGTGTAGGTCTGTCTTTCTATCATTTCTAGTATTGCTTCTGCATTATAGCCAAAATAAATGTTGGCATTGTGCATTTCTGCAAACCATGGATATGTAACATTTGTATGTTATTATATAGCAGACATATTGAAACTCAACGTTTTAACGTTCTAGCAATGCTGTGGTTAACGTGTGGTTATGTTTAGGCACAGAAGCATTTTGGTTATGATTAGTAAAAGATCTTGTTTTGAATTAAAGTACTTGCTTGGCACAACCGCTTCTAAAAGTACTTCTGGATATATTGACTCTTTACATAATTGCGTTTGACCCGAGTGCAAATATTTTTTCTCAGGCCCTTGCCTTGTCCCAAACACAAATACATGGACACACACCAGGGCATGTGAGCAGAGTGCATGCGAGCTGCAGCACTGGGTCTGACCAGAAGCAGATTGTTTGCTGACCTGATGGGGGTTTGGGGCAGTCTGGGATCAGAATATGTATTATTTTGTACTGCATTACTGGATTTCGTCTTCTTCCTCTTCTTTTTTCACAGCAGTGCTAAATATTGGGAAATGTGAGATTCCAATTGTGGATAAAAATGTGAATAAAAGATACTTCAAAGACAACAGAGATATACTGTGATGCTGCCTGCTGTTAGTGTTTTTAGGTCACTGTGCTGTGTGTGACAAGTGTCAGGAGACAGCTGCTGTCAGTGTTCAGGTAGGAGAGTTGATCCTGAGATCTGTATCAGGTGTTTTGGCTGTAGTACTGTAGTTTAGATGTGAGATTAACTGTTGTGCTGAGCTGCATGTGGATAAACAGAACTGTTCTGAGCTCAGCTTTGAGAAATGTGTCACCATCTAACCAGCAGTTTCAACATATGACCACTAGAGTGTGATGTTACACTCGCGTATATCTGACAGGGTCCAATAATGATCCCAGAAAATGGAAGAGAAGTGATTAATATTTTTCCAGTTTGTAGAGGTGACGTGAAATTCTGTTGGGGATTTTTAAAAAGTAATTATCAGGCCGTAAAACAACATGGAATGACTACCGCAGTGAGAGACACATGGGGTGTGGCTTTTACAGGAAACTGAAACTGTCAGATCAATATAATGCCAAGTCACAGGCTGGCAGAGCAAAGCCAGAAAAGTGAACCGCCAAGTCACAGGCTGGCAGAGCAAAGCCAGAAAAGTGAACCATGGCGTCTGCTTCCTACTCCGAAGATCTGACTTGTCCTATTTGTCTGACTATCTTCACTGATCCAGTGACTCTTCTGTGCGGACACTCTTTCTGCAGAGGATGTATTACAGTAGCTCTGAGTTCACAGGAACTGTGTCCACAGTGTCGGACAGCTGTTCCAACAGAAATAAAAAGTCTTCCAACCAGCCATATTTTAAAAAGCCTCGCTGAAAAGGCAAAAGAAGCAGAGAAGATAAAGACAGAGCCTGCGAAGGAGAAAGCAGAGGTATGTTAATGATATTTATAAGGCAATGTAGTCAGTGTTTATGTGGCCAGTTAAGCGATGCAGATGTTGATGATTTCGGGTTTTTTGCGCACATCATGTATATCCTGAATAGCACACACTTTGTAGTTCCACTTAGCCTAATCAGTCAGGCTTTAAGAGCTGTCGTTCGTCTTTTCGTGGTCAAACCAGCCGCACCAACATTTCAAGTGCGCCCGTATTACAGAATGTATGACAAATGCACGTAGTCCACACTGATACGGAGCGAGCAAACTTCCGGTTTTTAAAATAAAACGTCGGTTATTCAAAAGCAGTAAAAACAGACATGCCAATGTGATCCGAAGCTGATTTTCAGCTATTAGGCCACATAGTTTAGAAGCTATTGAACTAAAATGCTAATATTTTCTTATGAAAAGGCCTGATGCTTTCATACTAATTTCTGACAATGGATGACATTTTGCACCTCAAGACTACGTTGACTACTCACTGACTCAGTGGCTATGGTTAGGCCTACATGATGGCTTCTCATTCAGAATGAAATAAATCTGAATGAAATCATTCGGAATTAAAGTTTTTCCAGGTAGTTTACATGAGAAATATTCATTCTGAATGAGGGTTTACATGGGAGATAAGTTCAATCACCATTATTCGGGTCTGCACAAGGTTTGGGGCAGGGAAGGTTTCTGATTGGATAGGGGGCGGGGCGGATGTTACATGTTTACGAAAACACTGTAGTCGTCGCTCCGGATAACAAGATGCTTGATGATGCCATTCTTAGTGCCTTTTTCAATGCAAAAAAGGGAACTTTGAGGCTGAATTTCTCAAAAACGATACTGTAAATATGCTTGATACTGAGTGAGTGAACAGTCAGGATGGTCCTGAGGTCAAGTGTATCAAACTTTTTCTGAAATTATGGATCAAAGGGATTTTACAGAAGAGTAAATATTGCGCATAATGCCGTTTTTCAATGCAAAAAACTAACTTTAAAGCTTAATTTCTCTAAAATGATACATGCAAAATGTTTGATACTGAGTCAGTGAGTAGTCAACGTAGTCTTGAGGTGCAAAATGTCATCCATTGTCAGAAATTATTATGAAAGCATCAGGCCTTTTCATAAGAAAATATTAGCATTTTAGTTCAATAGCTTCTAGACTATGTGGCCTAATGGCTGAAAATCAGCTTCGGATCACAGTGGCATGTCTGTTTTTACTGCCTTCGAATAACCGACGTTTTATTTTGAAAACCGGAAGTTTGCTCGCTCCGTATCAGTGTGGACTACGTGCATTTGCCATACATTCTGTAATACGGGCGCACTTGAAATGTTGGTGCGGCTGGTTTGACCACGAAAAGACGAACGACGGCTCACTTGACCGCAGTGACATTACACTTTATGTGCCACGGTCAATTTTTACACTAAACTGTAAGTGCAGCGTCAGACTCACATCAGCCGTCTGAAGTGCGTTATTATTCATGGACGGTGTTTGATCAGGCCCAGATCATTCCTTCAAAACAAATGTCAATGTGGTTAAAAAAAAGAAGGCCCTATTAAGTAGTTAATAAGCCTACGTGATGGCGTAAATTGACTCACTTAATATTTTGTGCATTAGGTTGTACATGCAATTTTACCAACCAAGTGAAAAAATGTTGTTTGTTAATAAAGCCTAGCTATAGGAAAACTCTCCCACTCCAAACTCGCGAGAGTGTGTGAATTGACAGCAGGTTGAATAAGACACCACAAAGTGGGTCCATGTCATTGGTTCGACAGCCCATTGGTCCGACATCCCATTAGTCCGACGGTCTGCGGTGCTGAACGGCTCGCGGCGGGCGTATGGTGCACCGCAACCGGCTTGAGGCGGAGCAGGCTCACGGCTTATGTGTTTGTCACTTTCTTTTTCATTTTAACCCACACCATGATCTTTTCCTGACCCTAACCAAGTGGTTTTTGTGCCTAAACCTAACCAGACCTTAACCACAGGGCATCATGATGATTTCGGAACGGACTTCGGAACAATGGGTTTAATATGGTCGGAACAATGGGCTGTCGGACCAATGGGCAGTTCCCCCACAAAAGTAAAGGTGTAGGCTACTACCGATAGCCTACGTGTTTAACCTTTAGTATGTTTAGTCAGCAGCTGAGCTTGTTGCAGGCCAATCATATGGATTATACTTTTTTATCCTGCTTTAATGTCGTTTATCATTATTTGTTAACCTGTCAGTGGTTTATTCTAAACATTAATATGCATGGGCTGACCAAAGTATATCAGTTTACGACTCTTTAATGCTCCATATTGACAAACTTTTCAGCTATTTCTGGAATTCAGTTATGGCTGTTGGTTTTGGTGTGCCATCCTAAGATTTCCTGTGGCTCCATCGCCACCACTATGAAAAAATTCTGGGGGCGCCACTGATTTTATACATTTATTCATTCATTATCCGTAACCAGTGGCGGTTCTAGCCTAAATTATATCTTGAGCAACACCCCCCCTATGCTGCGCAGCACAGAACTGAACACAACACACTCATTTTGAGCGGAGCCTGTGTTGTGTTCAGGCGTTGTCACGTAAATAACAAATTCCAGCACCTGAATAGGCCATAGCATAACACAGCAGCATGTCAAGTGGGCCGAACCTGAGCAAAATTTTGATACTACTGCACGCCATTATCAACAGTTTACATAGAAATTATTTCTTCAGTAGAAAATATTGTTTTGGAAATTGTGTTAATTCAGTGGTTAATTATCAATTCATTACTTTTTAATGTTCTTTTCTTAAAATGCTGTCAAGACCACAAGTAAAGTTTTCCCAACCCCTATTAGCACTGGAGTGGAGACAGGAATCTCAGATTCAAATGTGTCAAAACCTGGTCAAAGAAAACTATCTGGATGGATACTGTATGTATCACTAGGGGCTTGCCTATCTCTGAAAATACTTATTAACATAAATAAATTAATAATACACTTGACAGAATAGAAAAACATATTTATGGCTTTTCAGAGGAAACATGATTTTGTCTTCAGAGCTCTGATGGAGGTCAGGACTTTGAGTAGTGGCAGCTACGTGACAAATGGTTTGACGGTAGCCGAAAAATTTGAAATCAGATGTGTATGATCAGATGAATTACTGTGAGATCCCGAACTGATTTTGTCACTGTGGTGGGGACAGTTGATGTTAATTATAGAATATAATCATGATTAATTAATGAAGTTATGCTGCTGTGCCACGTGTGTGATAAATACTTGCAGCCATCACGGAGCAACAGGTGTGTGCACACTGAAACTCAGGGGAAAGAATATATTATAGAATAAAATTGTATTGTATTCATCTGTAACATGTTTCATTACAGCCACTATTACTGCTTTGTATCAGCCTACATTCTTTTTACATTTGTAATACATCTTGTTTTAGTTGTTTTATTCATTAATGAAGTTTTTCTATTTTATTGTGTTGTATTTTTTTTACAGGTGTCTGAGTTGTGCCCTAAGCATGAAGAAAAGCTGAAACTCTTTTGTGTCACAGATCAGCAGTTGGCTTGTATCATATGCCGAGATGGGGAGAGACATGAAGGACACAAGTTTAAACCAATCAATGAAGCAGCTGCATCTCTGAGACAGGAGTTGGAGGGGGGGATTGAGAACCTTTTTGATGATATCCTAGCTATAGAGAGCTTAGCCAACACACAGAGGGGAGAAATAAGAAACACTAAAGCAAAGTCTGAGCAGCTGATGACCCAAATCAACAGACAGTTTGAGGAGATGCATCAGTTTCTGAGAAAGAGAGAAGATGAGATAAAAAATGAGCTGAAACACAAAGAGGAGGATGATGTTGAGAAAATGAGCAAGAGCTTATATATTATAGAAACAGCTTTGTTTGAGAGCAGAGAGCTGGTGGGAAAGGTGACATCAGTTCTGAAAATTGAGGACTCAGAGAGGCTCTTAAAGAGCTGGACTGAAGGGAACAGCAGGGTGACTGCAGAAGATTTAATCAAGCCCAAAGCAAATGATCTCCAAGTGGTGGATAGCTCTCTCTCTCTGGGGCCTTATGAAAGCCACCTGCAGTTCTTTATGTGGAAGGAGATGCTTCAGGTGATCGAGCCCCCAGCAGAGCTGCTCTCACTCAAAAGCAACAGTGCAGATATAGCTGTGTCTGAAGATGGAAGGAGTTTGTTTAGTACACTCAAAAGTAACAGTGCAGATATAGCTGTGTCAGAAGATGGACAGAGTTTGTTTTGTTCTCCCAGAAGCAACCAAGCTCCATCAGGCCAAACCACCATCCCTGTTTTTGGTCCCGCCAAAGGGTCAGGCCAAACCAGCACCCCTCTTTTTGGTCCCGCCAAAGGATCTGGCCAAACCACCAACCATCTTTTTGGTTCTGCCAAGAAATCAGGCCAAACCACCATACCTCTGTTTGGTTCCACCAAAGGATCAGGCCAAACCAGCACCCCTCTCTTTGGTCCTGCTAAAGGATCAGGCCAAACCAGCACCCCTCTTTTTGGTTCTGCCAAAGGATCAGGCCAAACCACCAACCATCTTTTTGGTTCTGCCAAAGAATCAGGCCAAACCACAAACCATCTTTTTGGTTCCCCCAAAGGATCAGGCCAAACCAGCACCCCTCTTTTTGGTTCTGCCAAAGAATCAGGCCAAACCAGCACCCATCTTTTTGGTTTCCCCAAAGGATCAGGCCAAACCACAAACCATCTTTTTGGTTTCCCCAAAGGATCAGGCCAAACCACCAGCCATCTTTTTGGTTCTGCCAAAGGATCAGGCCAAACCACAAACCATCTTTTTGGTTTCCCCAAAGGATCAGGCCAAACCACCAGCCATCTTTTTGGTTCTGCCAAAGGATCAGGCCAAACCACAAACCATCTTTTTGGTTCCCCCAAAGGATCAGGCCAAACCACAAACCATCTTTTTGGTTCTGCCAAAGGATCAGGCCAAACCACAAACCATGTTTTTGGTTCCCCCAAATGATCAGGCCAAACCACAAACCATCTTTTTGGTTCTGTCAAAGGATCAGGCCAAACCACAAACCATCTTTTTGGTTCTGTCAAAGGATCAGGCCAAACCAAAGCCTCTGGTAGTGTCTTCACAGGATTCAGCCAAACCATGGCCCCTTCTTCTTTTATAAATGGAGTCTCCACTCATAAAAATCCTGAGTAGTGTGAGGACTAGTCTCTCCGGTCCTCCTTATTTACAAACCATGCATTTAGTGTCAGTGAATTCACTTCAGGGCAGCATTATTGGGAAATAGAGGTTGGCCTCAGGGACTATTGGGAACTGGGGATAAAAGATAATTTCCTGAAATATGATGCGCAAAAATATTTCACCTGTAGTCCAAATGAAACCACAGATTCTGATTGTGATTCTGATTGTGATTCTGAAGAGCTAGTATTTACAGACTGACCTCGAAAGATTGGGATTTACTTAAATTGTGCATCCAAGAAGCTCTCCTTCTATGATGCAGACAACATGAAGCATATTCATACTGTGAGCTCAAGCCTCATATTCATGCCACTGTCAGCATATTTTAACATTGGAGTCACATCACCTGATCTTAACCCTCTAACAGTGTGCTGGTACTGAAGTCAAAATCAGTATCATTGAATACACAGCTGATACTTGCTATGGTAGCCAGCTTTTTCAGGAGCAAAAATTGTCCCTAAATTAGGAAATTTCCAAGTTCTATATTGCAGGAGATTAACAGCATGAATACATAAAAAAGACTTTGAATTATAACATCTTTTGCAGTGTAGGCCTGTCATATAATTTTAGAGGTCTGTCTTTCTATCATTTCTTGCATTGCTTATGTAGGCTACATTAAAGCCAGGATAAATGTTGGCAATGTACATTCCTGCACCACATATATGTGACATTTATATGTTATGTAGCAGATATGCTTTACATTTGTGTGTTTCAACTCTGTGGTTAACGTGGTTATGCTTCGGCTCAAAAAATACTTGGTTATGGTTACAAAAAGATCATGTTTTGACTTAAAATACAGCCAGTTTTGGTGCCACAATCACGACTGGAAATCCCACTATGTCCCACTAATAAGACCTAGTTTTGTTTGCCACTGATGCCTTAGTAAAAAGAACTGATATTGGTGGTACAAATACGACTGGAAATACCACCAATTTCTGGCAAAAAAACAACAGGTTGTGGTGGCACAATCATGTCTGGAACTGTCACAGATGCCTCACTAAAAAACACCAGCTCTTGGTAAAACAATCACAACTGGAAATGCAGCCAATGTCTCACCAAAAACCAACTTGTGTTGTAGTCACAATCATTGTGGGAGCTGCTGCTGATGTCTTGGTAAAAAAATAACTGATTTTGGTGGCACAATCATGCCCAGAAATGTTGCCAATGTCACACTAAATAATAACTGGTTTTGTTATTTGTTGGTCTTGGTATGATATGTAGGAAATGCACAAATGTAATGTAGCAGTGGTTTGGAGAAACGTATTATGCAAACATTTTCCCCTGGCAACTGGGCTTATTATTGAGCTTGTTGATATGGTGTGGAGTACCAGCTAAATGAATATGCATTTTGTTGACCTTGGCTATATAAGCTCTGGAAGATCTCATCAATTTTCAAAGAATAAAAAAATAATGTGACAAATATGTTTAATAAAATTGTATCTGCTCAATCGTGTTGAACATGTCCTTCCACACAGATACTGAGAACCATTGCCAGCAGCATCATTTTCCTAAACATGTATCTTGCTGTCAAATATTATTTCTATTTCAATCCTTGTTCCTGTGCTCCAGTTTCCTGTATCAAGTTTTTTAATGTTATTTTTTGGAATTTTTATTTCAGCATTTTCTTGTTAATGCTACTGTCTTGTTGATTCTCTGTGGATGCTAACAAGACTTTCTCAGGGACTAATATTGAATTTTGGAGGGTGATTTAGAGAGCATGAGCCAGAGGTGGGACCAAGTCATTGTTCTGCAAGTCACAAGTCTCAAGTCGTTGCACTTAAGTCCAGAGACAAGTTCCAAGTCAAGGTAGGCATGTCAAGTTGCAAGTCCTTAACTTTGAGTTTCAAGTCCTAATCAAGGACTATTTATTTGTTAAAGAAAGTTTGTTGGAAGTTGTTGCATTTGCAATTTCTGATCTGCACATTTTGCATACTGCAGTTCAGTTTTGTACTGTCTTTGTATAGAGACAAAATTATCCTTGGTGTTATTCTTTCCAACTAGCAGGTAACTTAATGTTAGTTCTTAATGTTTCTCTCCTGCAGCTTGATTGGATGCTGTCAGATTGGTTCAAATAAGAAATGAATTGATTGGTATTTTCAAGAAAAAAGGCTGAAGTCCATGTGAAGTCATGAGTCAATGGTTTTAAAGTCCCAAGTTGAGTTGTAAGTCTTTTGCAACTTTGATTCCTTTGATTATGTCAAGGTCAAAGACATCAAATCTGTGACTGGAGTCTGGCTCCAGTCCAAGTCATGTGACTTGAGTCCACACCTCTGGCATGAACTTTAAAGATCTATAAGATAACCCGATGGTTGTTTCCCTGTTGGGTCGAATGGAATCCATTCGTAAAAACGTCCTCCCAAAGTTGCGCTACTAATTCCAAATGCTATCCAATACCATAATCAATATTCTGTACATTAGATACTGTATATCTCATAATATTTGGTAAGGTAAAGGGCTCAAAAGTCTACAACTTTGCAAGTCAGATGGGGGACTTGCTCTACCAAATCTAATATTTGATTTTTGGGCAGCAAAATTAAAGGTTGTGGTGGTTTGGGTTACTAATGATATAACAACTGCAAGGTTGGGCATCAAATAATCAAAATGTGAATATTTAGTTGAACGAAGATTATTTTCAAATACTCCCTTGAGATCAAACAAGGCAAATATATGGACAATAAATACTGCTTGTATCTGGAGAGAAATACAGAAACACATAAATTACTTATCCTATTTTGCCCAGAAACTTATCATATCTGGGCAAGACACGGTCTTATCTATGTACATCAACGTATAGTTTCAAATCACATTTAGCCATTTGTCCAGATTGAGGAGGAGTTTTGCCTCCCAGATACTGATTTCTTTGGGTATCTACAAATTAGACAATGGCCTCTAGTTTCGCAGACCGGGCGAGGCGGAGGCGCAGCGCACCTGTGCTTCGCCAACTGGGTGTGGCCAGGCGGATTTTGTAAGTTTGGCACACTGGGTGTGCTGGCGCAACTACTCCTCCTTCCCACCTCCGTCCCTCCTACCTGCGCAAGTCGGAAAGAGGGAGGAGAGAAGGCGTGGAGTGGGTTTTACACACACATCACACCAATCAAATGAGCCCCTCTCCTCGCCCTTAAATGCACCGCGCAAACTCCTCCCAGGAGGAAACTGATGTTTTGGTCCGGGAGGTCTGCTCGCAGTGTCCGAATATACGGAACTGCGAGCAGACCTCCACGGGCTGATGATGCAAAGGTAGCCTGGAAGGAGGTCACCACAATTGTAAATCAATGTTGCGTTTCTCTCGTGTGCTCTCTCTTTCTCTCTCGCAGTCTCACTCTGTTTGTTTTCTTTTGACTTTTCTAAGATGACAGATGCTGAATATATACTCCCTATCTGATGCTGTGGCTGTTTGTGGTTGGCTGAGAGGGATGTGAACTCATTAGTTTGCAGCTATGTTAATCAAATCAGGTTGGGTTTCCATTACGTGTGCCAAACGTGCCAATCCCCTTTGATCTGACATCAGATGTCAGATGGGTTCGCCACCCTGCGCCACCCTGCGACGTGCCGGGAAACTAAAGCCCATTGTCTTAACAAACTTGAGGAAACTAAGAAAATCAAAGCACCATCAGCAATACAACAGTACATCGTTGACGCCCAGCTCGGTAACTCTAGTGGGAAGGTGATATCCAATCTATAGGAAATTCTTAAATCAGTGGAATCACATGATTTGTTTTACATCAACATAAAGTGGGAAGCAGAATTACTGTCAGAAATCTCAACTGAGACTTGGGAGGACATCTGTTCTGAATCTCACTTGGTAACTTGCTCCAATAGTTGGAGAGTATCTAAGAATTTAGGGATGCATGATGTTGGATTTTTGGCCAATATCTGATATGCTGATATGTAACAACTCATTTGGCCAATAGCTGATATGCTGATATGTAACAACTCATTTGGCCAATAGCTGATAATGAAATCAATATATCCACTATTTTCCCCACCTAAGTTTAGTGATCATCAAGTCTCTTCTGTTATAGAATTAACATCTTCTTATGCATGCATATTCTTATCGTGATGACCCACCAGCAGATAGAGACATAAAATAAAATGCTTTTAAACGTATGTAATATCAATTCATTGAAAAAGCATGTTGGCTGATTGTGATGATGTGCCAATATTATTGTGCATCTCTAGAAGTTATTTCAGAACACCGCACATAACAGTGAAGACTGGGTCATCATATTCCAGCAACTGCTGGAGGAATTGCAGGGAAACACATTACAATTTTGTAACAAACTGAAGCATACTGGGATTGGATCTACATAGTTCTTGATTCCATTTTTGAAGTACAGATCCTTCAAGAACTGTTGGTTGATTTACTGGAAGTTATCCTTAAGGAACTGAAAACAGAAATCACTCGTATTTTCTCCAGATTCTCATAGTGGTGTGTGTGTGTGTGTGTGTGTGTGTGTGTNATTTTACTTAATTCCCTTATATATTTTTATTCCTGTGTTTTTGCTTTTGTTGTGTTCTCAGTAATTCCCTATGTAGACATTGCCAGTTTGTAACTATTGACATTGTTTGGAGTCAGCCTTGGATGCATCTATAATCCTGTGGGACTAAGACTTTTTTATGCAATGGCACACCTGAGTCTGTTTGGTTCATCTGTCTGGAGAAGAGCATTAGCTTGAAATGTCACTTGTGGATGTGCTAACAAATTGCACTGAAGGGTTCTACAGTGTGCAGACCTTTTCTTATGTTGTTTAATGGTTCCTCTGTACCTGACAGAGAGCCAGTTTGGCCTTGACATGCACTATTTCTAATGTAGAACAGGGCAGAATAAAACGTTGCTCTGGCTGGTCAGGATGCAGGATCCAGGGTGGCCTAGTGCTGTATGCTCACAGCTAACTGATACATACATCTTTTTTTCTAACCTGTGCGCAAATCCTCCACGAGGGAACAAGCTCCAAACTTTGTTTTGGATCATGAGATGCTGAAGTGCTAAGAGCAGGACTGATGGTAGGGGAGAGGACCTGGGCCTGGTACAGTTCACCAGTCAGCAGCCAGGGGGCAGCAGGTCACAGTGCCCGCTTAACCCTCGGCCAGAGCGGAATCAGAGAAGTCAGTCAACACAACAGTGGAAGAAATGTTTAACAGCTGACAGGAAAAACATCAAATATTTGCTGCCTCCACCCTCTCACATGTGAGGCTTAGCTTCTGTTCCTTGTCTTACACTGATGTAGCATTGGGTTTTTGACTTTTAATCAACCACACAATACATTCATTCTTTTAGAAAATCCACAGAACAAAAATTTAAATGCAGCACTTTTATTTGTTACAATTTTCATGAGTTGAGTTAAAGATCTACTTTTTTATGCACACAAACGAATAATTTCTCCCAAATATTGTGCACAAATTTACTAAAATCAGATTTAGTGAGCACCTCTCCTTTTCCAACATAATCCATCTACTTGACAGGTGCAGTATAAAGATGCTAACAGAGTATTTTACAGGGTGGTATTAGTTACTTTTACTCGAGTTATGAATTGAAATACTTCCTCTCCTGCTCCAAGCCCTCTGGTCAGGGTCAAAGAAACTTAAGTCACATAACATAGCTGCTGCTGTCAGAGAATAGGTGAGATAATAACGCACTGTTAAAATCCCCAAATGCGAGCCAGTAGGAACAGGAGGCCAAAAAACTGGGGAAACCATCTCATGGCGCACACATACACACACTCGTAGATGGTAAACTTAAGTTTGGACAGCAGGCAGGAACAGTCGTTGCGCACTGTGGCAGTATCAAACCTCATACCAGCTCATAGCAGCTACCAAAGCAAAAAACAGAAAGAATTATATATAATAAATTTGTTGATCATCTTAGGGAAATATCATATTCATATAAGGCCAAATTTACTCATTCAGAACCTTCATTCATAACTTTCAAAAAGGAGACTGAACAATACATCCAAAGCATATCTGACTCCAAAAAAAAAGAAAGCTGCAAAAAAACGTTTTATTTGTTCTCATCATTTGATATCTTTATTTGAACTGTTGTTATCTTCAATAAAGATTAAAATAAATATTTAAAAAAAAAAAAAAAAAAAGACTACTACTGTGAGAGACACACAGGGTGTGGCTTTCTCGCTTTCACAGGAAAGCGAAACTAACGGTTCAATATAACTCCAAGTCACAGGCTGGCAGAGCAAAGCCAGAAAAGTGAACCATGGCGTCTGCTTCCTACTCTGAAGATCTGACTTGTCCTATTTGTCTGACTATCTTCACTGACCCAGTGACTCTTCTGTGCGGACACTCTTTCTGCAGAGGATGTATTACAGATGCTCTGTGGTCACAGGAACTGTGTCCACAGTGTCGGACAGCTGTTCCAACAGAAGTAAAATTTCTTCTAACCAGCCATATTTTAAAAAGCCTCGCTGAAAAGGCAAAAGAAACAGAGAAGATAAAGACAGAGCCTGCAAAGGAGAAAGCAGAGGTATGTTGGTGCTATTTATATGGCAGTCAGTGTTTATGTGGCCAGTTAAGCGATGCAGATTTGGACATTTTCGGGACTTTGCGCACATCATGTATATCCTGAATAGCACACACTTTGTAGTGCCATGTAGCCTATGTGTCAGGCTTTAGTCTCATACATGATGCTGTCTGCCTACGGTCAATTTTTACAATAAACTGTAAGCGGTGCAGCGTCAGACTCACAGTATCAGCCGTCTGACATGCGTCATTATTTGTGGACAGTTATTGATATGACTTAAGTCCTCTCACACAAAGAGGTTAAAAAAGTGCGCCACCCACCATACTACATAGAAAGAAGCCTATTTAGTTGCGTAACTAATTCAGCATTTCAGGCCCTATGCTGTGTGTGATACTTTTGCTACATAATGTCAAAGGGTTTTTGGGGTTTTTTTTGCTTTCGTGGCAAAATTCTCCCTCTCCAAACTCGCGAGACTTGTTGCAGGTTCCATGCACGTCTTAGATTTAACTGTAGAAAATAGACAGCATCTCTCGGTGGTTTATATGAAACGCTGATATGTGTTGTGACCAAGGGCGTAGGAACTTATTGGAGACAGGCGCATTTGTCCCACCCAAAAATTATACTGCGGAGGAGGAGAAAAATATTTTATTTTGAAATCTCTAACTCACTTGCTTTTATTTTGAAAGCGCAACATAGCGTCATCTGATACAGGTACTGATCTGTACCTGTATCAGATTATAAGATCTATGGTACTTTATATATTTCTGTATACTAAGAAAATACATAGGAATCACATGTAAATCATATGATATGTTGTCTGTTTATGATGAGAACATAAATCTGTTGTTACAATAGAACAATATAGATAGTATAAATTTGAAGTTAACTCTGTTGGTAAAATGACAAATTCTGAACCACTTCAGGGCTAAAATGAGCTTTTATTTGTTTAGAAAAAAAATTGATGCTAAATCCTTTTCACCACTTGGGGCATTTTGTTTTTGAAAGCAAATTGTTTTATATGCCATTCAGTGACATTTCCCATCCCTGGTTATGGCAGACATAATTTGCTCAAACCATTTACGGATCTGTTGGGTTTCCGATATGTGCCCCAACCCCCCACCCCCCCACCCCCAAGGACTCCCTGGAAGAGGAGGTCTTGGATCTCAAAGGGACCCTCCTAGCTAAATAGCCTGAAACATAAATATAATAAAATACACACATGCATGCAGCTACTCCCTGAAAATGAATTTGCCAATGTGACACCTGACCAAACTTTGATATAATAACAGATGAACTTCAATAACAAAACCAACAGTCAGTGTGGGTCAAAATGCCACAACAGGTTTTATCACACTCAGGGTCACTAACAGCAGTTTTATAACAGCAGCACATACTATCAGTGGATAACCCAAAACTACACACAAGCTAAACCCCTTTTCCATAGCAGAAAAACACCCAAACTACTACCAGTGCCACAGCAAACCTTAAATTATATCATCACAACTCATCAGGTGAACCCCCACCGTGCCAGCCGCTCCAGTGACCAGAGGCCTATACAGTGGGGTTTAATTAAGTTTTATTCAAAGGGGTTTTATTGGCATGGTAAAAGACACATTTACATTGACAAAGCAAGTTTAAAATATAAACAAAAAATATACTTACACTAGTGTTGTGTTCACACTGGGCACGAATAAAACAATTTGCGTGACTGAATTACATGTAAGGTTAATGTCATGTAAAGACGTGATTAGACGCGAATTCCCGCCGGGCAGCATGATGGACACGGCATGAATGCGTGAATTAATGCCAAATACGTGAATTAAGTGGCGCAAATTGAGCAAGTGGCACAATACAGCATTATACACTTATTCACAAGAGTTGAAAAATCTGAACTTCAGCAACCGATTACCACTTCAATATCCAATCAGCATTGAGATCCTCCTGGGACATATGATGCCAAGGACATACCGGCAGAAGTTCATTCATCGATTCAGTGATTTTACATGCATTTGACGCAAGTTATTCGCGTGTATGAAGTGAGTCAACACATAATATATATATATATATATAAACATCACATTCGGTGTGAACACAACATAAGTAAGATCTACTAGACATTTATTTACATACATGTGGCTGCTGATTGGATAACACCTCTGATACACCCACCAAATGAACAAAAAAACATACCTCACTTCCTCACGTACCTTGAGGAAACGTTGCTTAACCTTGAAACCATAGCAAAAGGGGGCATGCTATTTCAAGACAGAATGTGCCCCTGTGCTCTATGAGTCTCTTCACAATTCAGGTGAAAGAAAACTATCTGGATAGATACTCATCACTAGAGGCTTGCCTGCAGTTATTTTACACACACACACACACACACACACACACACACACACACACACACACACACCCTAGTAGTGTATCTGTTGTAGTAACCCAACAGATTAAAAAATCCTTAAATTCTGAAATGAGGGGGGGTGGCTGTGGCTCAGAGGTAAAGCAGGTCGTCCACCAATCGAAGCGGTTCGATCCCCGGCTCCTCCAGTCTGCATGTCAAAGTATCCTTGAGCAAGATACTGAACCCCAAATTGCTCCCGATGGCTGTTGCATCGGTGTGTTAGTGTGTTAAAAAAAAAAAAAAATTGGTAGCAGGTGGCACCTTCTATGGTAGCCTCGGCCACCAGTGTATGAATGTGTGTGTGAATGGGTGAATGTGACTCGTCGTGTAAAAAGTGCTTTGAGTGGTTGGATGACTAGAAAGGCGCTATACAAATGCAGTCCATTTACCATTTGGCACAAGGAACACAAATGTATTTCAGCAAAACTAGTCAAAGAAAACTTAATTTCCATTTGCAGTACTATATTTGGTGGTATGACTCTGTTCTAGGGCCTCTCTGCCTTTCCTTGGGCCTACGCAGAAAGGGCAGGGTGGAGAGAGCACACCTCTCGGCCCTTCCACGTGCCTACGTGGAAAGCCTTACTGTGCGTTCCCACCAAAAGATTCATGAGCGTCATAAGCAGCCAGCAGCCATTCATTTTCAATGAACACTCGCGACGAAGAGCGTAACTCGCGCCGGCTGCAGCAAGCAACCGCGAGCAGCGCGATGCCAGCGACCTGAGCGTCAAGCTGAAGTTGAGAGAAGCTGAACTTTATGCAAATGAGCAGCGCCGCCGCCAAAGCAGCAGCGAGCAGCAGCCAGTTGCAGACCGTGAATATTCTCAAGGCGGGACAGTGAAAGAAAGAAAGAAAGAAAGAGATCTTCTGCAGCGCAGCTTGAAAGCCCCGCCCCTTGGCAGCCTTCTGCAAGCCCTGCCAGAGCTGCCAGGCAGCGCGATGCCAGCGACCTGAGCGACCGCTGGCGATTTTGAATCTTTTGGTGTGAATGCACAGTAAGGTGGAGAGGGTAAACCTCTCTACCCTTCCACGTGCCTACGTGGAAACCCTTAAGGCGGAGAGAGCACAACTCTCTGCCCTACATGCAAGGTCATGCTTTGCTGTGCCATGCCAATCCGCGCCGGAGATGGACCTGCTCAGGAGTAGGTCCAAAAGCTGGGCCAAAATAACAGGGGACTTAAGCCGTCAGTGGTGTAGTGGAGGGTATACTCAGGTATAGGGGGTATACCCACGTCTTTTTCTATCCAGTTACAGTATACCCACCTATCAGCTAAAAAGCCATTGTAATACATCGGAGAGTATGCCCACTTCCTCATCGGTAACCTACCTATCTACCTAGTAGTACACCCACCTCATCAATTACCACTACACCACTGTAAGCCATGGATCAGCCGCTGCTTTAAAACATCATCACTCAAGGCAAGCTGTCATCAGTTAAAGACACACCTTCAAACGGGTAGCCCTGTTGTAATGGAAGTGCAAATCCCTGCCCCGCTGGGCTGATGGGCCACACCAAACTAAACCTATCCAACCCAGCCCATGACTATCGAAAGGGGGTATTACACTGATGAATTGCAATGAGGCTAGAACCAACATGGATTGCCAGATGATTAACATAGCTTGTGGCTTAATAAAGAGGGCCCAGCAGATATGCTGTAACATCAGCCAACAATCTATCAGCTGACTCACTTCCATCAATTAGCTGATCCATCAGTTGATTGGACTGCTTGAAATCAGCTGACATAGCTGGGATGAGACCTGAGCTTGACATTGGGTCATACCTGAACGGATTCTCAGTGTGCAGTTTTTGCTTTGAGTACGATATCTGTCTTCTAATTTAATAAAGAGATTTATATTGAAGATTTTATGATATAAGGTGTTGATCTAATGTTTGGGTCTCATATGGAAATATGGTACAAGAATAACAAAAAAAACAAATAGCAAATAGTGTCCCACATTAACCACTCTAATACACCTGACAAGACAAGATTTTTTTTTTTTTTTAACAATTTTTCAGAGGAATCAGAGTTTGGAATTTTACTTACACTAAAATAAAAGTGTCCCAACAGCTCAGGTGGAGGTCAGCACTGTGACATGGCAACATGATAATATTTAATTATGTTACTGCTGTTGTGCCATGTATGTAAATGTGCAGACACTTGTTGCTCTGTGACCTGTTTCATTACAGCCACCATCACTGTATTTTATCAGCCTACATTCTTTTTATGCCTTGGCACAACAGCTGTGGCTGGAGGCATTTTGTTTTTGGGTTGTCCATCCAAACCTACGTCCATCCCATTCTCATAAACACTGTCTTAAGAAGGCATTAAGGGAATATCTTCAAATTTGGCACAAACGTCTACTGGGACTCAACGACGAACTGATTCAATTTTGGCAGTCAAAGGTCACTGTAGACTTCACATCCCTCTCATTCTCATAAAGGCAATATCTCTGGAACGCCTTGTGGGAATTTCCTCAAATTTGGCATAAACATCCATTTGGACTTAATAATGAACTGATGACACTGTGACCTCACAAAACATGTTTTTGGCCCAAACTCAAGAATTCATTTGCTAAGTGTAACACAATTTCACAGAAATTTCTAACAGAATAGAATGATAGTGACAATGTTTTATATCCAAAAGGTCGAAGGTCAACTTCACTGTGATGTAATAAGGTTCTGCATAAACACTTTACTGGCCATTATTCAACGCCATTACTCAGGAACAAAAGGGAGACATTTGGTCAGATACTGAATTGGTGACACTAATCTACCCAATTTTGTAACTGTGCTGATTGTATAGATCTTCTGTGCTGCCGCGTTGCAGATGTGTGTGAAGCATTGATGTTTTAGAATATGTAGCTTCTTTGCAGCAACATCCATATTTGAAGCACTGTCACAGCCTAGACAGTGATCCAGTTGGAACTTTTCTGGTTCACAGAGGCATACATGCTTTATTAATACATATATGTTTTGTTTTTTTACAGGTGTCTGAGTTGTGCCCTGAGCATGAAGAAAAGCTGAAACTGTTCTGTGTCACAGATCAGCAGTTGGCTTGTATCATATGCCGAGATGGGGAGAGACATGAAGGACACAAGCTTAAACCAATCAAAGAAGCAGCTGCATCTGTGAGACGGGAGTTGGAGGGTGGGATGGAGAACCTTTGTGATGATATCCTAGCTATAGAGAGCTTAGCCAACACACAGAGGCAAGAAATAAGAAAAACCAAAGCAAAGTCTGAGCAGCTGATGACCCAAATCCACAGACAGTTTGAGGAGATGCACCAGTTTCTGAGAAAGAGAGAAGATGAGATAAAGAATGAGCTGAAATTCAAAGAGCAAGATGATGTTGAGAAAATGAGCAAGAGCTTGAAGGTTATAGAAACAGCATTGTCTGAGCGCAGAGAGCTGGAGGCAAAGGTAACATCAGTTCTGAAAACTGAGGACTCAGAGAGGCTCTTAAAGAGCTGGACTGAAGGGAACAGCAGGGTGACTGCAGAAGATTTAATCAAGCCCAAAGCAAATGATCTCCAAGTGGTGGATAGCTCTCTCTCTCTGGGGCCTTATGAAAGCCACCTGCAGTTCTTTATGTGGAAGGAGATGCTTCAGGTGATCCAGCCCCGAGCAGAGCTGCTCTCACTCAAAAGCAACAGTGCAGATATAGCTGTGTCTGAAGATGGACGGAGTTTGTTTAGTACACCCAAAAGCAACCAAGTTCCATCACGTTCCTCCTCTGGTTTTCGCACAAGATCACGGCAAGCCAGGGCCTATGGTTTCGGCTCCTCAGGATTTGCTGAGCAATATGAAAACTTACCTTTTATGTCTGCCTTATTCACAAACCATGCATTTAGTGTCAATGAGTTCACTTCAGGGCAGCATTATTGGGAAGTAGAGGTTGGACACAGGGACTATTGGGAACTGGGGATAAAAGATAATTTCCTGAAATATGATGGCCAACAATATTCCATCTGTAGTCCAAATAAAACCACCGAGCTAGGATTTAGGGACAGACGACGAAAGATTGGGGTTTACCTAAACTGTGCATTGGAAAAGCTCTCCTTCTATGATGCAGACAACATGAAGCACATTCACACTGTGAGCTCAAGCCTCATGTCCACGCCACTGTCAGCATATTTTCACATTGAAGTCACATCACCTGATCTTAACCCTCTGACAGTGTGCTGGTACTGAAGTCAAGATCATAGCAGTATGAAGTCAGTATCATAACAAGTACTAGTTGTAAGTGTTTTCAGCTTTTTCAAGAGCAGAAAATATCCAATAATTAGGAGGCTTCCAAGTTCCATATCGAATATATATAAAAACTTCTAACTGTGATCTTTTGCAGTGTATCAAATATTCTTATAGGTCTGTCTTCCTATCATTTCTATCATTGCAATGTAGGCTACATTATAGCCAGAATAAATGTTGGCATTGTACATTTTTGTAAGCCATGGATATGTAACCATTTTACTATATGTAGTGGATATATTGAAACTTCACGCCTTAATTTTTTTAACATTGCTGTGGTTAATGTGTGGTTATATTTAGGCACAAAAAAAACACTTAATTATTTGGAAAAGATCAGGTTTTGCTGTCACAGTCAAACCTGGAAAAACCACCAGTCTTTCTAAAATCAACCAGCTTTGGTGACACAATTGCCACTTAAAAATGCTAGAAATGTGCTGGTACTGGAGTCAAGATTAGTATCGTTTCAAGTACCAGTTGGGTTTTTTTCAGTTTTGTCAGACACAGAAAATATCCAAACATTAGGAATTTTCCTATTTCCACATACAAGGAGATAATCAGAATGAATACATGAGCAAAATCCTCTAATTACATTACGTTTTGCATTCTATTATATATTTTTATAGGTCTGTGTGTATCATTTCTAGTATTGCTGATGTAGGCCACATTCTAGCTAAAACAAATGGCATTGGCATTTGAGTTTGTTTATTTAGGCTACAATACAGCCAAAATAAATGTTGGCATTGTACATATCTGTAAGCCATGGATATGAATGCACATGATGTACATATACATATACATATATATGTATATGTATATATATATATACATATACATATATAGTTGCTCAAGTCTGTCCTAACTAGTCTTATGACATATAATCATTCTTATGCTTATAATCGAGTATAATTACAAACAGCTATGGTCACAGTTGTATGATTCTCACAGCTAATAAAATATTTCAGAAAATATGTAATACTGCACTCAGTTACTCATGATAATTTAAATCTCACGCAGTTTTTATAAACGTTACAAAAAGTTATGTTATGTTACTTATGCACCTTCTAACCCCTTCAAAACATACAAATTATAAATCATGACATGTACTGGTTACTCATTATGTAGTGGTGAATCAGTAAAGGCCCAACTAAGGGTGAGAGTGGATCTAGTCAGGGAGGGAGACAGGATGTATGGGTCAAAACAGGAAATCATTTCCTACCAAACAGTAGGAGAGGCCAGTGCTTGGTCAGAAATTGAAAAACAGGAAACTCAGTGCTTTTCTAAGGGTGGATCACTCCTCACTCAAAGGAGGGAGCCAAGCAAATTACTGCCAAAGTTACCAAGCTCTGTGCTAGACTGTAACGATGTCTGTCAACAACATGTCAGCTGGGTCATGGGTCAAGTAAAACCTTGTCTTTGTCTCTTTAGTTGCTTTCCAGGACAACTCGGTTTACTTGTAACAGTCATTTGTGGCAAATAAACCTGCATGAGGTGAACAATATCTCTGTCAGAGTTGTCTTTGTGTCCTTCTTTCGCAGTGGCCTATTGAGTTCATTTCAGTTTCATAAGTTAGAAAGACTAAAGGTTAGAGCCTAATTTGATGGAAAACCACCACAATAAAAACTTGTTTCAACAATGCCATGGTTAACGTGTGGCTATGTTTAGGCACAAAAACCATTTGGTTATGGTTAGGCAAAGATCATGTTCTGAAATAAAATACCCACTTTTAGTTGACCAAGAAATGTTTTTCTCGCTAAAAAAACAACACCAGCTTTTGGTGGCAGAAGCATGGCTGGAAATGTCACCAATGATTCGCTGAAAAACAACCAGTTTTTGTTGCACAATCAGTGCTAGAATGCCGCTGACGTCTTGCTAAGAAAACAACCGGTTTTGGTTGCACAATCAGCGCTGGCATGCCGCCAATGTCTCGCTGAAAAACAACTGGTTTTGGTGGCATAATTGCTACTGGAAATGCATCTGATGTCTTGCCAAAAAACAACTGGTACTGGTGGCACAATCAAGGTTAGAAATGCAGCAGTTGTCTCGCTAAAAAACAATCAGTTTTGGTGGTACATAAATGTTGCTAATGTCTTTTCAGGAAACAACCAGTTATGGTGGCACAATTGCCACTGGAAATGCTGTGTACATCATCATAAAACACCAGGTTTTTGTGGCACAATAATGGCTGTAAAGGCAGAGAGTGTCGCTGGAAATAATTAGAATTTTGTTTTCTAAATTTGAAAGGTGTGTTTTGTGTTTGCAATCCTTGAATGTTGTGACTGCATTATTTGTGATTCCTTATGTTTTAATATACTAAAGTAGCTGGACATGTGTCTGCCATCTGTATGAGATATTCCACGCCTCTCTGTCACCACAGGAGGGTGGTGTTAGCATGTGTCACCAGACCTCAGCTGTGTGAGACTGGGGAACAGCAGTCGGTCTCTGGCTCGATTTAATCAACTTTAAATGAATAAAAACATGTTCAATAAAACTTGATCTGCTTAATCATGTTGAACATTTCCTACCACACAAATACTGAGAACCATTTCCTCTAAAGAGAACTCCATTGAATATATCTCCTAGAAACTACTTAATGAAGAATTCTCTATCCAGACCTGTTTATATTTAAGATGGGTTAGACAGCAGCATACTCTTTAACATTTCTAATGCTGTCAGCAATCATATTTATTCCTGTCCTTGTTTCTGTTGCAACAGTTGTTTCAAGGCTTTTTTAATATTTATATATATATATATATATGTCTATCTATCTATCTATCTATCTATCTATCTATTGTGACATCTTCATTTGAATATTCTCTTGTATATGCTGTTTTGCTGAGACTCATGAATCATGACTAAACATGGAGAGGCAGGGTTTAGTTTTTATTCACCACATATCTAGAATAAACTCCTCAAAAACTGTAAGTCTGCACCAACTATCACTTATTTTAAATCAAGGTTGAGGTCTCAAATATTTATTAATTTCTTGCACTGCACTGTAATTTTTATTATTCAAACACTTTTATTGATTTTAATTGCAATGCAACTTCATTAAACTCCATTTTAGATATTCTTTTCTATCTTTGCACCTCTTGTCTGCACTTTTGCTTTTTCTAATTGTGATTTGTTTAAAATTGTAAATCATTTAGTAATTAGTTTTACCTTTTATATATTTTTTTCTCTTTATTCTTTTATTATAAATCTATATGCTTCATTATGTTTTATATTTTATTGCTCTGTACAGCACTGTGAATTGCCCTGGAGTATGAAATGTGCTATACAAGTAAAGCTGTCTTGCCTTGCCAAAGAGCAGGACTGATGGTAGAGGTGATGTATCCCGCTGTAAGTAAGGGCTAGGGAGAGGACCTGGGCCTAGTACAGTTCACCAGTCAGCAGCCAGGGGGCAGCAGGTCACAGTGTCTGCTAACCCACAGCCAGAATGGAATCAGAGAGGTCAGTCAACTCTGTGCACCTGCTGAGCCACTCACAGTGCAAAACGTCCACACACAGTGGAGGAACTTATAGCAAAAACATCAATTATTCGCTGGCTCCATCGTTTTTTCCCTTGTCTAACACTTATGTAACATTTTGGGTTTGGGACTGTTGGTCTTTACTGCTCTTTTTTTAAAAAAACAAACAAAAAAGAAAAGCCATTAGATTATTCATTTCATAAATGTTAACTCATATCAATGAATAAATCAACACTTTAAAACACATCACATATATATTTTGTACTGTATTCATCATCATGACTCAAAATATCCTTAATTTCTTTGGCTCCTCAACATTCAGCCAAACCAGAGCCTCTGCTTTCAGCTCCACAGAATTCTGCCAAACCACAGGCTTTGGTTTTGGCTCCTCAGGATTTTGCCAAACCACACCTTCTGGTTTCGGCTTCTCAGGATTCAGCCACACCAAAGGCTTTGGTTTAGGCTCCTCAGCGGGATTTGGCCAAACCACACCCTCTGGTCAACGCTCCTCAGCATTTGGCCAAGTCAAAGCCTCTGGTTTTGGCCTGTCAATATGCCAAACCGAATCATCTGGTTTTTGCTCCTCAGCAGTTGGCCAAATCCAAGGCTCTGGGGCTGACTCCTCAAAATTTAGCCAAACCCCAGGCTTTGGTTCCAGCTCCATAAAAGAGCCTCTGGTTTCAGCTTTTCAGGATTTGGCCAAACCAGAGCTTCTGGTCTCAGCTTTACGGGATTCGGCCAAAACAAAGCCTTTGGTCTTGGCTCTTCAGGATTCTGCCAAACAAGAGCCTCCGGTTTCGACTCCTAAGGATTCCACCAAACCACAGGCCCTGGTTTCAGCTCATTGGGATTTAGCCACACACATTCGGCCAAACCAGACCTTCTGGTTTTGGATCCTCATGATTCGGACAAACCAGAGCTTCTGGTTTTGGATCCTCATGATTCGGACAAACCAGAGCTTCTGGTTTTGTCTCATCAGGATTCTGCCAAACAAGAGCCTCCAGTTTCGACTCCTCAGGATTTCACCAAACCACAGGCCCTGGTTTCAGCTCACTGGGATCAGCCACACCACAGACTCTAGTTTTGACTGGTCGGGATTTGGCCGAACCAGAGCTTCTGGTTTTGTCTCATCAAGATTCGGCTAAACCAGATCCTCTGGTTTTGGCACCTCAGGATTCAGCAAACCAGAGCCTTCAGTTTCAGCTCCTCAGGATTCCACCAAACCTGAGCCTTTGTGGCACATCTTTCAATCTTTGGGCTTCAAGTCAAAAGGATCAAGGTGAGTTGCAAGTCTTTTCTTATTTTGTTAAGGCAAGTCAAAATTGATCAAATTTGTGACTTGAGTCCAGATTCCCCATGCACACATTGCCAGTTCTTAACTATTGACACTGTTCTGAGTCAGGCTTGGATGGATCTATAGCTCCTTTTACACAGAGATCAGACTACAGTGTGCTATTTAGTTTCTTCTTTATGCTGACTTTACATTTTTATACAGAACCAGACAACAGTGGTATAATGCTGCCCCAGTGTGTGATTTTAGACAGCATGCTGGCATCGCAGAGGCAAAAGAGGCCTGATGGGTGTGACGTGTAAAACAACAGCATCGGCCTCCCGTGTGACATATAATTTATGCAAAGGCCACGCTTTCTAAACAATAAAAATGGCATAACATGGCAATAACAATCATTTACCATCCCTGTTATACAGATGATGATCCTACATTCTGCTTGGAGGGTAAATAGCTCCTGGACTTCACTGTCTCCTCAATTTGAAGACATTTTAGGGCCCCTGTTTTTCTTCTTTGAGTTAGCTGCTATCTGCTGCTACCTGCTTTTTAAATCCTCTGCAGTGGTTTGCACACATAACACGTTTTCAAAATATCAAACCCATCCCGCCAATGGTCCTGTCCTCCTGGCTGTCCCTTTTACACTGACCTTGATTTGGTGCTATTACTACCTTTGCTGCCATGCTTAAAGATGAGACAACTCTGTTCCTTTATTCCGCAATTGTATTTGGCTTAATAAACATACAAACAAATACCAAAAGATTAATGACATTTGATATAAATTTAATTCAAGACTTCAAATTTTGTACAGCACTGCATTGTTTATTTGAGTGAGGGTATGCCAGAGTAGACTGTACCCATCCTCAAATGACATGAAACAAACATTGTTTTCCATCATGTTTTTAATTGTTTGAGATTTGACTGGTGCTTTTTGAATTAGCCTATGTTGGTTTGTTGCATCCTCTTCTTTTGCAATTTTTTTAGTGGCACCTATTTGGAGTATTAGCTCCACCCACTTTTCATCTCAATTCCTATACTGACAGTGGATGGGAAGGTGTATTTATTCACATTTTCTTTTGCAGGTTTTCTGATAATTCAGTTAAAATTTACACAAAATTTGGATGGAAAATTGATGAATGACTTTAACAATATTCCCCCCGTCTATCTCTTGTCCTGACTTCCTCTATGGTTCCTCATCACTTTGTATCCGTAAGGCATCCTCTCTCTTCCTGTTTAAGGATGTCATCTACCTTTTGTCCTAAACTTCATCATAGCAGGGTGAATAAAATGTTGCTCTGGCTGGTCAGGATGCAGGATCCAGGGTGGCCCTGTGCTGTATGCTCACAACTTACGGACAGCTACATCCTTGTCTAACCTGTGTGCAAATCCTCCATGAGGGAACAAACTCCAGACTTTGCATTGGAGTGCTAAGAGCAGGACTGATGGACCACAGAGGTGATGTATCCTGCTGTAGGCAGAGGCTGGGGAAAGGACCTGGGCCTGGTACGGTTCACCAGTGAGCAGCAGGTGACAGTGTCTGCTTAACCCTCAGCCAGAGCAGAATCAGAGAAGTCTGTCAACTCTGTTGAGCCGCACACAGTGCAAACACATCCATGACACATCAGTTTTTTGCTGCCTCCATTCTCTCTCAAGTGTGGAAATGCAGTTCATTATTACATTAATATGTAAGCAGCATTTTTAATGATGAAGCTGGTGGAGATAAAGCTTAACAATAAATTGATATTATTTGCATTGCACTGTTATTTAAGAGTAATAATTTAAATAGTTACTTTGGATCCAAACTATTCCTTTAAAACATTAAAGTCATACACTAACCTAGGGACAGTAAAATGACTGTTTTGCCAATGCAGTCTGGTGGCTTTGAAGAGAGCAGTATAACAGATATGTCTGGTTAAACGTTTTTTGGTGAAAATTGTAGATAGCGGCTATTGTAGGGGTGCCTGTGAGGTTAAAAGCTTGTTTCTTTCTATATTAACCTTTGCCTGATGAGTGCCTTCTAATGTCTGTGTTACTGCATTCCATCCTCAACAATGAAACAGTGATAGCTTTCTTCATCAGCGGATTGATATTAACTGTGATGACCAGTGTTACTTTGGCCTTAGCATGCATTTGCCAAGATGTTAGTTATCTCTTCATTACTTAGAATTGCTGATAGTAGATTCAGACTGACCTACAGTACTCAGTGGGCCTCATGAAGCAACATTCTCAGTCAACTCCAGATGCACCAAATGTTCTTAACCATCCAAATGTGTTCATACCCAGGTGTGCTGAATGATGAATCCTACTTGATCAAAAGTTGCCTATTAGCACAGGATACACCACCTAAACACTATATAAGGGCAGGTGTGGTGCTGTGTGCAAAGACTGGCACATGATCAAGAAGGAAAACCAAAAAAACAGATATGGAAAAAACATTTATGCTGTCTGTGCTATATCAGCAGCAGTGATGGAGGAAGTATACAGATCCTTTATTCAAGTAAAGAGTACTTTGACCACACTGTAAAAATACTCTGTACAAGTAAAGGTCCTGCATTGAAAATGCTACATAAGAAAAAGGATGGGCGGCACGGTGGTGTGGTGGTTAGCACTGTCGCCTCACAGCAAGAGGGTTGCCGGTTCGATCCCCGGTGTGGGAGTCCTTCTGTGCGGAGTTTGCATGTTCTCTCCGTGTCAGCGTGGGTTCTCTCTGGGCACTCCGGCTTCCTCCCACAGTCCAAAGACATGCAGATTGGGGATAGGTTAATTGATAACTCTAAATTGTCCGTAGGTGTGAATGTGAGTGTGAATGGTTGTCTGTCTCTATGTGTCAGCCCTGCGACAGTCTGGCGACCTGTCCAGGGTGTACCCCGCCTCTCGCCCAATGTCAGCTGGGATAGGCTCCAGTCTCCCCGCGACCCTCAAGAGGATGAAGCGGTTAGAAGATAGATGGATGGATGGATGAAGAAAAAGGATGTAAGTACAATCAGTAAAATATATTTGATTATTAAAAGTTAAAGTACTCCTAAGTAAAAATTTAAATTCATTTAACGAATCACAATAGTTTAAAGAAAAATTATAACTCATAACTGAGACGCTGCAACCATTAAATGTTTTCTAATTAACTGATTGTTTCAGCTGTACTTGTATGTATTTATGATGGTTTGTCTGCAAAAATCTTAGATTGTAAAGTAAGTAGCAACTTAAGTTATCAAATAATTGTAGTGGAATTTAAAGTACAATATTTCCCTCTGGAAATAAATGTGATTAAAATACCCAAAGTACAAGTACCTCAAATTTGTAGCTAAGTACAGTGCTTGAGTAAAAGTACTTAGGTACACTCCACCACAGGTCAGCTGAGGGACACATAGTCACTGAAACTACAGCAATTGGAATCAGTGGACCAATTATAGCAGTGTTTTTAGCTCAATACTGTTAAACATATGATAGAAATTTGATTATATGACATTCATGCATTTTTTTTAATGTTTCTCAAATCTGCATTGGACAACATGGACTGTGAAAATTAGATCTTTTTTCTCTTATTTGTGCTCTCAACCACTCAAAAATTTTCTTTTACCCAAGAGAGGAGCAAAAATAAGAAAAGATTTGTTGAGATATTGTTTCTCACATGAGGGCCACAGTGTTAGACTTCTTGCAGGAACATCTCTGCGGAAAACACAAGATGGCGCCAGTGACTTGACGTCAGATTTCATTCAGTATTCTCTAGTTTGACTCAATTTTTTTATTTCATAAAATCTGTCATTTCATACATTCAAATTGCATTCCATATACTCAAACTTCACATTTTTACATGTGTATAGAAACAGTGAGACAAGGCAATGAGTTGGATTCACAAAGTGCAACATAAATTGAGGGGCTGTGTAATTTGATTTTCATGTATGTGCTTTATTTTTGTGAAAAGGTGGTAATGTGAAGTGATGGGGGGCAATCTGTTTTAAGAGAGTAACTAATGAATTGAATGAAAGGAGAAAAAAATAATGCTAGTAGTTATGTGAGGTGAAGGCTTCCTGTGGAAATACCAAACGGCTGTGTGAGAAACATTCCTAGCATTTGCATTGTAATCTTAAATTGTATAAGTAGCGTTAGACAGAGTTAGTCCAAAATATCACTCTTTCTGAAATCAGGATGGATGATATAAAAATGATTTTAAAACATCAGATGCACTAAATAAATTATAAATACACTGTGACTGCTATGTTCCCTGTTTAATACCAGCTGGCAACGCCAATGATCTGCACCACCTGTGACCTATTTAAAGGTTCAGTGTGTAAGATTCTAGAGGATTTAGTGGTGAACTGCAGATTGCAACCACACTGTGCACCCCAATTCATCCATGACACAAAATTTTAATATAAAGTCTATACAAATGCCCTGGATTGTCAAAATGTCAAAAACTTTGTGTTCTCTTGACACAATAACTCTTCCCTTGTGAGCTTGACATCATTTATTTATGTTAAGTTTTCCAATTTTGGAGTTTTGAGTTAATCTGGCTTAAGTTTATAAAGCCAAGTTTCCCTGATGCCATGAGACAATGGCCTCTAGTTTCCCGGCGCAGCACAGGGTGGTGCAGGATGGCGAACCCCGTGCAGAGCTAGTTTCGAGCAGCGCAACCCGAGGCGCGCTCAGTTTGGTAGTTTGGCAGACCGAGGTGCGCTGAGATGGATGTGGCGGCGCAGCAGGGGGAGGTGTCGACAGATCCAGCTTGGCGCAGTGACAGTTTTGTGCCAAAAGGCTTCGCC
>NC_065521.1:9898116-9934171 GCF_006386435.1 Epinephelus moara | reverse complement strand
ACTGTTCTTTACTTGTCAGGGGAGGAGGGTGGCTGGTTGATTTTGATTTTATTTATTTATTTTATTTTGATCCCCCCTATGTTAATCACTTATTGATGCTGTTTTTGAAGTATGAATAAGTCAATAAGGAATTTATTCCATTGAAATATCATTGATGTATTATAGAAAAGTGATTTATCTTTTTATAAATGACAAACACAGAGTGTAGCAAACACTGATAGTCATCTCAGTCCATGATATCAACTAATAACAGGAGATGTCAGATTCTGCCCCTACATTGCATGTTATTATTTTATTCTGCTTTATGTTTACATTGTACAGCGTTATGATAAACTTTATTCCAGACTCAAGTCCATATAAGATACATACAAAAACACAGACAATGTGTGATTTTGTTGTTGTTTGTCTTTTTATTTTATTTTTGCCAGTGCCATACAGCAACAATGCTTGGGGATGTGGTCTTTTACAAATTTGACAATACTGTAAGAATGTCACTTTTATAGAATTGGCTTCTTTATTTTATAATGTATGATTAATGTCTACATCAACAAATGTTAACCATAGAATCGTATCGAATCGTATCAAATCGTATCGTTTCTACACTGTATCGAATCGTATCGAATCGTTCTGTATTAAAAATATATCGTTTTTGAATCGTATCGTAACCCGTGTATCTAGATACGTATCAAATCGTCTATCACAGAGAGATTCCCAACCCTAATATATATATATAATCAATTGTGATGTCTTAATGTCTTGTGAGAGTCTGGGCTTATGATTCTATGAGTGTGCCAACATCATAAGGAGGCACAGGGACATTACAGTGGGCGTTGGAGAGCTGTTTCATCCTCCATTGGGTTATTTTTTCATGAAGTCTATGACTGAATATTTTCTGATGGTTTCCGCTTTCAGAGAAAACAAAAATGAACACACTTTTTTTTTTTCTCACTTCATAAGTTACATGCTGTAGTGCTAAACATACCCAGAGAGGATAATACTTTCCTGTCTGAGAGAGTGGGGTTCCTGCTAATGGAAATTATTTACAGCCAGTTACTGATGACAGACTTGTTTAAGTCATCAGATTTTTTTCCCTCCAGAAAATAAGAAAAGCCATGCAGCCATAACAATATGGAAGCAATAGAGATTGATGATTTGTTTTGAATGGATCTGCAAAGTCAGGAAAAAAAAAAACACAACAAAAGAAGAACTGAGTTAGTAGCTGGAGAACAGGCTGTGGGCCTTGTGTTTTGTGCTGGGACACTCAGACCTGGGTGGACACGTAATTAAACCAGCTTCAAAAGCTCACCTTGTGCATTATACTCTCTCATTGCTGTGTGAACGCATGTGGGTTTACAGTGAGTGTGTGTCTGCACGGATGTGTGTGAGAGGTGGTCTTATTGTACCTCTAAGTCCACAGTAAGCTACTTCATTTGTCCTGTAAGAAACTGCTGCCTGGTTAACCATGATTAATACGTACTGAATAGTTATCTGCGGTTTCGGCTGTGAGGCGCCAGGTCTACTGTTGTGAACCAGTGCGGTATCTTCATTAATCAAAGCGGGAGCTGCTGTCTAGTTAGCATTCATCATGGGCTATATTATGATATTCAGATGATTCAGTGAGGAGGAGCGTGTGCTGAGCTGGCCTGGACAGAGACGGGGGGAGAGAGCGAGGGAGCGAGAGGTGAACCGGCCGGAGAAATCAATGCATGTGGGGAAAGGCTGTTCTCAGCAGTAAGAGGTTCGGAGCTCAGTAATCGAGTCTTTCTCTGCAGAATTAATGAGAGGGCTTTTCATGCCGTACGGACTGTGGAGATCTGTCGACATCCAGCCGACACTGGCCTAACAACGGAGGAGACGGTGATGTAGGGCCAGGGACAAAGAAGCAGGGGAGCATGCGGCAGTGGCCTGCTCACACACAAAACCACGTGTGTTCAGAAGCACACACTGGAGAAGACAGAGAGCAAGCAGGGACAAAATGGAAATCAGTATATTTACTCAAGTACTTTACTTACTTTACTTTATTTCCATAGTATGCTCTTTTTGACTTCCACTTGGCTGCATTTTGAGGGTAGATATTTACCCAGCAACTACTATAGTTAGTAGTTGCAGAGGTCTTACATGATACATAACAGTTTATATGATATGATGTACTGATAAAATAGTTAAAACTACCACACCACAATCCCCAAAGTCATTGGAAGATATAAAGATGTGGATAGCAGTCAGACGACCTGCAAGAAAAATGAGTGATGGCAAGGCAAAGCAGGGGAAGGTACTGTCAGAAAAAAATCTTGCCAAAGTACATAAACCATTCATCAACGTTCAGGTTGTTCTCTTTTGGCATTCATACTCATACCAATTGAAAGTCATGCGCTAGGCTATAATTTGCATGTAACCCACGTAATCACAAGCCAGGAGGCTGTGGTCACGTGACATATGCGCTGCAGGCTGTCCTCTGTCTAATGACAAGAGTGAATGATAGAGTCAGGTGACGTAATAAAGAGCCACAAAGTTAACGTGATCCCATAGAAATACGTGAAATGGCCACATGCTGTTGACCATTACCCATGGTGTTGCAAAATTAACCCCACCCATTGCGTAATGTTGTTGAACCAGGGAATTGACCTATGGCTAAGTCCCGCCCTCAAACGCAATTAGCCAATTACATTCTCTGCCTGGACGGTCATTGAAATGCATTACAAAAAGTCAGTTTTGTCAGTCAGTTTTGTTTTATGAGCTTTTTCTGAGATTTGAAGTTTAAAAATGGTGAAACGGTGTGCATGGGGTACATGCAACTCCGACACAAGGTATCCTGAGAGGCTGGGCGACGGGGTGTATTTTTTACACTTTAAAGCACATCTCAACCAAGAAAAGTGTCTCCTTTGGATAAAGTTGTGCAGTAGACCACAACATCACCTCAATGTGAATAAGATTAACAATGATGTCTAGGCCTACATCGGTTTTTAGGTAAGTCAACATCGTGTTTGAGGCAACATATTGTCACTTTGCTGGAAAGAAATATAAAGTTATCTTTAACATCTCTAGCTAACGTTAGCTAAAGTTAGCCTAACGTTAGCTCCTAGCTGCGTTGTTCATCATGTCACCTTGTTTGCTGGGAGTTCATTAGCCTATTTTGTTCAAACGCAACAAAAGTAGGCTACTGGTCGAGATACAAGCGTCATAGAGAGGAGAGAATGAAACACCATGGTGCGCCGCGACCGGCTCTGGGTCAGCTGGGAAAGGCTTGAGGCGAAGCAGGTTCACGGCTTATGTGTTTGTCACTTTCTTTTTCATTTTAACCCACACCATGATCTTTTCCTAACCCTAACCAAGTGGTTTTTGTGCCTAAACCTAACCAGACCTTAACCACAGGGCATCATAATGATTTTGGAACAATGGGACTTTGGAACAATGGATTTAATATGGTCAGAACAATGGGCTGTCGGACCAATGGGCTTTTGGTTACTTCTCAATGACATCTGATTGTTATGTCTCCAAAAATCATCAATTGCCTCCTGCGAAATGCTGTGCACTGTGACACCTGCCATAGCGCGGGTCACTGAATGTTGATAAGTTGTCCGAGTGAGTGGAGGGGGGCGTGGCTTAGCCATAGGTCAATTCCTGGGTCCACCTTGACAAAAAATTACTTTGTCATTGGCATAAGTAAATAGCTAATGTTAGGATATAAATGAACTACATTACAGTCACATGACTTCAGCATCTCCACCACAACAAGACTGCAAAGCCATGATCGGCGTTATGATGATTTGTAGTCTAATTTAGCCATTTGTTGGCATGTGGCCTTTTAAAGACACCTTAAAGCTTCAGAATTCAAGAGTGTGGTATTGACGTAGTTCATTACATCATGTCATAGAAGAAAACGTGAAAAGCCCCTTAAGTTTGTGTTGACCAAAGACATAATTTCAGACATCTAACCAATAACCCGTTGACCTCAAGATGAGGGGACAGGGAGTGCTATAATGCTAACTAATTTCTGATTTTACTACTCATTCTTTCACCACTGTGTTTCTGTCAGGAGTTGGTAGAGACCAAAAACAGAGCTGAAAGGACAGTAATTACTGGACTTAGTATTATCAGGTTGCCAGAGTCACGACTCAGAATGAATGCTAATGTTGCTCCGTCACTGCTGGATGTGTAAATAGGCAACTGTTTGTTTAATATATCAACTTAAAAGGTGATGTCAGTTTTTTGTTTCCAGCTCCTTTCTGTTGCTGCCAAGTGGCCAAAAAATCAGTCATTGCAAGTTTTAAATACTGCCCAGTAATAAAACAAATGAGAATATACCACATACTTTAATTACATTTTTCTGCTAAAACTTGCATTGTTTACTGAAAAAAAAAAAAAAAAAAAAATAGGACTTTTACTTGGAATATTTATTTTGTAGAGGATCCGAATTCTTCTTCCCCCACTGCAGGCACACACATTCTTTCTAGTAATCAGTCAGCGCAGTCCTCCATCAAACACAGCTCTCTTTACTGCTACAGCTATATTGTAACAGTTGGAAGCTCACTCAGGTTATTGCTCCATCTGTAAAAACAGGAGATGAGGAGACTGGGGGAAACTTTACAATATTTCTTTATGAGAAGCATGCACTCATGTGCATTACGTGGCGTGGATAATGTGCCGTGTAAAAGCAAAGGATTGCTTACAGTTGAGTGATGTAATGCTCCACAAATAATCCTGTTTAGGCCTGATGAATATCACAGTCTGAATCCGTCCTGGGCATCCGTCTGCTTTATTGGGCAGTGAGCGTTTGGTGTTGGTACAGTGGAGCGGAGTTATAATATCTACTATATGAAAAGTGTGGAGCAATATTTTTAGAGGCAATGTAGAAGAAGAAAAAGTCATGATGAAGTCAGGATGACTTCTCTTGGTCCTGAATTCATTCTATGTCTCAGCTTCCTTCACTATCAGGGTCCAGGTCCTTTTTACTTTGAACACTAGAGGGCCCACTCTGCTCTCTCTACTGTCTCCTCCCCAGTCTGTCACCGTCAGTATGAGATATTAGTTGTCCCTCCGAAAATTGCCAATGATTTCTCCCTGTTCTTTGTAATTAAAAGGCTATTACTCAGAGGAGACAGTGGCTGCAGTATGTATTGGTGCAGGCTGTTTGTATCGCTGCTGTACACACTTCTTGACTGTTAACTGGAGGGGTAAGTATTATTACTTTCACATTGATCTTGGTGACAGATAACAGCTATTCTACAATAGAATTGTAAATGGAGAAAGGAACTGGAGACAATTAGCTGAGCTTGTTGTAGCTTCAGGAAATGTAGAGGTAGACATACAAAAGATAAACAGGCCTTATACAAACCTGTTTATCTTTTTTCTGCTACCTGTTTCTGATCGATGGAGTGTTTTCCACCCTTAACACTGTGTGACACGTACTGGCAAACTATCACACTGATATGAGTTTAGTTACGAAGAAAGCGGTAATGTGAAAGAAATAAGTGTTTTTTTAACATTATAATTGTTTTCAGTTTATGCAAGTAAAATGTGATAAAATAGCAAAGATTCAAGCATGTAGTGGCCCAGATGTTGCTATAAAAAAGGAATGAGGGATCAGATCGCTTCCTTATTTGTGTTGTTTTGGAGACGCAACAGCATTTGAAATCTTGCCAAAAAAATAACAGAAAAAAAACGAAGTAATTAATCTAAGTATTGTAAAGATGTGAAACATTTGCACCAATATACAGTTTTTTCATTTCAAATTCAGAAAATTTGTCACCATGTTGTCACCCCCGAAAAAGCAATTGAAATATTCATTCAATTCAATTCATTAGAACTTTATTTATCCCAAGGGAAATTCTTGTGCCTGAGAATGCTTCAAGTTACAGTAACACTAAGCACAGTCACCACAATTTAATGTTCAACAACCAGAACAACCAAAAGGTTCCCCAGGTCAGGGTCACTCACTGGGCCCAGTTTTAGAAACAACAGAGTATTAAATATCTGGCAAAATATTCAAATATACAAGATAAGAGGTGTTTTCAAGGAGCAAAAGCGAAAACCTGTGGATTAAAATTGAAGTAACATAAGTACAGGAGTTATTAATGAACTACAATGGTGTAAAAAGCAGACTGCGCCTGATAATTAATGTTATATTGAATATGATATAACAATGAGAAGTAGTAGAAAATAATATTGCACTACACAAATTGTGCATATTATTATAAGTAGTTTTTCTTTTCACTGACCAATATTCTTTTAATATTAGTCTCTACCAAATGGTTGAGATGTCATTTTAGAGCAAAATAGCTCTTTTAACATTTTACATACATTTTTTTAAGTACACATCCTGAGAGACTCTCCTCTTGTTTGGGAATTTCTTTGCGGCCTAACAATCTACATGCCCAGTCAGGAACAACTAATGCAGTGCAACTAATTTTTCAACAAAATATCATAACTCATCATGTGCTGTTTAATGGATGATGAACACCTGGATCTACAATTCCCTTCACGCATCTCTTAGCATCTTTATCAGACCTTAACAACGTGTTAAATGCTCACATCTTCCAAACTAAATGCCACCAGTTTGCACTTGTGGCTCTTAAAAATGTGTAGTCATCATTCCTAAGATGAGATAACCCTGATGGCATCACTATGACATCATCACGTTATTTTTTGGAAATTACGAAAGCTCCTCCAGAACCACAAAACAATATAATACTGTTTTCACGGGCTGAGCATATACTGCCCATGATGAGCAAGCTTATTTTGATAAGTGAAATAAGTGGACTGCCTGTAGCCTACTGTCAACCTATGTGCACGCTAATTATTTATTTATTCTTTTTCTTTTTTTAATATAACGCAGGTGCATGTTTGTCTTTGTGGAGAAAAGGATTTGTGGATAGTTAGAAACATAACTGTCTGTGAGCTTTTTTCAGTCATTCTATATATCTTTATATATATGTTTTTTTAAAGGATGAAAGGTTTATCAAAAAGGAAAAGGAAAGGAAAGAATAATTATAAAAGCAACTACATAATAAATATGAACAACGTAAGACATGAAAAAACACAAGTTCTAATCAAGTTAAGCAAAATATACAATAAAGTTTTCAACATAAAGAATCAAGTGAAGACCAGAGTGGTCTTGACGCAGCTCTAGTAATACACAAATAGACATTTTTTACGAAATTATCATTATTAATAATAATACATCAGGCTTATATAGCACTATTCAGACTTCCTCAAGATATTTCAAAGTAGGATAAAATCAAGTAGATAAAAAAAAAATGAAAATGTAAATACTCCATCACTAGTAAAAATGCTACATTCAAAATCCTACTTAAAGGTCCAGTGTGTAGCATTTAGGGATATCTATTTATAACTATGTTTTCATTATTGTATAATCCCCTGTCACTACTAACAATCATTGTGTTTTCATCACCATATAGTCAGCCATGTTGTTTCTACAGTAGCCCAGAATGGACAAACCAAACACTGGCTATACAGGGCTATTTGCGTTTTTTTTCACGTCAGCCACCGCAGTTCTCTCATGCACTTGGCACACAGGAGAAGCTTCAGTTCTGCAATCTCACCGCTAAATCCTACACAGTAGACCTAAAAGTAAAAAGTACACAAGTATTATCAGTTAAATGCAGTGTTGGGAGTAACCCGTTACTTCTATAATGTTACTGCAGAGCAACGCCGGCACACAGTTCCGTTCTTATGCACAACTCTCTCTCCACTGCTGCTGTAGCTGACCGGCACACCGGGAACTAGCAGGTTGGTCTTCCAGCTCTGATGTTTTAATTTGTGCTCATCATAGTGACTGACTCATTTTCATTTTAATACAAAGTGGTAACCACTGTATGTGAATGCATGAATGGGTCAGATCTGCGTAGCACTGGATTTGAAATGAACTGAGTTACTTTCCAACACTGACTAAATGTATTTTTCAGTTCGTCAAATACAGTTTACCCTCTGCTTGCTCTAAAGTTTACACACTTTCTATCATCCACACTATTGTTCATTAATCCAACTGCTTTCTCCTCTCCTTCATTTCTCCTTCACGTCCTCTCTCCTCTCCCTGTTCCTGTGTGGTCCAGTATAGAGGTGGGACTCTCCCTGACCTCCCCCAGCCTCGGCAGACACTCACTACCAGACAGACGGTCACACAACACATGCTGCACAGGGGCACAGATTCACTTGTGTTCCAGGTCACCACAGCCTTGGCCGCAGCCAGTGACTCTGACACCAACCAGGTGAACGTGAAAAAGGCCATGAAAACATCCGAAGTTTGATCATACATGCAGACATACACATCAACATCTTGAAGCGTCCTCCCTGAACGAGACTCTCATTCCAAGCGTGGATAAGAGTGTCAGCCAGCTTCCTTAAATGTAAAATGTAAGCTATTTGACAGCCAGGTATCAGACTGATGGATCAGAGGTTTAACAGGCTTTATTGTCGGGGACTGCAAGATCTGGCAACAGACTCCTAATGAAGACGTCCTGGGATGAGTCCACAGAGACAGAGCCCATAGAGAGGACATTGATCAGAACCACCAGACTGAAGAGACACATTACACAGACTGGGAAAGGTAAGAGGGTAGAATGGAGGAATTCAATCGGCTGATTAAGGCCGATGACTTCATTCAGTTTGTACAATATCTGTGTGTGTGATCTGCCCCTCCCCTCACTGTCTCGTGTTGTGTGTGTGTGCGGCAGGAAGGAGGAGGTTATCCTTAAACTTATTAGAGCAGGTGCAGTGCATTGAAAATCCATTCAGTGTTGCTGTCACAGCGATTCTCTTCCATTGAATTAAGAGGGGTCAATCCCACAAATCAAGAGATTACGCTGCAGGGAGATAGAGGACTAACTGCTCAGTGGTGTACATACAACACACACACACACAGTCTTACCAATGTAGGCCTGTGTGTAGGCCTTAGCTAGGGTGTGGAGTCAGAAATAGACTTTATGAACATGCTTTTATTAAACTGCAATCATGTTAATTTTTTTATTTACATTAGAAATATATTTTTAGAAAATGTACCAACACTTTAATAAAGTACAAAATAAAATGGCTAAAAACATTCATACAAGGTTCACTTGGTCACACTGTCTCTCAAACACATTTTCATTCTCTCTCTCTCTCTCTCTCTCTCTCACACACACACACACACACACACACACACACAGTAAACCCCGTCTTGCGTGACCATGCGGTGGTTTCGCTATAGTCGTGTTGGCAGGAGGAGAGGTGGTTGTGATTGTGCTGAGTGGAACGATCTTGAGTTTGGGGACCTTGGCATTCATCACACACTCACACATCTACACTGCAGTAGCCCTGCGGCTCAGCCCGCTTTAATTATTACACGGCCAGCTAATCAATAGCAAAGAGGCTAATCCTATTTCATCCCTTCATATTCATTTATGCCGGTGTCAGATTTAAACTACCTGCGCCGTGATTCCCATCATCTTGTGTACGTTATGAACGTGTGTGTGTGTGTGTGTGTGTGTGTGTGTGTGTGTTTCTGCATATGCACATGTGCTGCTGCTGGTGTGCATATTAGCAATCAGTGTGCGCCGGATAAATGTAGGAAAGTTTTCTGGCAACTTTGTTTGTAACTCCTCTACTTTGCATTTATAAGCAGTATTTAGACACTTAATAAACTTTTTATAACCTGGCCAACAAGGAATATGTGCCAGCAGAATTCTAACAACACCTCAGCAAATTACCGCAGATTGAAAAATTCCATATGGGTCTGTAGTTATGTAGTTATTTGACGTTATAAGGATATTTTTTTTTTATTTTTGGTCAAAACAATCTAAACCCTCTAAGGTCAAGAAGAAAAATACACTTCTTGTTTGGTATGAATTTCTTGGTGTCATCTATTATTTGTTAGGACATTTACTTGATATAGTTTGTTTGCAATCACATAACTAGGTCAGGACGTGATACAACCACATAGGCCTACTGCGTGAATTGGAAATAGAAAGTGGCTCTATAAAAGGGTTAAGTGAATCTACAGGTAAGAGAACCTACAGGCAGCAGTCAGCATCGGAAAATCAAAACTCATGTTGGATTCATGCAAAATTAAGAAAAGTGATTTTTCCCACATCTTTAACATTTTTCCTGGTGTGGACATGATCGATGGTACAAATTAGCTCGTCCTCCAGACCTCCAAATGTTCCACGGCCAGCCTTTGAAAGCGTACCAGAGTCTAGTGGACTGTAACTATTTTGTGTGCGGTTGGCTCCACAACTCAAAGACTGCTGTTTTGTTTTTGGACAGGTGAGTAAATATACTTGACTATAACTGTCTTTTATGTTTAAACTCTGTACATGGATGCATTACTGTCAGGCTAACATTATTAGCTAATGTTAGCTAACTTTCACTGCTATTTTCTATGTATTCAACCGTTCCCAGAGGTCTGGGGAAATACTTATAAATATCTGAGTTGAGATAACTTGTCACATCACTTTGTAATCCAACTCAAGGTATGTTTAATACAGTGCCTTCACATTTATGTTTGACAATAGTTGACGCCGCTCCTCCAAAATGAAGACAGAGGTTCGTTCATCTGCAGTTGTATCTCAGTAAGTTTTTTTTGTTTGTTTTTTATTTCTCCCATTTACATCCCACTATTTTCAGGACTTAAAGAGGCCTTTGTTTGTCCCCTGTTTGACTGATTGGAACAGCCATAAACAGCACAAATCATTTGTGCAGTGCTGCTTGTCTTTGCATTCAGTTGCCTGTCCATCTGAACCATGCATGACATCATATTCAAAGAAACAGTTCTTTAAAGAAATTTGTATTTTATATTTTTTGGTTTCATGATGGTGCCCCTTAGTTTTTCATTAATCTAATGGAATACTATTTGGCATAGTTGGCATCCGTCTGTGCCATCTGACTGTATATAAAAATGGACAACATGACAGCTCCCCACAAGTGAAGCCAAAACATCTCCAAAGCCCCCTGGTGGCTGGCTGCAGTACAGGTGATAAATCCTGCCCCCTTAAAGGAAATGGCCACTTTAAAATGAAAATATGGAGGATATCGTATCGGAGTATCGGAGGATAACAGCTAGCCTGAATAACAGCTACACTTGAAGTGCATGGAACCCACATTTTGAAAATGTTATAAAACTCCGCTAATGCATTTCAAAAACGTCAGAACGGCTCGTCCGTTGTAATCTAAGTGCCCTGAAGCCGTGGCATGCAAAATTGACTTGAAAAGACGTGATTTACTCCACTTTTATAGCATAATTTCTCACCGTGGTCAGTTAGCCTGCCCTGTAGGAGTGCTGTGTTTACATGGCAACTCGCGCGAGACTCGAGAACTAGCACCACCACTTGCCATCAGCTAGTCTCGTGCGAGCTGCCATGTAAACACAGCACGCCTGCAGGGCAGCTGAATGGGGGTTCAATGGGAAGTCAAGTTTTAGCTGTGTCTTAGCATCATGTGTATTAAGACATTTTCATCTGGCTTTAAAAAAATCTTAAAATGGTCTATCTGCATACTCCAATCAGCCACAACATTAAAACCACTGATACAGGCACTGACACCCCCCAGCAGAATATTGTGCCATGCCATACTGCAAAAACTGCTCAGGAATGGCCCAAGAAATGTGACAAAGAGCTCAAGCCATCAACCTGGCCTCCAATTTCCCCAAATCTCAATCTGATCGAGCATCCATGGGACATGCCAGTACCCCAAAGGTCCTGTGTCCATGCCTCCCCAGATCAGAGCCAAGTCTGATCCACGGTGGGGCCTCTGAACTGTGGAGGCATGGACACAGGAATTTGGGGGTGTCTTGCAGTGTCTGACACTGGGGCGTTTGCAGCGCATCTTATTAGTCCTATGGTTTGTGAGGTGGGAGTCTGGATCGTTCCACAGATGCATATTTTGATTGGGACCTGTAGAATCTGGAGGCTAGGTCAATGCCGTCAGCCCTTGAGTGACCAGCACGATGTTCTTCTGGAGGGCCACTGCCATCAGGTAATGTCATTCCGCTTGGGGAGGTATTTACTTGTTCTGTCAGTGGTTTTAATGTTTTGGCTGATGGTTGAATAAGTTCAATGTATAACAACTGTTTATACGGCCTGTTTTTGTGTGTATGTTCATTTATTTCTCTGGAAAAAAGTCTGATACTGTCATTAATGGTTTACAATAACATTAAGAATTTCAGATTACTTTTAAAACTATATTCTAGTTTGGAATAATTTAGAATTATTGGGCTACAGCCTGCAGGACAGATGCATGGGGGGTGGGGGGGGGGACTTACAGTAGGTGACAGTGGCTACTAGCTCATGTACAGCACTGTAGGCCCAGGTGTACTGTACATACTGTATTATATCCTGTCTCCTCCCTCCACCTCCTCGGTTCAACCTTTAATTGAACTCAATTACAGAATCCAGCCGCTCTTTGAGACTGCAGCATCTCAAAGGACTTCAACAGTGTCTGCCTCAGCGCTGCGTGCTTCCCAAGTTATTCCTACAGCTATGTCTGATGCTGTCAAGGTTTCAATTTACTGTACAGGGCTGACCCCTCCATTGTTCGTGTAATGAAATACAGTGCTCAGCTGTCAACAGTGAAATTTTAATCTCACGCAGTGTTGTCACTGAATTTCTCTGTTGGCTTTTAGAATGAAATTGAATTGCTGCTGTTACTGTATTAGGGTGCTAACTACAAGGGGAGTAATGAATGTAAAAACACTCAACCTTCCCTCAGTATATTTAATGTCTGTTGAATGTGATAATGGAGCAATTCAACAATTTCTAAATGTATTGACAACACTGTGCTTGACGTGTGCTTATGTTTAGGCACAAAAGCCACTTATTATTTATATATTATTTGTATGAAATGCACACTTGTAACATATGCATGGTTTGCAGTAATTTACAATACTGCCTTTTTCGTGGCTGCTGAACTGAACACAAATACCAACTACAGTCATAAAAATGACCACACGTAATCAACAATTAAAAAATCATATTATTTTCCTGTGGTATGGACTTTACTGGGTTGGTGCTGGATGCTCTGAAAGATAAATTGCTTGGTTCCTTTGCTGTGTGTCTTTGCTTTCTCATTGCAGAGCTGCAGACCTTATGCAGAAATGCAGCATTCTTGTGCACTCAGTGTGGAAACTATTGTACGTCATAGCCTGCGAATCAGTTGGCGCTGTCATTGTGCAGTCTGCATACATCAAACTTTGTCGTACCCAAGTTTATTAGATTCATGTCGCACAGTGTAGCACTAAACTTATAAGATTGCTAAAATCTCTCAGTCTGTAGGAGGCTTAAGACAGAGCAGTTGGTCTGATGTTGGCAGACTTCATCAGCTCACCTCTTTGCTTTGCGCCTCTTTTCCATGTTTTTGCAGCACAGCAACCATATAACATACTGTATCTACACTCATCTACCCCTTACACACATCTATTTTTGACTTGTTTCAATAGCTTTTTAGTTGATAAATCTCTTTATTTGTTATTCTCCCACTTCCTGTCCAGCCAAAGAGCTGGGCTGTGACAAAACTGATCGACATACGTGTCAAGTATGATGAAGAGGCTACAAGGAAAGTTATGAGGCACTCTTTCACAAATTTACAGAAACCAAATAGAGGGAGGAGGAGAGTGGCCCTGATGAGGGAGTGATCTGGACCACATCCAAATGTCTGACTCCTTAAGTGTTTCCAAGATTAGAAACCAGCTACTCACTTTTTCCCTCAGACTACTCAGTCTCTTCTGGTTCATTTCCCTGTCATCACACACACACGTACTCATCACACGTGTGTGTGAGCCTTTCCTTTCCTTGCTGGTGATTTGCACACATATTTAGCTGTAGACAGAGATGAAGTCAAGACAAACTACTCATTGTCCCTCGAAGACACGCAGATGATTTTACTGTAATTGCTTCAAGGGGCACTTTTCATATCATGTGAAATATTGCAAACCAAAACGGCTGGTTTGCTGTGATCTATAGTACCAAACACAGAGGCACAGTAAATAACGGCTCGGAAAGGCCTTGGAATGAGTCGCTTTGCCTCACTACGTAGTTTACAACACTGTGCCAAAACACACTTGTTAAACACTTTGTTGAAGACAAAGGGCAGAGAACTATATGTAGATTATGTAGACATTTGTTTATCTAAAGAGAGCTGTTTTTCCTCTGCTTGGTGGTTTATAGTGAAGTTGCCACAGGGGTGATAGAACTGAGGAAAGGAAGAGTCAGAGAAACACTGAAGAAAATGAACTCACATGAACAAACAAACTAATTTACCAACGCCATGTCCGTGTGGCATCCTGACTCGGTCTTTGTGTATGTGACCTGTAGTCACCTAGTGGTGTGCAAAGCAGATAACAGCTCAACCGGTGGTTGAGGAATTAAAGATAGTGTTCAACCCTGAGGGCCTTTAAATAGACCACACTCATCACTGACCGTATCTCCACTGGCCTCTTTACACAGCATGACCCCCAGTCTGTAAAATTCAACCCCACACCCAGGCCCCTGCTCTTTGTCCACAAGGTGATAAGTGGAGACTGTAAGTATACCATTAAATACCATGTATTTTATAGCAGAGGTTATTCAACTTTTCAGCCCGTGACCCAAATAAGAAAATTATTGTCTGGCCCCAGGTCTCAGGCTCATTAAAATATATTGGTTTTCATGACATCGAGGGACCCACTGCCAGCTATAGGCCTGTGACCTGTTTTGGTTCCTGATGTAAAGTTTCAGAAATTAAGTTTAACGAGATACTTGACTGGCTATTATTACGGTATACAGTACATTATCATCCTATAAATTTTTATTGTATTGGATCATCAGGTCAGATCAGAATGAGAATGAAGCACATTAGTCACTCCGAGCTCTGTTTAACAGACAAATATTACTGACATACAGTGGTGGAAGAAGGAATCAGATCCTTTACTTATGTAGAAGCAATAATATCACAGTGTAAAATACACCCATTTAAGGCTAACGTCACGATGACATCATTTTGTTAGCTGGAGGCAAAACACGACTCGCCACCACAGGGCTGTAGGCTACATAGTAGTCTTAAAAATGTTGTGTTATTGTGTTACTGTTCGCACGAATAGAAGGAGTCATGGCTAAAAATTTAAATTTCATTGTTCACCAGCCACCACTGCTCGTCAGCAACAACAAAGACAACTATAAATGAAATCCAAAAAGATGAAAGGACTGGACGGAGACGGTCATCATAAATGGTTGGATGTGCAGCACATACTTGTATGGTTGTAGGTATAAACAACGTTATGCATATTAAGGGTTATTATGTCTACCTAATCAGAAATTGGGGAGGTATCAAGAGGAATATTGGTTTCCTCTATCAAGCCAACTGTTAAGTGCATTAGCTAACGTTAGCTTCAATAGCAAAACAAACGAGGAAATTGTTCAGGTGTCGCCCTCCTCTGTAAGATTGGCATTGTAATCATCCCACCTTCAGCAATCCTGTCAAATCATCCATCCACTGAGTGAGAGCACACGGGTCGCCCAGTCTGCATTGATCAGAGATTACATTTTCAAGTAACATTCGTGTAGGGTGACCATATTTTGATTTCCAAAAAAGAGGACATTCGGCCGGCCACGATATAGCCTACTTAAATGATACTCGCAGTTTACTCAAAGATGCCTTATAATTTTAATATATTTAAGTTATATTACAAAATAATATCTCTCAAAGACAGAAATTCAGATAGGCCCCAATAAGGGACACATACTTACACTAGAGTGTGGCGATCCAAGCCCGATGGTACCCGACAGGTCGGGCTGGGTTTGGTCAAAAATGTAGCTCTAAATTGTATTCGGGCTCGGGTCGGATTCGGTCAGCTTTCAGTGAAAATGTAGTGTAAAAATAAATAAAATCCTGTCTGTCCTGTTTATTGCTTGGGCACTGTTATTTACGTGACAACACCTGAACATAACACACACAGACACACATTGGCTGTTTGTTTCAACCTCTCTCCTCGATGGAAGTCTCGGACCTCCAGTCGCCCGCCTCCGCCTTGATTAAACGCTGAAAATAAAATAAAAGAGGGAGACAGGTTTTTCCTATTTTATCTTATTTTGTTTTATTTCTCCCTCTCCCCTCGCTAGAAGCGTCGGACCTCCCGCCTCCCGCTCCCGTCTCAAACACGGAGGTCTCCCTCTCCGCTGAGCACGCCCGGCCTGTTAAATAGCCTGTAACCGTAACAACTGTGTGACACAAACTCAGTGCTTTGGTCATTAAATAATGTCGGGCTCGGTTCGGGTTTGGACAGAAATATGCTGCCTGTGCCGCACTCTAACACACACACACAAACACACGGAAAACCGGACATTATCATCAGTTTATAAAAGGCCCCCGGACGCCCTGAACGCCCCGGACGGGAAAAGTGGACATGTCCGGGCAAAAGAGGACGTTTGGTCAGCCTACACTCGTGGTCCCAGAGAGTGAGTGACGTGAAACGGTGCATTTGTAAACTCAGTCTTAGGGGGGCGATCACACAGAAATGAGACGCTAGAAACGCGGACACTTCAAAGACGCTTGAAACGCTGGAAGCGCTTATTCAATGTGCGCTAGCTACTGGCGTCTGACACTCAAAAAGTTGAAAATATTTTAACTTTCCAGCATCTACGCGCATCTAAAAAGAAGCGTCTACAAAAACACCTGTCTAAAAAGACGCTTGAATGCCGGTCAGACGCGCTGTATCATAGGAAAACAATGGTTTTACTGGCGTCATGTTTCTAGCGTTTCATCTTGGTGTGATCGCTCCCTTACGCTCTACACTAAAATGAGAGTGTTCTATTTTTACATGAATTAACGAAAGGTTATGTGAATCACACATTCACTCCGCTCAGCGCTCTGCTGCTCCAAGAGTGCGTGTGTTTTGCCTCCAGCTAAGCCCTGCCCATCAAAAAACGTCACACTGTTTACTAACAGTATAAGGGTCAATTACTCAAGTAAAGTCCAGTCGGGGTCATCCCTATGTTTCCCGGGTTCTATGTTCCCCACTTACCACCCAAAAAGGTTCTATGTTCCCCGCTTACACAAAAAAGGTTCTATGTTCCCCGCTTACACAAAAAAGGTTCTATGTTTCCGGCTTGGTTGAGTGGGGAACATAGAACCCGGGAAACATAGAACCTTTTTTGTGTAAGCAGGGAACATAGAACCTTTATTGCAGGGTTAAGTGGGGAACATAGAACCCGGGAAACATAGATACGCTCCCGTCCTGTCTACTTGAGTAAAATGATGTAAGTATTACCAGCAAAATGTACCAAAAGTAAAAATACTCACTTTGTTGAATGACCAATTCAAGGTCCAGTAAGATGATAAATAATCTTATGTACACAGGATGATATTTTGTACACTGAAATTATTATCAGCCCCGTCTCATAGAAGTACATGAAATTGACAAAAAAGTCTTAACAACACATTACATGGTGGTGAGCACAAAATGTGTTCGAATTACCTGCTGTCAAAAACAAAAGCAATGCCAATGCCAAAGTTAAAGCATAGCTCTCTTGGATCACCCAGAGGTTTTATAAGATCTGCACAGTCTATGCCAGTGGTTCCCAACTGGTCCAGCCACAGGGTCCAGATTTCTCCTAAGTCATTAGTTCAAGGTCCACACAGTTTAGCGTCATACTTGCGTTTGGCCATGTCGGCAAGCTACTTTGCTGTCTCTGTTAAGCAGCTGTCTGTTATTCACTCACTTCACAGCAGGAAACGTCACTTCAAAAGAAAGGCCTGGTAATGGAAATTCACTGTACTTCACTATTGAACGTGTTTCCTCCAAACATGACATATTCGCAAGTCACTTATGGTCCATTCAAAATGGTCTTGCAGCCCACCAGTTGGGAGCCACTGGTCTAGAGCCATGCCCCACTGTTAGATATCTGACCAATACTGCCTGCTCCCACAGAGTGTGTAATCTGTTACTGTCCATTTCTGCAGAGTGTGTATCAGCTCCCGCCCGCACCTGCAAACATTCTGACCATACGTGCCTGCACAACAGATTGACTATCAATAGATCAAGTCGTTTTCTGTCCTGCAGGAATTACATATTATTATGCTGTGGTATTAAGAAAGATATGCATACCTACTGGTAATGAGTAGCGAACTTACTTTCTAGTGCATAATTACATTCATTATTACAGATATTCTGGTGTCTCTGGAATTCAGTGTTTTATTATTAATTGTAATATTCCTGAGAAATCCATCCAAATGTCCGACTTGCCTTGCTTTTCTTTTGTATTGTAATGTCCTGCTTTTATCTTCTTTTCCACTTCAGTTGTTGACGTCTCCATCCTTCATGTTAATTAATATCCCGGACCTGCACATTTTTTTTCGACCGCCTGCTCCCAAAGACAAAATGGCAAAGAAAAAATACACCTATTCCATGAAAATTCCATTGGGTCCTTTTCGATGAATCTTCATGTATGATTTTACTATATCCATTTTTATTTTTTTTATTTTTTTAATTTTGGATAAAAAATTTAATAAATGAATAACCGTATTCACCAAATTGCGTGGTAGTCCATCTAACAGTTGTCAAAGCATTCCACTCGGAACTACAAACGCCAACCTTCACAATTTCATGGTGATCTATCCAATAGAATAGATAGCTCCGGAGATATTTTTGTCTGGACCAGAGTGACCATAGAGCCATTCCACAGTGTCTGTCATCTGTCTCACACTAAAACACACTTAATCTTGGTACTTCCTGTGAACAGGAAGTGCATAAAGTTGTTCCGCAGTGACTTTGAGTACAATGTGCTGGCATCATACAGAGGGAGTCGGTGCCGAGCTATTGAGCGCTGCATAATTTATTAGATTTCACGAGGGTGATTATTTCAGATTGAAATAGATGTGATCCTGAATTGTTCTGCTCCATTGCTCAGTGTGAAATGAGTAATGAGCCTGTGGACTCGGGATGGAGCAGGCTGGACAGACAGACCGGAGACATAAAGTCAAGGCGCAAAAGCACAGGGAGACACCGGTGCATTGAATATGTGCTTTAACTTGGCACCAATAGTGCTGAAAATTGAGATATTGTCAAGGAGGTTTTCAATCATAAATCGACTTTTGCATAGGCATGGACATTGCTGCAAATGACTAAACACCTTGGCACTCTACACCCTGAAATAAAAAGATGAAATGAAGAAGGATTGTACTTGTAGCTGGACTGGAAGAATGACACCTATTTACATTTAGAAGACTTAAGTTGTGTCAGACAGAGATGGGAACTAGAAATAAAAGTGAAGTTTGCTTCTCTTTGCCTCGAGGGTATGTGCATGTGTGCTCCATGTGCAAACACACTGAGCTGCTCTGTGAATGAGTGGATATGAACGGGACAGACGTGCAGCCCGCTGCTGCTGCAGTCTTGTCACAGGCACACAGGGAGAAAGAAGGGACACAGAGAAAGTAATGGGCACAGATTCTTCAATTTAACTCCCTATCGATTTCTCTTGTCTCCACCTCGCTGGTGTCCCGGGCCTCTGCTGCAACAGACCTGACAGACAGAGAGGAACTGTGTCTCAGCATCAGGAAGGAGGAGTTAGCAAGAGACGGGAAGTCTGTGTCAGCCTGTGTGTCTGCCTTCAACTACTTCTACTGGCTAGGTGCCATATAGCACAAGAAGATGTGAAATGCAATACTCCATGATTGAATTAAAGGTATAGTGTGTAGGATTTAGTGGCATCTAGTGTTGAGGTTGCTGAACTTAAACATCTTCAGTGTGCCAAGCATGTATGGGGGCCAATGCTGAAACACGAAACAGTGTTTTTAATGAGTGCACGCAATGTTCAGCTGGGTGAATAATAGTAGCAAACTCAGGGAGGGAGTAATGCATCTGCACATCTGCCAAACAATCGTTTGTTAGAAGCTCTGTTTTAAAACCAGAGTGGAAACAGAAAGCCTGGAACAATAAAATGATTCTGCTAACATAAAAATATATACTCTTTTTACATGTCTTTTGTCCACGTTGTAATAATTGTTTTTGCAAGATCTGATTGGTCAGTGGTTGGGGTGTCCACTCCTCTTAATTTAACAGGAGCAGGTTAGCTCTACAGCATAAGTTACAAAATCACAATGGTAATTTATCCTGTTACCCCGCTAACCCTAATCCTGCTTTGTAGTAAAGGCCTTGGGGGCCGAATTATCTGCAGAGGTATCTTCCTCCCCCAAACAGACACGATAATTATAACAGGTTAAAACACTGAATAATACAGTTTCATATTAAAAATCAGTGTTTCGCTGATGCTCTTCGGCAGGCCTGACATGAGGAGGCACTGCTAGTTGAGCTGTCTGTGGAAGAAGACCTGCTCTGTGTGCAGATATAAACAGCTTATTCTAAGGTAACAAAAACAGCAGGATCTTTCGCTTCAGGTGATAATTCTGTGATGAAAGCTTAGTTATGAATATTATATGCCATTTCTGCCAATATGACCTCCTTAGTCCTATACACTGGATCCTTAATGCCACATAATTTATGTTTGGACTTGTGGTGTCACAGTAACACTGGAGATATATCGTCATGTCATCTATTATCCAAAGAACCAGTCCTGACGTTTGAGAAAAGGAACTTTGTGAATAAACTTCAGTGGAGTGTCAGCTGATTTATCAATTTGAAGGAATTGTTCCTTTAAGTGTTCTCTTATGAGGCTGGCTCTAATTCAGGCCTGCTTCTATGTGATGAATATAATGTCATATTTTGAAACTGAAAGAAAAGCTTTGAAAGGTTCAAACTCAGTGTTTGAAAACTGGAAATCTAATCAAAAGAGTTTTGCAAGATTGAAACTAAGTTCTTAAAGGCTTGTTTACCATTTTGGTAGGTTGAAAAAAATAAAATAAAATCGAGTACTTTGCATTTGAGTTTTCCTTCTTCAAAACTGCAAAACTCTTTTTACAGTGTTTCTCCCACACATTTTCTAGTTTCAAATTTGCTACTGTTCTCCTGGTGTATTTAGTTTGTTTTCCAGATCTGAAACCATGTAAATGCTGATATAAAAACTGGTGCCAGTATGTTGGGAAAAAAAAGTTTTTAAAAAGTTGAAACTTGAATTTTGAAAGGGCAAATTTTCATATTGAGAGATCTGCTCATACAGTTGCAAGCCTCTGAGTCACATGATTTCTGGCAGCGTAGTCTTGCAGCTTGGTCTAAAACTTGGAAACTCCAAAACTGATAGTTTTGATGTTTTAATATCTTTTCAGTTTTAAAAGTTCAATAAGCAAAAAACCCTTTTGAAAGATGGCTGAATGGAATAAACCTTCAGTATCTCTGAAACTGATTGAAGCAGAGAGAAATTTTAAGCAAGGTTTGAAGAAATGGTTCACAAATAGTCTCATAATAGAGATCTTGCAAAAACTACTACAGTATTGTCCATTTATGTCTCTTTTATTTTTGTAGGTAATCATATGGATATTGTATTTGCGCCTCTGGCATCTTGTCCCCCAAGAGGATCACAATGGAAACAAGCCCTAGAGCCCCCAACAGCTCTAGATGTATGTGGTAACTGTCTTCAGGTGGAGCAGTTTTATGTGTATTTTATGATTGTAAAATAAAGCTTTCTATCTATAACAAGTTAAAATTGGATATCAGGTATATTTTTATATTTCCTATGTCAAGTAACGCGTTACCACCCGCAATTAAATGTTTTAAATGTTAATTTTTAAATGCAAGACCCCCAACACTGACTGCCACAATGTGGCTGCACGTCCACCATATTGGAGGGGTCAAGTAGCCTACTGCTAGCCAACAAATACAATGTGTACTGAAAGATAAAGACTTCTCTACAAAATGTACTGTAACTTGTTTAATTCTGAACTGATTTTCATTAAATTTGAAGAAATAAAGCCCTAGCATGCTTGCTAATGGGGCAATAAGTTTACAGTGTTTTAAAAAGATGTATGGTATTTTTGCTATTGATTTCTGTCTTAATCAGTTGTCACGGACGCTTCAAGTCACCTTTCTGTCAGTTCTGTTTAATTTGTACTAATGCTGGCCATGTCGACGTTTTCAAATGTAAACAGCAGTAAACATTGTAAAAAAGATGGAAAAGATGGACACCAGTTGAGATAGCATTCTGCTAGCCATTGTACAGGCATTCTGGACTATAATCTGGACTACCTCCATGCCGCATCAGTTTACAATGGGATATCAGGAAGTGTAATATCCTATGATTCACCAAATCTCTCTCTCTTTTAGAATGGTTGGAGGGATTTATACTTAGATCTGGGGGGTTAAGCTGGCCAGACACTGTCTATTTTCATTATTCTTGTATGTTGTGTCAACTCGCACTACACATTTTAATTGGCCTTTCTGCATAGCCAAAACCTGAGACGTATATACTCAGACTTTACATATCAGTTGCCCAGCCACAACATCGAACATCAGCATGGAACTCCCAGTGGCTTTTGTCCATTTATAATTCCAATAAAGTTTATACAAACAAGATAATTACATCCTGAACAATGTTGATAAAAATATTAAGGTAATTATATATGCCTTTCTGCAGGAACCGAAAGGGCAGACAAAACAGTCTATCTTTTAAGTTTCCTATCTCAGAGCTCAGTCAAGACCTCAGTCAGCATGTAAAATACTAATGCAATGATTTAAAGAAAAGCTCACTACAGTTTACAACAGATCTTTTGAGCAGCCAAGTAGGAAATTGGACTGTGTAACTACTGCTAGACGGCTTACCAAAATTTCTGACATACCAAAACTCTCTCAATCAATCATCCGAGGGCCAGATCATTGATTTATTGATCATTAAAGCAATTAATCAGACATTGTGACACCCCTGAAACTAAACGTCAAACAACTACAATTTGCCAGAAATTTAGCTTGATTCTAAAAATAGTCAGGGGCGAATCTGGCTTGATCCGTACAGTGTGGCCGAGCCTTACGTACAACACGGAGGATGAAAGGTAATGGCGCAACGCAGCTAATAAGCTGTATGTCCATTCTGGACTCTCTTCTTCCAGAGGTTAGCAGTGCCAAGACGAGTCTGAGTTCACCAAACTTGAAATTCATGCAGATTTACTTCATCCCTGTGAGTGAATCCACTGATCGCTGTGGGTCCATTGAGACTGAAATATCTAGATTGAGAAACACAGAGAGGAGTAAAGTTTGATTCTCAGTTTTTTGTTGGCCTCTCCTCCCCCTTAGATGTGTTGCCAGGTTTGCAGATGGGACCTCTCCCTCTGTGTCTTTGTGTTGTGATGCCAGGCAGATTCCTCAAGTGCTGCTGTGGGACAGGTGTTGGGAAACAGAAGCCACAGTGGGAAGTCTTGGCATTGCCCCGCAGACTTACCCTGAGACTTGGCATCGGGCGAAACACTCCTCAGTTGCACACCAACACTGTGCCAACTGTGGAATCCCTCATGATCCTTTTTCCCTTTGCTCCACTCTCCTCTCTCTTACAGCTATCAGTCACTTTACTGTCTGTGCCAATGCAAGTTTTGTCTGATGTATCCAGGGATGTACAGTAGTAGTAATTAAGGACGGGTAAAGTACGACCTCCAGCTGGTAATTACCATAAAGCAAGCACCAGTAAGCACAAGAACTATTTCTCCTCTCTCCCAGTCTTAATAAATAATCACTTATGTAATGAATCTGCAAATTAAAGTCACAGGCCTGTAATGGTTTGCAGGCGCCAAGGTGGCAATGGCGCAAATGCAGATTTAATGCTCTGAATTTCCATGGAACATATGGCTGTATTTTAGCAGTTACTTCTGTTTGATTATTTCACAGTTGCAGATAATACATCTTGAGCCACGATGGGTGAAGCTAAGGTGGTCAACTACAAAGCCATATCAGTTTGGAAGGAAGTGGTATAAAAGCTCATTTACACTCCCTTTTCGTACAAAAATACATGTCTTAATTTCTAACATTGTACACTATTTTCATACTTCCATGCATCTTTCATGTTGACATAGATCCAGCCAATAGATGACACTAGAGGCCATAATCAAAAGATTTTGACAACAACAAATGAGGCAACGATGGAGGAGGTCGTAATGAAGCATCTTTTAATGGAGGCAGTATTGTAGACAGCGGTGGTCTGTGAGGCCATTAAATCCATTGCGACATGTGGACGAAGAATTCTGTTCACTATATTACCCTTCACTCCACATTTTAAATGTCTTTGTCATCTCCTAGGGTCATGTCTTGCTTGAACTATGCTACACTGCCCTCACAATCTCTGTTGGTACTGCTTTGTTTCGTCCATATCCACAAGTTGTAAGAAAGTGCGCACAAACACAGACAAAATGAACACAGAGGACCAACAGAAAGCTCCATCCGTGTCTGTATACATATCTAATGTTGAGCATACATAAACCCTAATTAGTCCATCCATCCATCCATCCATCCACCTATCTGGGGCCAGGTCATTGGGTCAGCAGGCTAAGCAAAGCATTCTCAACATCCCTCTCCCCAGCAAGGTTTTCCAGCTTTTTATGGGGGATCCCAGAGCATTCCCAGGCCAGACAAGATATATCATCCCTCCAGCATGTTCTGGGCATAGATGTATACGGAACTGGATACAGTGTTGCAGGCAGGGCCCTGTTTATTCCTATAAAAGTTGCTCAGTGGTGCATGAAGCAAAAAAAAAGCTGGAAATCAGGAAATTACCTGGGTTTTCTGCATCATGGGACCCAAAGACCAAGTGTGCTAGAGACTTACAGCTTAGCACTCCGCTAACTTTGAATGGATCAAATCCTGATAAGCAAAATGAGTCATTTCACAGGGGTTGAGACACTTCACTGATTTACAGACCTCTCTTTCACAATTTAAGTTTATGGGAAAAAAGTCTTTTTGGGACTCATGGCATCACGTAATGGTGTAATTTCACTTTTGGCCAGTATGTAAAATTGGCTTCAAACCCAGCACTGTTCCTGGGGCTTAGTTCTAGGTGTACCCCAGGGCCTTCTATCAGATGTTCCCAAAAAACCTCTAAAGGGAGGTGGCAAGGAGGCATCCTGATCAGATGCCTAAACCACTTCAACTGGGCCATTTCGACACGAGGGACCACTGACTCTACTCCGAGCTCCCTTCACATGTCTGAGCTCCTCACCCTTTCTCTGAGGCTGAGCCCAGCCACTCCACAGAGGAAACTAATTTTGGCCACTTGTATTTGCAACCTCATTCTTTCGGTCACTGTCCAATACTCTGATCATAGGTGAGGGTTGGACCATAGATGGACCAATAAATCGAGAGCTTTGCTTTCCAGGTCAGCTCCTTCTTCACCACAACGAACCAGCATAATGCCTGCATCTCTGCTGATGCCGCAATGATCCACATGTCCAACTCCTGCCCAATTTTACCCTCACTCAAGAAAAAGACCATAAGAAACCTCAACGTTTTTCACTACGGTCAGCAATGTACTCCGAATTCGTATAATTCGTAATTTGTATAAGTAACATTTTACTCAACAAAAAATTATTCTGTTAAGGCTAGTTCCCCTCCTTTCAGAATAAATGGTAGTCTGACTGCTCCAACACTCTCTATGTCTCACTGATTTCCCACCATCCTTGTTGAGGCTTTGCCCACCAATCAGTTCTGTTAATTGCAGTGCAGCAGTTAAGGACCCCGGATGGCTCACATTATCTTTATTTACCGGCCTAATTGTCACACTGATGGCAGCCTTGAATGGAGCTATGCAGCACTGAAGACTGATCACTCACTCAAATGAAACACAAGACATCAGGGACACACTAATGTATAGAAGGATGTAGGAGGGCAGGGAGGGTGTAAAGGAAAGAGAAAGCGGAAAGAGTAATGACAGAAAAGTTTACAGACTAAAATTATGAGTTTAGTGAGATGATAAAAAAGAGCAGGAGGAGAAGGAGAAAAAAGAGAAAAGGGGCTGGTAATGTGTTTGCTAATGATGCTGTAGAAAAATAAGTTGTAGTTGCTGAGTAGCTGCAGTAGTAGAAAAAGAAGCTAGCAGGACAGGGAAGTGGAGTCAGTTAGTGCTCATGGAGATGTGGTGGGATGCCAATAAAAGACAAGAGAAGACAGACGAGAGGAGAAAAATGGACGTGGAAGCAGCAGACAGTGAGGAAGAGGCAGCCAGCAGCCACCACTGAAGGCTGAAGTATTAATCTCCCCCAGTAAGAGTAGTGAGGTGGCTATGCATATTAGCACTGTGAACAGCAGCACTATGGGCCTACATGTCCCTATAGTGCCACAAACACACACACACACACACACACACACACACACACACAGTTAGACACACATGCCAGCACACACTCATACAGTATGAGTACCATTGATTTCAATCTTTCTTTCCACTGCTAATTTCAAGGTGCTTTGTCTTTGTCTTCCTCTTCATGCTTATTTTGTGTGTGTGTGTGTGTGTGTGTGTGTGTGTGTGTGTGTGTGTGTGTGTGTGTGTGACAGAGAGGGAGAGAGAGAGACTAGACAGGATCATCCCCAAAGTCCCACACACAATCCTGCAGGTCCCTGTCAGGATGAACAAAGCTAATGAACACAGCTCATGTCAGTTTTATTCTACATCCAAATGCAAATTGAAGGAGCAAGAAGGAGAGGACACAGAATATAGCTGTAAGTTTGAATCAGTGGCAGAATCAGAATCAGCTTTACCGGCCGAGTGTGTGTGTGTGTTGTGCACATCCAAGGGATTTGATTGTGTTTGTTTGCATGGCTCTTAATGTATACTTACACAGAGCCAGACATAACAGCTGAGAACAAGAATAACTAAAGCTGTACAAATAAAGGAATAGAAGAACCAATGATAAGTTATAGTATAGACAATGTGCAGGATTTAAATAGTGACAGTACATGATGATATCTACATGTCAAAAAAGAGCAGATTTTAAACTTTAAAATATAGTCTATGAGGAGCAGGGGAATTGTTGGGTGTAACAGTGTCATTGGGAATGTATGACTAATTCAAGAATTCAGCAGAGTGAGAACTGGGAAGAAACTCCTGAAAATTTCTGGTGGTTTAGGCATACATTTTTTTTGTAGTTTTTCTGTAAATGTTGGAGCCCCCAGAAATGTTTCATAGGGATGGCCGGATGGGCCCACTATGAAGTCTTGGAGTGGAACACCAAAACCAAAAGCCATAACCGAATTTCAGGAATTGTATTATCATGCCGTTGTATTGCTTAATCTATTTATACTCTTGACTTCTCCTGTTCCTCTTGTTCCAACTCATTCCCCCTTTTTACTGCTTCATCAATCTCAACACACACACACACACACACACACACACGCACACACGCCATTCAACACCTTCAACTTACATTGTGCCAATATGCCTGCAACACCTGAAAATGGCCATGCTAGTTGTTCCCTTGCCAAACTTTTGCCTACATTTGGAGTATTATTTACCCCCCTTCCATTCAAGCTATACCAACATGGTTGGTGCCAGTGGATGTCTTAGGATGTCTAGTTTCACAGATAACACTACCTTCTACCTACCTTCTACCCAGCTGCTTCAGTTGCAGCTGCAGCTGAAGCAGCTACGTGACCTGCCCACTGGCTATATGACTCACCCCATTAGCCTCCTTTGCTCCTTGATCCAGAAGTGGGAACCCTTAAAGGGATAGTGCTCCCGCGCAAGACCAGTGAAAGCACGTGAACACACATGAACGCGGTACCCATGTCTCACAGTTTCACGCAAGCGCGCACACGTGAACGCAGAGCACAGAGAAGCAGTCCGAGCTACAGGCTACAATGAGGCTAAAAACAGAGTTCAAATGACGTTTTTCCAAACAACTTTTTATGCCGGGGCTTCAGGACAGTTGGATCACTACGGACGAGCAGTATGGAGATATTTTGTGGTTTCAATTATGTGTTTTTGGACGTTTTAATCTGGGGCGCCATAAGCCTCCATTAGGTGGAGTTGTGTTGCTACCCCGTCTGCCCTTGGATCTCCACAAGTGTTGTGAGGACTCTAAAACTTCACCTGAGCCTCCCTCGGCATATGGGTGAGATAATGGCTGAATTTTCATTTTTGGGTGCACTATTCCTTTAAGAAATGCTAATTTAGCATTTAGCTTATTATAAAGTATCAGGTTCAAACAGAGGTGGTTAATGTTAGGGTAAGCGTAAAGGGAAGGGTTACATCTTGTTTCTCATAAGGTGAATCACATCTTCATGTAAAATGAACTCTGAAGTGTGTAATTGCTACGTTTGGCCCTATTTGTTCATGACAACATTGCGTTGTAGCAAGATTCAAATAACCATTGCATGGGCTTGTTTGCAGGGGGCATTTTGTTTTGTATGCTCCAAATTTAATTTGTCTGCAGCTATTCATGTCTCGCTGTGGGGCAGCTATTGTATCAGGGGGACCATGCCCCCCTGGCCTCCCCTTGGGGGTGCCACTGAATGTTTGAGCATGTCTGAGTATTTGAGCTTTACTGCGTGAAATGCCTGCAAAAGAAAACCATCAAATCTTTTATTTGTTGTCACTACTGAGGGAGGCAGAGAGACACTTTTCTTGATACTGATATATAAACTGTATATGGAGCTCATTGCACCGCAGCTTAGAAAACACAACCAAGTACATCTTTTTTTTGGTCTATTTGCTTGTGTTTACTCACTTTACAGCATTTTCCCCCAAATGTTGTGCAATGGTGAAAATGTTTTTTGGCTTTGCATGTGATTTCTTAAATGAGAACTACACTCATTTAAAAAAAAAAATCCATGCATGTTATCCCTGTGATCTGAGACAGTGCAAAAATATTAGTAAACATGAACAAGGAGTGCTAAAACTTAAATTTGAGATGTCATCATATGTAAAGTCTGGAACCAATCCATAGACAGTGAATTGGTATAGATGCCGCATCGCTCTGAACCCCTCAAGATGAAAAAACTTGAACTCGGAGTGGAATTGTGCCCAACGTTATCTCTGCTTCTTTCCCATTGTCTAATCAGATGATTTGAGAGGCAGGCCTTCAGTGGGGGTCACGACAGCAAGTTTATAGTTGTTAAACAATGAAAAACTGGTGGTACTCCCTGTGATCCACCCTCTTTTTTAGGGTCTCATGTACCCACACAGATCTCCGTTTCCCTGAGCCTAACATACTATTTGCTGACAGCCTCTCACCCTCAACCAGAGCTACAGCAAGTACCCTCTGCCTGTCCATTTTAGGAACTAGCTACTAATTACTGTGAAAATAAGCAGATAGTTTTAACTAGCCAAAGTAAACAGCTGATTGATTACACAGGAAGGTTAGAGTAAGGAGGTGACGGGGTGGTTGCCTTGCAACAATGAAAAGGCGCAGCAAACTTTTTTTTTTTTACTCGTGGCATTCAATTAGAAAAAAAAAAAGATGAAGAAAAGGCAGTGCGGTGCATATCACCATGCAAAAGTTTACACTTCCTGTGAATATAATCAAATTAATCATACTGACAAAGCAGCAGTATTTGATGAGCCGGGATGGGAACATGTTGGTGGAGCAACTCCAGACATTATACTTTATACATCACAAGTTTGAAACTTACTTCTGTGGTGTCTGGCTTTGAGAGAGAGTAGAAGGGAGTTCACAAATACACACTCTACAGTCTACATAGATACATTCGTAACGATTACATAGTTGTTACTTGTTCTCTGTCTCTCTGTCTCTCTCTGTAGCTACCTTCCTTAGCTGTCTCTTCGTATCTCTCTTGTCCTGTAACAAGCTGTGTGAGCGACTGAGCGCCCATTACTCTGCTAACTGCCTCCTCAGAAGCCCAGCACAGCAGACACATGCTGGCAGTTTATACCACTCTGCCAGCCAGGGGAGGGGGTCCATGTGTGTTTGTGTGTGTTGTCACAACCTGACTGAAAGGCTGCTGTGCCGTCATGACGCCGCCGACTCTCCCCTGTGCCCCACTAACGTCCTCTTTACCAGCAGCAGAAAAATCCTCTTTGCACTTTCCACCTCCTCTCCTCTCCTCTCCTCTCCTCTCCTCTCCTCTCCTCTCCTCTCCTCTCCTCTCCTCTGTCCTTTCTGTCCTTGCTAAATGCATCTATGAGCATTACTGCTGTTGCGGCTTTCTTGAAGGTGGATGTTTTCCTTTGGTTGAGTGTCAGAAACAGTGACAACCACTCTGGGGGTTTTCGCACTTATAAAAAGACACACATACGCGCGCACAACTCGCGCACATCAGAGTGTGTGACGGAGCTGTCTGCTCCCTCCTGTCGCCTCATTTGTTTCTGCATCAGGCTGCTCTCAGAGGAGGCCTCGCTTCTGCCCTTGTCAGCAAACATCAGCTCGCTCTTTCTACTCCTCTCACTCTCCCTCCTCCTCCTCGTCTCTTTTTCCTCTCACTTTCACTTTCTTCTTCTCTTCTTCTTTATTTCATCGCTCTCCGTCTCTCCGCACGTCGCCGTTTATTTCCCCCTATCTCCCTTCACATCCTCCTTGCTCCCCTCAGTCCATCTCCTTGCTGTTCCAATACGGTAAATCTCTTCTTTATTAATCTCTTTGCTCTCACTATCTCTCCTCCTGTTCTTGTCTCTGTGTTTGAGGGTGTCAAAGTCGGTGACAGACGAAGATACGGGCAAACCTCGAGTGTGTCTGAGGGCATCAAAGCCGCAGACACTGAGATGCATCACAGATTCTTCTTCTCTGAGTAAACGACAGAAACACCCTGCTGATGTTTCTGTTTGAGGGCTGTGGGGTGTGTTTGCCGGTGTGTGTTTGAATGAGTGCTGTAGGGTTCTTTCTCCACAGCAGAGCAGTTCAAGTGTGAAGGAGGGTCAAGCCAGAGCAGAGCAGCTAGTAAGGTACGAGACCGGGTGTTTGTGTGTGTTTGTGTGTGTGTTGAGGATGGGGCCATTGCTGGGGGAAACATACAGGCAAGAAGGAGAAGTGAAATTTACCGCTTCATCAAGTCGTCCAGTCTACACCCCACATGCAATCACTCACACACACACAGGTACACACACTCACAGGGCACATACACTACCTGCCCTAACTATCCATCTAAGTACTTTATTTTATAGCTTTTACCAGGAGTACTGCTCCCACACATTTCCAGCCCTCCCTAGTTTCCTGCTCCGCCATGCACAAAGTGGAAAGACAGGTCAGCCATATCTCTTTCCCCCAAAGAAGTCATTCATCATCATTATTATATTTCAAAGTTGATTTATTGTCATACCACACTTTCTTACCAATTGGTCATCCATACTGAAACAGAGGAGCTGACATTTGCTCACAGTCTTTTGGTGACTTCTGTTCAGACTTTTGTGTTTGTTCCTTAAAGGAGGACCAGGATGTGTGACGGTTACCTATCTGAATCTTTTAACTTTCAACATTGGTAGCGACATTTTTGTTGACCAATATGCACAGTTGTCTGTCTATGTGCACTTAATTTCTTTCTCCCTGTAATTCTATATTGGTGAGGACCCTAAGTTACATTACACATTCCTGAGCCTGTTACCCAAATCTTAACCATTACAACTAAATGCCTAACCCCAACCCTTACCTAAACCTAACTCTGACCCATTCTCGGAACCCATGGGCTGTATTCGGCGTCTGACTTCCGGCAGACGGCGATACAGCCTCTGGGGGCAGAACCCCAATTTTTTGGCATTCCGGTTTGATTTGGGCGGAGGAGGCGAATTTCCGTTTCCAACTTTAGTTTATATATAAATAAATATGCTGAACCATTGCGATGGATTCAGAGTTTGCAGTGACGCCAATTATGTTCCGCCTCGTTAGTTCACCGCACGGACCGTTTAACGTGTTAACAACTGCAGCCGGCTCAAACGTGATTGGTCAATATCACGCGGACTACAAACAGCCTAGCACCGGAAACCAGGGCTCTTCCGCTCTTCTTCCGGAGGCAAGATCTCCGGGGTTTGCCTACAGACTCTACATTCACTGAATGTAGAGTCTGTATATAGAGACTAACTCTGACCTAAATCTTTAAACCAAGTCTTAACCCTTAAGCAGGCCTTTGAAGAAATAATGTCCTCCCTTTTTAAAAATGTCCTCATTCTGTTGGTTAAAAATGTGCTGACTACTCACTATGTAGCAAGTACAGGTACATACACACAGGTAACAGCATGATTCTCTATTTGCTTTATGTATCTTAAATAACTTGCCCAAGGACGTCTTGTGGTAATGGTGATACATAATGATTGAAAAACCTGTTTTATTTACTGTTTAACACCATCACTGAGTGCTGATTCCCCACTCCTCTTAACCAACCACTGTAAGCTGCAAGTTATGATGGGCAAAAATGAACAAACAGCTTGTTTTGAACCACGCTTTTAAGTGTACAGTATGTAGTGGATTCACCTGTCTAAGATCCTTAGGAATGCTTAGGAATACCCGACTTTTCTCATTCCTCCTCTTACTGTTATCGTAGGCCCCTGCTCACTCTGCCTGCTATGGTGAGTGAACCAGAAGCGGTTAAATCAGAATCAAGACGAGACCTTCACCAGCCAAGGCCAATCTTGCATTTGAATGGTCGTTCTTCTGGCTTCAGTGTGTTCATGAGCTTGAAGTTGTTATGTGCAAACAACAGGGATGCCACAAATAAAAAGACATCAAGACATCACATTAATGACAAAGAGCAAAGGAAACAGATCAGATAAACCATGAAATATGATTGAGAACTCAGACAAGATTATTCAGACACCATATGAATGCAGCACAGGCCTGCTGAGGAAACTGGGATGTTCGCTATCTTTTCCTGTATGAACAACAGATCGTTGGTCCGCTTACATAGCCTACTTAAAGTATATATAAGTGCGATGCTGAATCAATGCATTAGAGTGAATATTTACCAGCTGCAACAACGACAGCTGTAGGATTGCAACAGTATGAGATTTTCACAGTACAATACCTGTTTCAGAAAATAACTAACAATTTCATGGTATCACGGTATTATATATATTATTATTAGTCAGAATGGAAGGGTTATTTTTGGTTGAACAAACACTTTATCTTACTATATAATGATGAAAATTCTGTCTGTGGGTGTGTCTGTGTCTCTGTTACACGTTTTTCTCCTCATTGACTTGGTCAATCCATGTGAAATTTGGCACAGTGGTAGAGGGTCATGGGAGGATGCGAATGAAGCGATATTACATCAATTGATTCATTGCTTCAGATAACTGTTGCTATAGTGGGTTTGTCTTGTTCTAGTGGTGGAAGTGGTATGTAGGGGCATGTCGTTTACGCTACAAGCTGTAAGTTTCTTTACTTTCACTTTTACTTATTTTATTCTTTCCTTTTAGAAATAATCTTCTCGGTCACCATAGGTAATTCTACATCCTCTACAACTCAAATTACCTGTGGTGTACCCCAAGGTTCAATTTTAGGTCCAATTTTATTTTCTATCTACATGCTTCCACTCGGTCAAATCATTCAGCAACACAACCTATCTTTTCAATGCTATGCGACCAAACACAGATATACCTTCCCCTGACACCTGATGATCCTAGAAGCCTAGCTGGTTTTAGATTGTCTTAGTGATATCAACTGTTGGATGGCACAACATTTTCTTGAAAATCAGAAATCATATTGTTCAGTCCCCCAAACACAAACACCACTCTCACTGAAAATAGCCTTGGTCCACTGTCTGCTAATGTAAAACCCACTGCTAGAAACTTAGGAGTACTATTTGACTCTGATCTCACCTTCGAACCACAGACCAAAAAGTCATCCAGTCTTGTTTTCTCGAAATAAGAACCATCTCAAAAATCAAACCAATGCTCTCACACTCAGACCTAGAAAAAGTCATTCATGCATTCATTTTTTCAAGACTTGATTACTGTTACCCCCAAATTTCACCAGTTGTGCGTTGGTTCCATCTGCGCTCTGGAACGGCAGCGGAGCCAATACGTTTCAATTCTTGATGATGTATGTGCTTCCACCGGCTGCGGCTGTGCTGCGTTCCGGCTCTGTCACAGCTGCGGCGCTCCAGAGCCCTCCGCAACAGATACGCAGGACTTCTATTTTTGCTGGACACCGGAGCACAACGCAGCAATTCAGCACAGAGCAGATCGTGTGGGACAGGAAGTCGTGCACAGAAACAAAATAAAACATCTGGTTAATTTTCAAAATAAAATACAAAGTGTTCACAGTGGATCATATTTCCCTGCACTACACCTTGAAAACGTCATAATGGGCAGAGGCAGGCCTGAAGTCAACAGGTCAGAGGTTTTCAGACGTCATTTCACCCCATTGACACCATGGACGAGGAGATGTTAATCATGGAGGTGCACCGAGATGTCTTCCTGCTACTCCTCTGGTTTTCTGGTTCTGTTTATAGAAACTACATCTTGTTATATCGAGTGATTATGCTTGAATTTGTGAGATCTTGTGGGTCTTTGTGACTCCCGCTGTCCGGCGGAGCTGCACCGCTCCGCACAGCAAACGCAGCCGGTGGGTGTTGACGGATGGTGGAGCACGCAGCCGATAACCAGCGCAGCCGTTCCGCAACGGACACGCATCCAGTGGAATTCCAGCGTAACTCCCTTCTTTCCGGCATTAACCAAAAGTCACTGTCCCGCCTCCAACTAGTTCAGAATGCAGCAGCTAGGCTTCTTACTGGTCTTACTGGTTTTAATAGACGACATCACATCACCCCAATCTTGGCTTCTCTTCATTGGCTTCCTGTTCAGTTCAGAATCGATTTTACTGATGACTTTTAAAGCTCGCCTGGGTCTGGCCCCTAGCTACATATCAGAAATGTTGTTTTATTTCATTTTATTTTATTTATTCATTTATTTATCTATTATTTTTCTTTAATCGTGAAGCTCCCCTGTTTCTGCTTTTATTCTTCTATTTATTTGCTTTCACTTGGTGTGGTCTCTTATCGGCCCATATTGGGTCTATTCTTATCTGTATTATTTATTTATTATATTTTATTTATTTATTTATTTTCATATATATATTTCTTATTCGTTTGGTCTTACTCTTATTTGCCTTTACCATGACATTTTTGTGTTTAATTTTAATGGCCTTGCCCTCTATTTTTCTTGTTTTATCCAATTCGATCTTGCCTCTGCTTTGCCTGACTTTTTGTTATTTGCCCCTGAGTATTCTGCTTTTTGCTTTGTTTGTCAAAGCACCTTGTAAACTCTGTTTTGAAAGGTGCTATATAAATAAAGTTATTATTATTATTGTTATTATTTTAAAGCAGCCAGACGGGGGCAGGATCCTTTCTCTGAAAAGAGTTGAACACTGTATTTATGAATGAACTTCAGCTGGAGGAGAGACATGAGTATTTTCTTTTAAATGATGTTTCCCTGAAGCGATGTGTAGTGTAGCCCTGTGTGTGTATGTGTGTGTGTGTGTGTGTGTGTGTGTGCACGTTTGTATCTACCACACCGCCAGCTGTCTTGATGTCTGCTCCCAGCATTTTTAGTTAAGCATCAGACTGCGCTCCTGACATCATAAAGTAGATCTGGAAGCTATTCCACAGCACCAGTAACAGCTTGAGAAATTCTCTTTGTTAGTGATTATTTTCTCCTCACCTGTGAGAGAAATTGCTGCTGCTTGGGGGTGGCATTTTGTTCTGTGATGCAAATTTCTGCAAAGAATGAAAAAAAATCTCACTCAGTGTGCAGGGTTCTCTGTGTTTTCTATCAGGTTTCATTGGATGATGGTTTTAAAAAAGGTGGCTTGCTAATACTGACAAAAAGCTTTTTGGTAAGCCTATTTTATTTTTCAGCCTGGGTCTTACTCTCATAGTTGTGGTCATAAAAACGTTTGACTTGCCACCTTAGAGGTTCAGGAAATGTGACTCCATCAAGGCTATTTTTGCTGACTGTATGGGGATCCACTTATGGGGCAATCATACAGCCAACCAAGCTATCTGTTTGGTTAGCCAGTGAGCTAGTAAGTACGAACTTGAAAAATATCGGATTTTTTATTTTAGTATTCACTATTTTTGTTGTGTCTCGTCAAGTATTTTAATTTTATTCATGTTCATGTTTAGTGTTTCATATTTTATGTCATGCCTTAGTTTAGTTTCATGTTTAGTCCTTTGTTGTCATGAGCACTTGTCATGAGCACTTTATGTTAAGTTAAAGTCACTCATGTCCAGTCTCGTCGTGCACTTCCTGTTTTATTTTGTACTCACCTTTTCCCTCTCGTTTCAGAC
>NC_065521.1:9881897-9897564 GCF_006386435.1 Epinephelus moara | reverse complement strand
CCACTAACCCATCCTGTTAATGCGAGTGCCTTGGATGGTCGTTTATTGTTTAAAGTGACTCACTGTACTGAACCTATTCAGGTAACATTAAATGACAACCACACAGAGATCATGCAGTTTCATTTGTTTGACTCAGCGCAGCATCCGCTGATTTTGGGGTTTCCATGGCTGAAAAGACACAACCCTCACACTGATTGGCGCTCAGGCAAAATTAAGGGGTGGGGAGAAGAGTGTGAACACTCATGTAAAACTAATCATGTGACACGGAAAGACATCTGAGGCTCCAGTGACTGAACTAAGCTCAGGCAACAACTCTGACTACCCAGACTTATCAAATGTACCCTCATGTTATCATGACTTAAGAGAAGTCTTTAACAAGACGAAAGCCATGTCACTCCCTCCTCATCGACCTTTCGACTGTGCCATTGACCTGCTACCTGGCGCGCCCATCCCCAAGGGGCGCCTCTACTCCATCTCTGGGCCGGAGAGAGCGGCCATGGACGACTACATCACCTCATCACTGAAGGCTGGAATAATCCGTCCGTCCTCCTCTCCAGCTGGTGCAGGCTTCTTTTTTGTGGGTAAGAAGGATGGCTCTCTCAGGCCATGCATTGACTATAGCCCCTTAAATGACATTACGGTAAAGAACCGTTACCCACTCCCGTTAATCTCCTCTGCCTTTGAACTGCTCCAAACTGCCACAGTCTTCACCAAGGTAGATCTCAGAAATGCTTATCACCTCGTCAGGATCAGAGAAGGAGATGAATGGAAGACAGGTTTTAACACTCCTAGTGGACATTATGAGTACCTTGTCATGCCTTTTGGACTTTGCAATGCTCCAGCTGTTTTTCAGACATTTGTGAATGATGTTTTGAGAGAGTTTTTGAATGTTTTTGTGTTGTGTACCTCAACGATATTCTGATTTTCTCACCAGATACTGAGACTCATACAGTTCATGTTCGCCAAGTCCTTCAGAAGCTGTTGGAGAACCAACTTTACGTCAAAGCTGAAAAATATGACTTTCATGCAGCCACTGTCTCTTTCCTGGGCTACATCGTCACTGCCAACCAGATACAAATGGACCCGGCTAAGGTCAGTGCTGTGGCCAGTTGGCCAACTCTGAACAGCAGGAAAAAGGTACAGCAGCTCCTGGGGTTTGCCAACTTCTACAGAAAGTTTATTCGAAACTTCAGTTCTGTTGCCGCACCCCTGCATGCACGCACCTCTTCCAAGGCACCTTTTCAGTTGACCCCCCAGGCCGAGACAGCTTTCCAGTGCCTCAAGGAAAGGTTCACCACAGCACCGGTACTCACTGTTCCTGACCCCCAATGGCAGTTTGTGGTTGAGGTTGACGCGTCCAGCGAGGGCATTGGGGTGGTCTTGTCCCAGAGGTCCGCCAAGGACAACAGGATGCACCCCTGCGCCTATCTGTTGCGTAAGTTGACTCCTGCAGAAAAAAATTATGATGTGGGGAACAAAGAACTGTTGGCTGTCAAGGCAGCGCTTGAAGAGTGGAGGCACTGGTTGGAAGGGGCAGAGCAACCTTTTTTAGTGTGGACAGACCATAAGAACTTGGAATACATCAGGAAAGCTAAGAGACTCAATTCCCGTCAGGCCAGATGGACCCTGTTCTTTAACAGGTTCAACTTCACGCTATCTTTTCGACCAGGCTCACAAAAAACTAAACCAGATGCTCTGTCCCGCCTTTATGACCCTGAACCTATTGCCAAAGAACCTGAATCAATCCTTCCACTGAACTGCAGTGTTTCCCATTAATTAACGAAACTATGGCGGCCCGCCATAGTTTAATTTGACCCGCCATAGTTTCTAAATAAAAGATTTAGGCTGCCGAAAGTATTGACTTCTCATGATATAAATAATATCTCGAACGCCGTAGCATTTTGTGCCGATGTGCTCAGGCTGTCAGATCCAGCGCTCAACAGTGCGAGCGTTTCACTCGACTAAAAATATGTGTGTGTGAACTGTAAAAAATATTTATGGGCACATGTGCGCATAAAAAAAATCAGCCAAAGCAGCCTATATTTTTGTCAATAAAAATATGATAAGCGGTTCTGGTGGCCGGCCATGGAGAACGCGGTCTCCGAGTACGTGTCGGCCTGTCCAGTATGTGCCCGAAATAAGACCTTGCCTCAGGCCCAAATGGGCCTGCTTCACCCGCTGCCTGTTCCTCAACGGCCATGGTCCCACATCTTTGTGGACTTTGTGACCGGACTGCCACTTTCAAGAGGTAACACGACCATCCTGACGGTGGTTGACCGCTTCTCTAAAATGGTGCATTTCATTCCCCTTGCCTCTGCTAAAGAGACAGCAGAGGTCATGATGAATCATGTCTTCAGGATCCATGGTTTCCCCAGTGATATCGTTTCAGACAGAGGACCACAGTTTGTCTCACGTTTTTGGAAGGAGTTTTGCCAGCTCCTCGGCGCCACCGTCAGCATGTCCTCCGGCTACCACCCGCAGTCCAATGGTCAGACTGAACGCCTCAACCAGGAGCTCGAGACCTGCCTCCGATGCCTCGTCTCCCAGAACCAGGCCACCTGGAGTGACCACCTCACCTGGGTGGAATACACCCACAATACTCTTCCCTCGGCTGCCACAGCCCTCTCACCCTTCCAGTGCGCCAACGGCTACCAGCCTCCCCTGTTCCCGGCCAATGAGAAGGAGGTCACGGTCCCCTCGGCTCACAGCATGGTCAGACGCTGTCACCGGATTTGGGCCAGTGCTTGGCGGGTACTCCTCCGGAGCTCGGCCCTGATGAAAGCGGCAGCAGACCGACGCCGACGACCGGCTCCTCTCTACAGGCCTCGCCAGAGGGTGTGGCTTGCCACCAAAGACTTGCCCCTTCAGGTCCATTCCAGGAAGTTGGCTCCAAGGTTTGTGGGTCCATTTCCCATAGCAAAAGTCATTAACCCTGTTGCTGTGCGTCTACACCTTCCCAGGTCATTAAAGGTCCACTCCACGTTCCATGTCAGCAAGATCAAGCCGGTCAAGGAAAGCGCTCTGGGCCGTCAGGAGTCGGCCCTAGAGGGGGGGGGGTACTGTTGTGTCTCGTCAAGTATGTTTATTTTATTCATGTTCATGTTTAGTGTTTCATATTTTATGTCATGCCGTAGTTTAGTTTCATGTTTAGTCCTTTGTTATCATGAGCACTTTATGTTAAGTTAAAGTCACTCATGTCCAGTCTCATCGTGCACTTCCTGTTTTATTTTGTACTCAACTTTTCCCTCTCGTTTCAGACCCTGACTTCCTCCCTTTGTGTGATTTTCCCGCAATTGTGATTGTCTACCCCGCCCCTGATTGGTTTCACCTGTGTTCCTCTACCTCATGTATAAATAGCCCTTGTCTCCCTTTGACTTGTTGCCAGTTCGTCTTGTTCAGTCTGTGTGATGCCAGGTTTTCATGTTATCAGGTTTGATTCTAAGTTGTGATATTTTTTTGATCCTCATTGTGAGTGTTTTGTTTTGAACTTTGTATATCCTCCTTGAGAGCGCCTTTTGTTTAAATTGATTTTGCCAAGTAAAATACTTTTGTTAAACCTACTGCGAGTCGTGCATTGGAGTCCACCAGTTTCGTGTCTCAGGTTGTTACAATTTTTGGCTTTATAGGACAGATAACAGGAGAGAGGCAGACAGGCAACAAGGAGAGCGAGCAGCCCAATACCAAATCAAATATTGGCATTGTAGGTTTATTCAAACCACAGATATGTCACATTTGTACATTGTCATGTAGCAGATATGCTGAAACTTTACGTGTCTTATGTTTTAACAAAGCTATGGTTAACAGGCAGTTTTAACGGCAGTTTTGTTTAGCAGAGTTGGGTCAGTTATGCTGGTCTTGTCTGCCATTTGTGTTTGTTTATTGGAAAGTTCATCTGTTTTTTGGGGATGGCGAGAGGAGTCATGGCGGAGTTAGTCTCTCAAGAAAATTAAAACTGCATCGATATAGCATCATGTTGGATTTGAAGCCAACAAAAGAGGTGTCCTAAAACAAAACAAAAGAATTGACGTGCTCGACTCGCCGTTTGAAAAATCACAGGGTGCCGACCCAAAATTCACAAACTCAATAAATCCAAATGTCAGCACTCACAAATATCATATATATCAGTCTTTTAATAACGCACAGCAGTTGGCTTTCCTCAGCGTTGAGCGTCAACGCTGAGGAAAGCCAAGTGCTGAAACGCGTCCGTTTGTGATACTGCTGTGCGTTATTAAAAGACTGATATATATAAAAGAGGTGTCCTAACTGGCCGCAAGCGACACTGTGCGCCATTTCGAGCTGAACTTTTGTCAGTTGCCCTGTTTCTACACTGCACAAAAAAATGAAGGAAACATTTAATCAAACATCAGATCTTGATGAACAAATTATTCGCAATGAAAATCTTTACTGATGTTCATCATATAATTTTGTTAAAAACAAAATTACATAACAACGGTCAATGGAAACCAAAATCATCAACCCACTGAAGGCTGGATTCAAAATCACACTGAAAATCAAAGTAAAAAATTTCACAGGCTGATCCAACTTGCGTGAACCTTACCACAGCAACTCATAATGTGACTCAGTGGTGTGTGTGGCCCCTGTCTGCCTGTATGCACTCCCAACAACATCTGGGCATGAGGCGGCAGATGGCGTCCTGGAGTGAGCTCCTGGACAGTCTGTGCCGGTACTTGGCGGCATCAAATGCACCGATACATTATGTCCCATAGGTGCACAACTGGATTTAGGTCAGGGGAACAAGAGGGCCAGTCAGTGACATCAGTGCCTACACACACTGGCCACTCCTGCACCAGGAGGAATCCAGGGCCCTCTGCACCAGCGTAAGGTCCGAACAATCACTCATGATTTCATTCCGGTAACTACCAGCAGTCAGGGTACTGTTGGCTATGACATGGAGGTCTGTGCGACCCTCTAAGGACATGCCTCCCCAGACCATCACTGACCCACCACCAAACTGGTCATGCTGGATGATGTTACAGACAGCATAACTTTCACCACAGCATCTACAGACTCTCCCACGGCTGTCACATGTGCTCCGTGTAAACCTGCTCTCATCTGTGAAGAGAACGGGGCGCCAATGGCAGACCTGCCAATTATGGTGCAGCACAGTGCTGGGCTGTGAGCGCAGGTCCCACTAGAGGATGTCAGGCCCTCATGCCACCCTCATGGAGTCTGTTTCTGACAGTTTGGTCAGAAACATGCACACAATGCTCCTCCTGTTCCTCATCACACAAAGGAGCAGATACCGGTCCTGCTGCTGGGTTGATGCCCTTCTACCGCCCTGTCCAGCTCTCTTTGTGTAACAGCCAGTCTCCTGGTATCTCCTCCATGCTCTCGAGACTGTGCTGGGAGACACAGCAAAGCTTGTGCGACCATGTGTACGGATGTGCCATCCTGGAGGAGCTGGACTACCTGTGCAACCTGGTTGGGTTGCAGGTACCACCTCATGGTACCAGTAGTGACAACGACACTAGCAGAACACAAAACTAGAGAAGACTGTCTGTAACCACCGCATGTAAAACCATCCCTCTTTGGGGTTGTCTTGCTTTTGCCTCTCCATTGCACCTGTTGTCACTTTCATTTGCACCAAAGCAGGTGAAACTGATTCACAATCACTTGTGCTTCCTAAAAGGAAAGATTGATTTCCCTGAAGTTTAACTGACGTGGTGTTATACTGTTACCATTAAGTGTTTCCTTAATTCTTTTGAGCACCTGTCGGTCACTTTGAAAGTGCAGCAATGGACAAGGAATGGCTGATTCATGAAGTTGAAATAAGAAAAATGAAACCTAAATAAGGTGGTAGCTGGCTGGAGGAAGATCACTAGGGAGCTGAAAGTTTCTTGAAGGGTAAATGACCATCGCCAATAACAAGCTAACATTGCGCTACTTGCTGTTGACAATATTGTATGCTATTACCAGTAAATATCACAATAAAAATTGTTTTACTGTTTTCTGTTTAAAAGGTAACGATAACAAGTTCTCAACCATCTTTCAAGTGGTTACATCTCCAGTCTGATCTCATTCGCACAGCTGATATTTATGTGGTTTGCTTACATGACATAACATAAATGTATATTTAAAGGATCCAGTGAGGACAGAGATCCAGAGTTACCTGACGCAATGTGATAGTCGAACGCTTGCTTGTTGTTTAGGACACAATGTCATTCTACTTGGGAGTAGTCAAGTTATGACTAGATCTAGTGGTAAAATTGTGAATACTGGTCTGGTGCAGTGTTTGGCGTAATATCAAACCAGATCTAAAGTTTCTTAGGAAAACACCATATTTTGGCTAAAAATACCTGGTTTTGATGGCACAATCATGGCTGGAAATGCTGCAAGTCTCAGTAAAAACAACCGGCTTTGTTGTTTGTTGGCCTTGAACAGTGGTTTACCTAGTGCCTAGGTATCAAACCCCTTCCACTATCCCCCCCACCTCCCGATGACAAAGTCAGCGAACATACACGTAATCAGAACTATGTTACTTCGCAAATGTTGATATGTATGACATGAAAACGTACAAATGTAATGTATCCATATGTCAAAAATGTAAAGCCAACATTTTGTTCTGGTGACTGGGCTGGGAGAATGAGGGGTGTGACATGCAACAAAGATCCCTCGCAAGAATCAAATGGAAGACTATGCAGGTATATGGTACATGCCTTAAACAGTGGGCTACCAGGCATCCCTTGCTTCCATCCCTGATTTAACCATCATCCCTGTCACCACCAGCCTGGCCACTCCTACCAACCACCTTCCTTTCTTAAATATATGATTGCTCTACGATTTTAATATCCATCGATCACGAGTGAAGATGACACCCGCCATTCCCAATTTCCCCTGCGTCCCGTTCCCCTGCTACACGCCTGGTGGAGATGCTTTGAGCCGTCTGAAGGTCACAGTCTGGATATATGGATGGATGTCAGGGCCAGTGCAGCAGACGGTCAGTGAGTTCAGCCCCATATGTATGTGAATGTGTGTGGGTAAGCGAGAAATAGAGAGGGAGGTGATGGGGGAGAAGGGAGAGAGACAGAGATAGAGCAGAAACGAAGGAGAAAGAGAGCGAGGGGGGGTTGCGTTTCCATAATGCCACAGTATGTGAGAGAGTACTGTATAGCTTCTCTCGCTCTCTTTCTGCCTGTCTCTCTCTCTGTGGTGCTCGCTCTCCAGGATAGATAGAGGGCATTCATTATCTGCTGGCCCACTGGGACTTCCCTCCTCTTTAGGATGCATCCAGCAGTTTAAACCAGGCCAATCAGAGCAGTGGGGGAGGAAAGGGTTAGAGGAGGAGGGGGAGTTATGGGGGGAACTCACACATTTAACCTGCCATCCAGTCCATCCACTGTAACCATGGCGATCCACCACATGATGGATACAGTGGTGCACTGTATTTAGGGTAGTTGGTGTAGTTCTTTAGCTAGGTTACAAAAACTGTAACTCTAAATTCAGGGCATCCTTTACTCCTGACATAATTATTTCAGGATCTTCTCTTTAACTTCACCAAAATATGAAGTTTTAAAAACTCATTCACACATTACATGTTGTACCTCTCTCCATATTGTCCCCTTTTTGCTGTAGTGTACCCACATCAGGAGAGGAGAGTGCTCTCTAACGCAGTGGCCCATATCTGGAGCCAATATGCTAGTGCAACACACTCTGACCTCGTCACATGTAGTCATGGACTTTCCACGTCTACATAATGACTTGCAAGATACCATGGGTACATTGGTTGTTGATGTTCTGGGACGCTGTGTCAAGTTCTGCCTGTTACATGCATTGTCTCTTTTCAAAATACACTTCCGTTTCTGCAGGAAATGTCAAGTTTGCATACAGTGTCTTTCAGAATATATGCACTACATTGGTACAACACTGCAAGTTGTTTTCCTTCAACAACAAACACATGTGGTTATATTTTGTCAACACACAGACATGGTTGGGTTTAGGCAACAAAGCACATGGTTGGGTTTAGGAAAAAAGAAAAGGGCCTGGCTTTACAGTCTTAAAGGAAGCAAACACCGGCCTCCTGGGTGTCGTCAGTGGTTGTCAGATCCAGCCACCACCCCTCCCTTCCAAATTACTTGGACTTCTGGTCTTGTAAGGAGACAGGTCGGGGTGGTGGATGGGTCACAGAACCAGACTTTCCCCTGTGACTTTCCCTGGGAGACGTTTGTTCGAAACTGTGTTAACTTTGAGTGAACATTGAGTCATTTTAAGGTACGTTCTCACCATGTTTCTTTGCTGAAACCTAACCAAAGTAAGTCTTATTGGCCTAAACCTAACCTCTGTAACTTAACATTAATTAGATAACTTTTCGTGAAGGACATCAGTAACATCATTTGTGGGACGCAAATCCGTAGGATATCATACAAAGTGTTGTGAGTGCATTTTCATAGGATATCCTACAAACCGTTTCATGAGGATACGTTGAATTGAGTTTGAGTTGAGTTACCTGTTAAGCCTTTCAGTAAAGTATAGCAAAAAACTAAATAAAGGATGTTGTCTCCATAAAATAATCCCCCAGACAGGTGTCTAAAATCAAACAAAAATGACTTAATGTTAAATTGTGTTAATCACTTTACAATGACACAGTCAAAAGTAGATTCTGAAAATTGCATCCCCCAAACTATTTTTCAGTCTCTTCAAATAAACACACAGCACAACCCCATGCTAACCATTATATACCTGTTGTTCCTAACAGAGCCAGACGGCTACATTGTGATATATAGTCATATTTAGAGCACTGGTTATTTGGATTTGGTAATCTTGAAACATGTGAATCTAGACCAGGGGGATTCAGTCTTACAAAAGTAAGATGGATTGGTGGTCATGGATAGCGAGTGAGCCCAAATCCAAGATGAGATAACATGATAATAATCAGGGTTATTATTGTTTATTTATTTCTCACAACTTCAGAAATACTGGAATATCCCTTTATTATGACATTGGTCTGTATTTAACATGATTTTTGTATTCTGTTTCTGTAAAATTACACATACATTGCTTTTTTTAATCATATAAAATTGACATTTGTGGCAGTTTTCATCAGTATAATAACGATGCAAACAACGAACGATGAAAGATGATGAAAATGAAATTGTCATCTTACGTTGGGAGCTAATAAACACACACGCCAGTCTCTAATTATTAATTACAACTACATCTCCCTGCTGAATAAGACACCAACAGAGACTCTTGCTACATGTACCATATGTAAGTGTGTGTGTCTGTGTGTTTATGTGCATGCACTCGCTGTATATGTGTTCTTGTGTGCTCACAGTGTCACATCCATGTTAACAACACATTTATTCTGATTGTACACAGTAATGACTGATTAATTATTCCCAGCTCCAATTATCATTCCATTACTGCCACACACACACACACACACACACACACACACACACACACACACACACACACACACACAAATGTCGAAAACACTTGCATATCGTGAGGAATAAGTGCCAGCAGTGGTTCTATGCCACTTTCTGAGGCTAATTGAGGTTAATGAATGTAACTGGTAAGTAAAAACACATTAGCTAGAATAATTAAGAGTACCATTGGTGTGAGCGTGAGTTCGTCGGAAACACCACAGGAAATTACACAACCTATCAAACATGATTTCCTCCCGCTTTGTCAGAGATTGAAATATGTGTCTCGATTGAGAATTTATACCGTGCCATAAAAATGAAGTACCTTTCAGAGTTATCTATTTGTTTTAGCACCTGACAGATAATGACGGTTGATCTTGGCAGTGAATGAGCAGCTTGTGTGAGACGGACGGACAGAGAGATGGACTGATAGGAAGAAAAGTACACAAAACAGGAAAAGACAAGACAGAGAAACAGAAAGTTAGATAAACAACAAGGAGATGTGAGACAGGTTAGTCAGGGGGAATCCTGCATGAAGAATCCCAAACTTGGCACACACACACACACACACACACACACACACACACACACACACACACACATACACACACACGCAAGCTTGCCCACACACATCACACACGCTTGGCCTCGAGACAGACAGAGAAAGATAGATAGAGGAGGCTGACATCACATCCATTCAGATAAGAGAGCGCTGGGGGAGATAATAAGCTAGCTTGGTGAAATAGACTAGACTCCTCAGATCAACACGATCCACCCCTGAAGAGAGAAGAGATGAGGGGAGAGAAGAGGAGAGAGATGTGTTTTTGCTGATGTTCAACCCACCAATTAAGTTATATTTGAATTATTCTCAAAGAAACATCTCATTTACACATGAGAAGGGAATCTGTGGCCATATTAAAAAGCAAGCTTGCTGAATTTGTCAGAAATCTTTTTCGACAATATTAAAAAAGATCCACTCCTTCTATCCAAATCTTCCATGTTGCTTAAACTCAACTCTCCTGTTAGGATCCTTTGAAAGAGTTATTTCCCTTCCAGCTCCTCCAGTAATACCTAGTTCACACTACACAACTTTAACCCTGCTTTCCACTTGCCGACAGTTTTTTGAGCTCCCCGACAAATGCCCCAGATCATATCGGTGTTAGCTCAGCACTTGCAACATGGTGCTCACACACCAGGTGTGACCGTTCAAAAGTGCGTAGCATACTCATCGCAGATATGTAGCGAGCTTAATATCTGGACCTGTCAGCAAGCTACAGCCAATGATAGTGCAAGACATGGGTCGGGGAAAACATGGGGGAGGGGTCATCTGTAACAATAAGACATTTATTGTATGTGTTGCATTTGCAAGTTGCTGTTATACCTGGAGGGTTATAAATGAATTAAGTGTGGAAACCGGCTATTTTGTGAACACGTGTGCGAACAAAAACAAAAGATTCTGTCTCGCACATGGTATGATTTCCCATGTCACTTCTCACAGCACACAGCTGCTCCACAAGGAAGACCAACCCATTCTCATTCCCAGGTCATCAAATACCAATGCTCTGTCACGCCCCCTCAGTGTCTCATATTGACAAACAAAGCAAACTTTGGTGTCTGTATGTGATGTACCACAGGCCCCTGAGTGAAAAAATTGTAACACGTGGTTAATGTTGTGAAACAGTCGTGTCTAGGTTTCAGCAACAAAATGACTTGGTTAGGTTTAGAAAAAAGATCATGGTTAGGGTTAAAATGAGTAAGTATGCTATGGGGTTACCGTTAGACTTAACCATGATATCCATACATACATTACATAATGTTACTTTAAAACAACATTAACTTCTGGTTTTGCACAGGCACGTATGCAGTAACACATTACAAGTAACAAACATATGAAAAAAAAAGTACTTTTTTAAGGAATGTGTACTTTTTAAACTACACTTCTTCTTTTTACGGGAGTATATTTGTGAGCCAGAATTTTTGCTTCACTACATTTGCCATTTATACCTTTGTTACAGTTAGTGTGCTCTAAATACTGGGATTCAGTGTCGGGGTTAGCGAGCAAAGAGCACCTCTACTGTAGATGCCAAGTTTCTAACTGCCTGGTAGAAAAAGAAGCACCACCTGTCTTTTGACCATGACGCAATGATGATAGAACAAAACTCAGAACAAGAGGCAGCTTCCAGCGACATCCCTGACCACATCTGACCACACTTTCTATGCCAAAATCTACAAAACAACATCATGATAAAGTGCTGCTGTGCCTCCGAAAAACAGAGATCTGCACTTTGAAAACTCCTCTTCTAACCTCCAAAAGTACACTGAAGTAAGTTGCACATATTGCAGGTGAAAATGTAGTTAGCTAGCTAATGTTAGCCATGTTCATTTTTCATGTGTAATGTTAAATTTTTGATGTTATGAGAAGGGAGAGAGGGGTAGAGAGGAAGAGAGAGTGAGAGATTGTTCGAATTTCAATTGCATTTCTATCTATCTATCTATCTATCTATCTGTGTGTGTATTAAAAAAAAAAAAAGTTGGAATATTTTGCACTGGTGTACACACCTAAAACATTAGTTTATTCAAAGCTTCATTTAAGACTCAGCTAAGGGGAGGGAGGGAGACCCTCATTTTCAATGATGCCAAGCATGAACAAGACATTAAAAACAATCAATAAGCAAACAAAGAGCCATCATGCATACCAATTAAAACAGAAATGAAATCATACAGAACAGCAAACAATGAGTGTCCAACTTTAGGGCCTTTTGCAGATTATTCCATGCACAAGGAGCTTTGTAAGAAAATGACGTTCTTCCCAGTTCACTTCTGATTAAGGGAGTGTGAAGCAACAACCTATTCTGTAAGCAAGTACCAAAACTATGTGAGGTCAATTATAAAACATAAAAATGGAAAGTAACTTGTACTTGAAGTAATATATTGCCAGCTACTTTTTTTACTTTTACTTGATTAGATTTCTCCATCAGTAATTTTCACTTTTCCTTGAGTCAGTTTTTATGGAAGTAATTGTACTTTTACTTTAGTAATAATTCTAGCCACCACTGCACACAGGACACAAACAGTGGTCCTTTAGGTGAAAGTGTTATTTTATTTGACCCGTCCTCACTCTTTATACTGTCTAATCAGTTGCCACAGTATTGCCACAGGTAGGTATACAATGAAGTTAGATGAAAGCTTGGTGCATCTGATAAAGCCGGCTGTTATCATGCACTGTCTGTAGACAGGGTATATACTCACAAAAAGCAATGCACCAAAATTTGTGCATATCCCATGTAGTCATGAGCCACTAATTCATGTATAACCTGGAGTAAAGAAGGAAGCGGTCACTGTACGGAGGTATAGTGAGGCAGTGGATGAGTAACAAAACACAGGGCTTTCTCCTGGGACTTCCCCCAGGAGACCAGTGCTCAGAACCGTGGAAACATTGAGTGAACTTTGAGTCCTTTTAAGTTACATCGTCACCATCTTCCTTTCCTAAACCTATCCCATGTAACTTTACATTATGTTCATAACTTTATGTTAAGTACGTAACGTCATTCGTGGGGCGCTAATTCGTGAGATATCATATGAATTAGGGATGTTCCGATCTTATTTTTTTGCATCCGATCCGATACCGAGTCCTTTATTTTGAAACCGAGTCCGATACCGAGTCCAATCCAAGACTTTGCAAAGCATTAAGAAAGAAAAAAAATGCATCCAAGTTGTCCCATAAGGTTTGTTTTTTATTAAAATAGTATCCAAAAAGCTTATCTGTGGTTCAGCAGCACAAAATGTAAACAAATTCAATATCTTCTTGTCTTCAACAAACAAAACAGGCCTATATCTTTTGTAGCAGTTTGACACATGAAAAAAATATTTTTCTTTTACTCAGTCAAACCCCACAAAGAAACCATTAAACCCATAAAACAGGTCCCTTAACACCAACATTAACTTGTTTTTACCTGGTTTCTGTAAAACACAAGAATTATACTCAATTTTCAAAAATCCAAATACAACAGTAATCAGTTTCAAGAGAGTATATATTTTTTCCGACAAAGTAAAGAAATTTTCCATTCCGTTCAGTCAGTTCAATCCAGTTCAAACAAAAAACTCCACTCCGGGATTTCCAAATAACATATCACAGTTCTATTCAGTTCAATCCACACATTTCGCTAAACAAAAGGAAACTCCACCCCAGGTTTTCCCGCAAACAAGGAGGTAAAGAACTGCTGGCTAAAGCTAAACGTAGATTCAGTAAGATTGTTATTCACGTCGGCGGCAATGACACCCGATTACGCCAATCGGAGGTCACTAAAATTNATAAAATTGATTGATTGATTGATTGATTGAAAGAAAATCCACTGTTCGCTGTTCTCGAGATAACAAAGACTGTTATCTCGTGACAACGATGTAATTAATTCGTTATCTCGAGATAACAAAGACTGTTATCTCGAGATAACGACTTATTAATTCATTATCTCGAGATAACAAAGAGTGTTATCTCGATAACGATTTAATTAATTCATTATCTCGAGATAACAAAGACAGTTATCTCGTGATAACGATTTAATTAATTCGTTATCTCGAGATAACAAAGACAGTTATCTCGTGATAACGATTTAATTAATTCGTTATCTCGAGATAACAAAGATTGTTTTCTCGTGATAAATAAATAAGTCTGATGATTGCGCGCTGGTTAATGTGATCGTCCTGATTTCAGCCTACAAGAGCTGCCACTGGTGTCCCAGGGAGGTGAAAATGGCAGATCACATTATTGATCAACGCATCAGGATGTACTTTAATCAAGGTCTAACACAAGCAGAAATTGCATTGTGTCTTTCTGTTAGAGATGGCATTCAGATTAGTCCTCGTCATTTAAGGAGAAGACTAGCGCGGTTACAACTTCACAGGCGACAGTTAAGTGATCCTGCTCATCAACGGGAAATCACATCATCTGCTATATGTGAGGTACATGCCCTTATTTGGATAACACATCGTGACGTCGGAACCATCAGCCTCCCACTGCATTACGCTTCTACATTACAATCTTTGTTATCTCGTGATAACGAATTGATTAAGTCATTATCACGAGATAACAGTCTTTGTTATCTCGAGATAACGAATTAATTAATTCGTTATCTCGAGATAACGATTTTTGTTATCTCGAGATAACGAATTAATAAGTCGTTATCACGAGATAACAGTGCACAAAAACAAAGAATAATACATGGCCGTTCTCGTCTTCCATAAAATGGAAAGTAAACCCCGGCTTTTGCCAACTCACGGGACCGTGGGTGAATGCCGTAACGCTCTGGCGTTGTTTCGGGCGTGGAGGCTCCATAGGATCCCTTGATATCCGTGGCGGAATCTCTGATGTGAGGCCGGTGGCCGGATGGATGATATTCCACAGGGAAGCGCACCTATTTCGCGGACTTTGAGCGGTGTAAAATGCCGTGGGAGGCCGAGTACGCAGAGGACTTCTGGCTCATTTCTCTCTCGCCATACTGCCAGGAGCGGCATAATGTAGGGGCCGGTCTACCTGGGCTCAGCTGATTGAGCCATCCCACTGGCCGATAGCACCGGCGGGTGTGTCTGGAGATACCGCAGTGTCTGGAGGTGAGCAAGCTATCAGTTGACTGTCTTATAAAAAAATATATATTTAGAAAATATACAGGATCGCCACACTTTATACATTGGAAAGCGGAGGCAACAGTGAACAACATAGATGAAAAACCTGGCCATTGTTGTTGTTTTAATTCCTCCGATCTTTTATTACCGATTCCGATTTTGTAAAAAATAACGTGATCGGCGCCGATATGAATCAGGCTGTTCTCATAAACTGTCCGTATGTTTTCCTACAAAACATAATGCTCCCATATTCGTAGGATATTCCACGTAATCATAAACCAGTAATTTGTGCATAACCCACGTATTTTGAAAGGTTGCGATCACGTGACAAATGCACTGACAGGAGTAAACAAGGAGTTGTTATAAAGCAGTCTTACAAGGAGGCAGGTTGGGGTGGTGGATGGGTTACAAAACCATGGACTTTCCCCAGGACTTTTCCATGGAGACATAGGTTTGGAACTGTGTGAACTTTGAGGAAAGCCATTTTAAGGTGCATCCTCACCAATGTTTTTTTAATTCAATTCAATTTTTCAATTTTATTTATAAAGCCCAATATCACAAATCACAATTTGCCTCACAGGGCTTTACAGCATACGACATCCCTCTGTCCTTATGACCCTCGCAGCGGATAAGGAAAAACTCCCCAAAAAAACCCCTTTAAC
>NC_065521.1:9777762-9879551 GCF_006386435.1 Epinephelus moara | reverse complement strand
AAGAGAACTGAACTGTTTGGAGCCGGGGGCTAAGGAGCTTCCCCTCGGTTCCACGGCCGACTCCGGCCGCGTCTCTTCCCCTTGTCTGAGCCCCAGAGACTGTGTGAGGGCTTTCAGCCCGAAGAACGAACTTTATTCTGTGTTTATTCAGTCTGCTCCGTACCTTGTNGCGTCTCTTCCCCTTGTCTGAGCCCCAGAGACTGTGTGAGGGCTTTCAGCCCGAAGAACGAACTTTATTCTGTGTTTATTCAGTCTGCTCCGTACCTTGTTTGCTGTGGTGAAAATAAAGGTCATTACCAACTGTTCCTGAGCACCTGTGTACTGCATTTGGGTCCATACCACACCCTTCTCAAGCGGATGCACTGTCAGTGGGTTAGGTTCGAGTGCCGACAGTGCGATTAGTTAAACTGATGGTAAGGAGAGCAAATGAATTGCATTCCTGCTATTAACAAGTGTTCCAGAACACAAAGAAATAGTATAAGTACATGCGCTTGTCCACACTTGTGTATCGATTCAACATGGAAGAGGACACTCTTGTAATTTGTGCTGCCGTGTGGTACCTGCATGGATATAGCTGCCGTCGGGTCTGGGTTCACGATATCCTTCGGGGCCGTAAACAGCACGGGGAATATCATCGGCTGGTGGGGCTGGATGGGGAGAGGTTCCAGCGCTACTTCAGGCTGAACATAGATCAGTTTGACAGCTTGCTGCTTGTTTTGAAGTAGAAACAAATGTGTGGTAGGAGCGTAAAGTTTCAGAGGATGTTCTCTGGATTCCACACAAGCGATGGACATCTACATTCCGATTGGTTGCTGGTCATTTGCAGCTCAAACGCGTCATAGCTAATTTGCATAAAGTTAACCAGTCTTCAACTTTCATTTGCAGCTCAATTCGCCAAACCGCCACCACTCATCGCTTTTGCAGTTCAAAACGCCTCTAGTCGCCACATGTCCATTGAAAAGGAATTAGACCTGTCGCCTTTGCAGCTCTGTCAGCTTTTGCTGTGAATGTACAGTTATGGAGATGTAAAGAAAAAAACAGCACTTTATGGGCCATTAGACTGTATTGGAACCCTTACTTCAACTGATCAACATATTTGTCCTCTCTAGGCATGTTAGTATGCCTCTTTCTGAATGTGTGTGTGTGTGTGTGTGTGTGTGTGCAGCAGTCTGTGTGGGAGACCTCCCGGCTGCTCTCCCATTGACTTTCACTTTGGCTGATACAGGATGTCAGTTTATCAGTCGATTGAATATCTACCAGCCCTTTATTTATGACACGCTGGATGAAGTGTTGCTGCTCGCTTTTTCTTCTTCTCTGAAGAGGTATGGAGAGAGACAAGTGTGTGTATGTGTGTTTGTGGAGGGAGGAAGGGGAGGCAAGAGAGGACAGAGGGGCAGAAATCAATATATTTTTACTGAAAGCCCTTGTGTAGCAGGAACAGAGACAGGAAGGAAGGGGGGAGGACAGAGAAAAGAAGGGAAGGGGTTCAGAGTAAGGAGAGAAATCGAAAAGGATGGAGGAAAGGAAGGGAGGAAGCAAAAAGGGCTGCTTTTCTCATCTTGCCTGTCAGTTGTCTTTGAGCTGCCATACTATACAGCCACACGCTGTACTGGACTGCGGAGGTTCTACAGGAGGCTCATACAGTGAGAGGCTTACACGGCAAAAAAATTCCCACAACCAACAGAAAACGCTGCCAAGGAGATAGGTGCACTTGTTCCCTGTGCTTGACTTGCCAACATCTTAATCCTCTGCTACATGAATTATATTATTTTTCAGGGAAGAATTCCTCCCATTTTTGTAAGATTAGGGTTATTTAATTGATAATATATTCATTAATTGCTAACTGCTTAGTGGAAATGAGGTTTAGATTCATCAGTTAACCTACAGTGAATCTGGAGAAGACCCACACTGATGCAGGGAGAACATACACACTCTGCACAGAAGGACCCCTAGCCCAGGTTTAAACCCAGGACCCTCTTGCTGTGAGATGTCATTGCTAACCACCGTTCTGCCCTGTTATTTGCCTTGCATGAACAAATACATATTCCTCGTTTGCCAAAATGTCATTCAGATGATATGTTATTCTACATAGTGATGTTACCTACTACTGTATATTTCTGGGCTCAATTAGAAGCCTGAGAGATGTGACTCCCTGCAAGACTTCTTATTAAAGAAAACAACTTAAAAACAAAAAAATTAATAGAAATCTGCTTGTCTGGGATTTGGGAGGGTTAGTTTGATGTAAAAGCTAGAGCAGATGGAAATCTGTTGTTTTTACAGCTGAAGTCTCAGAGAGCCCAAACAGAAGTTTTAAAAGAGGACATCTCAAAACATGAGTTCAAAGTCATGTTTACAAGCAATTTTGTGAAAATTAGGAACACTCATGAAATATAAAGCTCATAAAAATAGTATGTTTGTTTGAGCTTTTACAGAGGGCCCCATGGCTTCCAGGAATCTGAACAGAACTTCATCTTATATTACAGCATGTGAAACTTTAAATATGCATGGAGATTGTGATAGTTAAAAATATTGCAGTAGAGGTTTTAAACAAAATACAGCTGAGACAACTATAAAAAGATTTATCTTAGAAAGTGCATTATAAATCTGTCTGTGAGTAGGCATGTGTGATCTCATACTAAACACTTTGATATGGACATAGTTTGAGCGTGTTTGTGTGCTGCAGGATGTTGCTGCACCTTGAGATGTTGCTCAAGTGTAAAAACTATTAGATTCACTTCATTAAAATTCAGATGGAATTCAGATGTTGATCACACGTCTTGTCCTACAACATAATGCATGGTGTCTGTCGGCTCATGCAAGGATTTCTCTGCTATTCCTGAGCAGTCAGTGATTTGGCACAGCATGCGTTTGGCTCATAGGAATGTTATTTAGCTCCAAAGGTTCTGTTTGAAGACAATCATGCCCATAAACACGCACGCACACATATACACACTGAGCACACATTTGGCCTGATGCTTCTTCCACTATATCACACCAAACTACTTTACTGAATTCTCTTCTATTATTGAATGAAAGCATATTACTGTCATTTTTCATTTACAGGGGAACGCAATCCACAGTAAAAAGTTCCTTTCTCATTAATTTCCCTTTGCAGAATCTGCTCTTCTTCCCTCCTGAGAAATGGGGAAATAAGGCCGATAAACAATTTAGACAGATGCTCCATCAGAGCATAGCCGAGGAAGTCTCGCTCCTTATTCAGATCAGCTTTTTACTTGCAACGCTAAGGTCGATGCAGAGGCATTTGATGATAGGACAATGTGTACAGGCTGCAGATCTTCCTGAGCTCTGTCCACTAGGGGGCTTCCTACAGTGGGGGGGCACTGAGATCATCCAACAGGGACTGAAGGTCAAGAGGTGACAATTTGTTGCAGATATACTCAAGTATCATCTTTCTCAAGTTTATTTATTAAGTCATACATCTGACCATAAAAAAGTTAAATGTTTTTACTAAATACTAATAATATTATTATTGGTCATTTGCATTTAAAATGCTGTTTAGAGAGAAAAGTGCCCTTTTCTTTGATTAATTGGTAATTGGTCATAAACTGGTATATATTTAAGAAAAATGGATATGAGGAGACAAAAAGAGTTCTGGGTCCATATTTATTGAGTATGAAATTAAGTATTTCAGAGAGCTACAGGAGTGTCCAAACATGTTAGGAGTTGTCAGGAGATAGAATTCAGGCAGGAATGTGCACACAATCTATGGAGGAGGAGAGACATCCACTGATGGTGACAGTGAATTCATTGAATGTGAAATAAGGATTTGGCAAATGCTACTTCTAAAAATGTTTTGAGCACAAAAAGCAAGGTTCTGTTTATCTGACAGAGAAAATGCAGCTTCATAAAAGTGATGATTTACCTCTTTTACAACCAGCCATTTTTAACAGTAATATATCAAGCTTTGATTGATTGCACAGCTCCTCGGAAAATGTGCAAATTAATTCATGCCTGTTCCACGTATTGTAAAGTTATGGACAAACAAGCTGCATCCATGCAAATCCTGTTTTTTATTTATCTGTTTATTTATTCTTTTATTTGCTATGAAACCCATTCAGAACTGTGTTCCAAACAGACAAAAAACATTGTAATGGTGGATTTCTACTCTAAATGCACTCATGAATGACAGGCAAAAACATTATTTTTTTTTTTGATCAGGATACTTTATTTTCAATTTCAATTGATGAAGAATCTTAATGCAGAAATCACCTCATAGTGAAAATGACAAAAATGGTCATAGCAGACCTTTTTTCAACAATTGACAATGACTTAGTTTTCATGAATGGCTCATTTATATCAATGAATAAACTGATGCTTTAAAACACATTACATAAATAGTTCGCATCATGACTCAAAATATCTATTAAAAGTAGCATAAAAACACAGTTTGGGTTGGGAATATTAAGCTGGAGTTATACTTCTGTGTCGAATTGACACCTACGGCATAGGCTCGGCATAGACGCCTATCCTGTGTCATAGCCTACACTGTAGCTCGATGTGCATGTATTCCTACGACAAACAATGCACCCAAGTTTGTACATATCCCACATAATTTGAAAGGCTGCGATCACATGAATAATATATAACTAGTCCATACCCATTGGTAGCTTTGTCACCTTCTACCTATGCCAATCCTCAATGCCTATGTGGAGTTTCACATAGATTGACCACGTCAGTGAGTAGAGAAACGTGGGACAGACAGAATGACTGACTGACAGAATGACACACTGACAGTTTCCGTTATTATGTACAGCATACCATACCATGACTTAGTCATACCAGAAATGAGAAAAAAACCCCAAACATCCGGCCACAGGGGGAGCCACAGCGATCGGTCGCATCTTAGCCATTTTTTAAGCATTTTTCTGTTGTTATAGCGCCACCCAGTTGCCAATTAGAGTTAAATTTCTCCAGTCACCTTGAGGCGTCCTGTTCTACATATGTACTAAGTTTAGTAAAAATCGATGTGGTGGTTAGGCCTAGATAAGAAATTAGCTCAGTAGCGCCCCCATTTTGTTTGATGGGGTCAATAATGGAGGGGTCCCGTCAGATTATGTGTGGTCATATGCCTACAAAGTTGCGTGGTGATCGGTGAAACCCTTGAGATGTTATACACCTTTATGTGATGAGCCACGTCCTCCGCAATATTCATTGCCTTATAGAAGCTCAGTTTTAGTAAGTTTTCCAACTTTTGTTAAGAGGGAACTTTAGATATTGGTCCCTAGATTATGTTCACCGAGTTTCATGCAGATCGATCAAACTTCCTAGGAAGAGATCGATTTGAAGTGTTTTTCAAAAAATTCAAACCAGAAGTTATGGGTTCTTGTGGCAAATTTGTTCCTCATGAGGAGAGGCATCTCTGTGCACAGTTTCATGTCTCTACGACATACGGGGCATGAGATATGCCCATTCAAAGTTTGCAAATTCAATTGGTTGCTATAGTGCTCCCCTTTGGCCAATTGATGTAATATTGCTTCATTCGCATCCTCCCATGACCCTCTACCACTGTGCCAAATTTCACATTGACTGACCAAGTCAGTCAGGAGAAAAATGTGGAACAGAGACACAGTAGGGTTGGGTCGGTATGAGGGAAAAAAAAATGGTCCGGTTTTTGTGAAAAAAACGCATCAAGTCGGTAATACCGGATTTTCGCCACTTGGGGGCGCAACTGACTCATTTAAAATAAAAAAACGACAATAGGACAACAGAGTGACAGTAACACGTTGTTTCTTTTAGGTATTCCTTACAAATAAATTTTGCAGCTTACTCAATCAGCGCAAACAAGGGTTGCCTCCTTCGTCTGGCTCAAAGCCAAAGTGTTGCCATAGTGGCGCATTCTTTGATTTCTTCGAGACTAAATTGGCCGCCATTATCGACTCCCCAGGCTACAGTAGAGGCCTTGGCGCATGCACTCGCACCCCCTAGCTCAGTCCCCGCCCCACCCCCACCCCCCTCTCTCTCCTGCTCGCTGTGCGCTTGGCGAAGAGGCAGACACAGGTGCTCACAGACTCGGGCGTACTATAAGCGGAGTCGAGCGCACTTCCACGTTGTAGTTTCCTGTAAAAATGTCCGTGAAAAATACATGCCGAGCAGTCTTGTGTGACACTGGTGCACGGAGCGTGGTCCGCGCGGTCGTGCTTTGAGCGCACAGGGCTTGCGGACGTCCGCTTTTACCGGGCGGACCTCCGCGGAGTCTGCTCCGCCTACGTTCCGCCCGAGTATGCGGTCCGGTCGGTCTAAAAAAAAAAACCCGGTCCAAGACGGAGTACCAAACCAAATTGGTATTACCGAGAACCGACCCAACCCTAAGACACAGACACACCCACACACCCACAGACAGTGTTTTCGTCATTATGTAGTAAGATAATACAATAATTATGCAATGTGAAATGTCATAGGTTTATACTACTAAGGTTAACATATTGTATTTGTGGGGAAAACGTGTTATTTTGTTGGTAAACCTTGTGAGCTGTAATAAAGCTGAAATTTGTAACGTTACCTCTGTTAAATGTTGCTGTTGTTCCCAGCTTCATATGAGTTGAGGAAAATCAGCCAGCTGCTAGGCTAATTAATATAAGTAAAATACTATATGCTTGTGCTAAAAACGTTTGCATGTTATCTTTGTAGGGAAAACGTGGCTAGTAAAAGGTAGTTATTTTGTTGGTGAACCATGTGAGCTGTAATAGAGCCGAATTTTGTAACCTTACCATTGTTAGATGTTGCTGTTGTTCCTGGTGTCATATGAGTAGAAGAAATCTCCGCTAGCTGCTAGGCTAATGTATACAATGAAAAATGCGTACTTTTGTTTGAAATTGTCACTATTAAGCCATGTTTAATGAGTGTTTAATGTGTATTTTAGGTGTGTTTTGAATCGTTTAAACTTTACCAGCACTCACAGAAACCCCACCACTAACTGGCGTTTTGGAGGGTTAACTGCAGAGTGACACACCACCGTAAAAGTATAAATGCTCACAACGGTGTAGCCATGTGCGTAGGCTACAGTGTAGGCTCTGTGTTAAACCAACACACAACAATAGGTCCGCCTTTAGTTAGCAGCATTAAAAGACATAAACTGTGTATTCATTTTGGGATTATGTTTTTGCTTAGTCACTAATAGTATTGCCAATAGCCGTAAAGCTTACATACGTATAAAATTTGAATTTGAATGTTATAGATTCTTATTGGACATCAGTGTAGAAATGTTCTTAAATACATCTTAAATCTCACTTTGGGGTGGGAGTGTTTTTAGCCATGGTTTAACTTTCAAACCAGTGTGTTTCTTGAGAGGCAACTGTAATACACTGCAACACTCTGCTAAACTTTTCAACCTCAACAAAGTGTCAGTCAACCAAGTCCATACAGTGTAAGTGTTTTTGCCTCGGGATAGAAGTGAGGAGTCGGGAAAGAAAAGGAAATGATGCACATGAGGGAAGGATGAAAGATAAAGAGCTGCAAGTCAGGAAACAGTGACGGAGGATAGAGAGAGTCAACAGGAGAGAAAGAGAAGAGTCAGAGGCTGAAAGTTGAGAAAAGGAGCCCTCCCTTCTTTAAAGCGCCATGTCAGCCAGTGCTGATGAATGTGGTCAAACATCAATACAGTGTGAATGATGAGTCCTGGCACCACGTTGTTACCCACACACACGCACACACACACACACACACACACACACACACACACACACACACACACACACACACACAGGGCTACAGTACATTTACAGTTGTATGCACTCACACAGCACTTTGCAAAAGTACCCCCTCCTTTTTTGATCTCTCTAACCTCCATTTCAATTTCTATATTAAAATGTCTCCCATTGTTTTATGTGACTTGGCACATTGCTCCTTGCTCTCCAATGTCAGCGGGCTGATAAATAAATCGATGTACAGTAAAGGGCAGCGTTATCATATGCCATGATGGGCCGGTGTGCTCTGCAGCGGCTGGCTCGTCTCTCATTCCGAGCCTCAGTCTGTTTTCAATAAAAGAATTCGATGTGAAGCTCACCTGCTCGTGAGTCATGTGACATGTTGTCTGATATGACCTTCTGTCTCTGGGAAGGATATTTGGAATATTTCTAAAACAAGTTGCAGCTGAGCAGGTTATAGGTGTTGGCTTAAACTCCTCGCATTCAATTTTATAATAACTATATTGACCAAATTGATTTTTTGGGGGAAATAGAAAACAAAACAACAACAGAAATATTGTTGTTGTTTTTTTTTGTTTGCTTTTTTTTTTTGCCAGAGTTTGTAAAGTTTGTAAAGGTGTCGAGTAAAGTAGATACCCTTTTACCCTACCTCTACACCTGCCCCTGCTTTCTATTTGACATCAGACAAAATGTTACATAATCCCTATACTAATGCCAGCATGTCATACTGGACATACACTTTAACATGAGTCCACGTTATCAGTTCATCACTATAGCTGTTCCATAAATGCACCCTTTTAACTGAAATATAGTGATTTTTAACATCAGTCCTGACCCCTTGTTCCTAAAAAAATAGAAAAGGAAGATTTCTCTCAAATCATATCAACATTTTATTCATTTTATTTTTTCTTTGCCTTTTTATTGGATAATACTGGCAAAGAGGACAGGAAATCCGATTCAGCTTTATTTATATAGCACTACTGAAACAATCATGCAGCCCAAAGTGCTTCACAGAGCTAGATAAAACAGCACAGACAAAAAAGTAACGAGAAAAAAAACCAGACAACAATAAATAGAACTTTGCACAGCTAAACATTACAAAATTAAACAGTAAAATGTTCAAATAAATAAATGTCAATATGAAAAATAAACTAAATAAACACAAGGGATAAAAATTGGTAAAAAAGACTAAAGATAAGACTTGAAAAATAAGGCAATAAATGATGAGGCACCTCGAGTAAAAGCCAAGCTAAAAAGAAATGTCTTAAGATTTGCTGTGTGATTTTAGACAGCATGCTGGCATCGTGGAATCAAAGAGCATCAGCCTCTAGTGTGACATATAATATGCACCTCAGCAGCACTTTCTAAACAATAGCAATGGCATAACATGGCAATTACAATAATTTACTGTCCCCTGTTACATGTCAGCTGATCTTGTCCTCTGATCGGAGAGTAAGGAGCTCCTGGACTTCACTGTTTTCCCAATTTGCGGACATTTTCGACTGCTGTTCTTTGTCTTTGAGTTAGCTGCTAACTGCTATATGTTTTCAATCTCCAGCAGTAGGTTGCATGCATAAAGCCCAGTTCAGACCAAAGATTCATGACAAGACAAGTTGAAACAGGTGACCACTTGTAGTGCGCCATTCTGCAGCATTCTAAAAACCTGCAGGTTCACACCAATGCAACTAGATGAGACGGTGTATCATCTCTATGCAACAACTCGATGTACTTCTGTTCTGATTTCCAGCTTTTCAGGCTTATTTTGTGGCTGAATATAATTTGTAGCTTCTTAAAATATGAATGAGGATAGTGATAGTGAGATACTGGCTACAGTTGCATTTGTAGTAGTGATGAAACGGTAAAAAACATTAACAAAACAAGCGTCAGATGGACTGTATTCATAATTAATACGGCACAATAATATAAATAACTAGCAGCAATTAATTAGTAAATGAGTGTGTGTGTGTGTGTGTGTGTGTGTGGTGAAGGGCATAAGAATATAGCAAGCAGCAGCAGTGACCCACCATCCAACACCGGCATAGATGAGCCTATGCCGGAACCAGTTGCTGGCAATTTGACCAGCTGAGTTGCAGGTGACACCGTCATTTGACACTCACTCGACCAGGTCACACCGCTGCAACTTTTCTCTACCGCGTTCTAAACTCCCATTCGGCGATTGTACCTTACATACAGCATTGCCAGGCAGCATAATGGCACGATATTTCTACCTTGAACAGGAAGTGTAAAAGGGGCTATAGTCTTTGTACATGGGGCGCATGCTCTACCAGGGATCCATGCCTTGACATTCTCTTATTTTAAACAACTTTTTGATACCCTAAGGTAGTAAACTGTTTTGATCTTACACATGCTTTGCAGGGGTGTAGCACCAAATTCTGGGCCTTGTGCATAAGCAGTCTCTGTGGGCCCCCACCCTTCCTCTCTTCATCCTCAAGGTCAGTTTATTTTCTATAGCTTTTCTTTCTGTCTTTCCTCCCTATTTTGGAACCACCAGTTTCCCTTTTTCAGGGAGAGACGTGACAAAGTACATCGGTGCTCCAGCAGCATCAGTACGTTCAGAGATACATCCTAGTGCAAGTTGGACTAAATTATTTTAAGGGTAAGAATGGCCTCAGAGATTTTACTTTTTTATACGAAGTCCAGTAAACAGATTTATTTAGATGATTTTAATTGAGTTATGGCAATAGTTACTTAGAAATAAAAAAACTGCAAACAAAACCAAACTTTTCATTTGAGGCTTTTCGAAGGCCCTTGGTAATCAGTCCCACCTTCCCTCCACTATGCCCTTGATGATTTCTATCGTTTTAAAAACCTAAGTGAAAGCCTTTAATTTAACCAAAGTGGGTTAGTTGGTTTTTGAACTAACTGAAATCTATTTTCCAGGTAGTTACTTAAGCAGGAGTCTACAACCCCTATCACCATATGCCATGGTTTATTAAACTTTTTTGAGAGTAAAAATTACTCCCACTGTATATTTAAGTGCCATTATAACAGTGAAGCACTACCATTTCTAAAAACCAAATTCCTGTTCACATAGTGTATATGTTGCATATGTGGTGCAGAAATCATGTAGCTTCCTAAAATATATATATTTCCAACATCTTAGAGAGGGTGTGTCCTTTGTCTCAGAAGCATTTCAGAGAAATGACACAGTGTTTGTGTAATGTGCCCCTGGTTCACAGGTTGAGGTATGATGCCTTGATGGATCACTTCTGCCCTTTTCTTGTTTTTCTTTTGCTTCTCTTGCTTTGAAACATTGAGAAGATGTAATGCCACTGACTTTTAATAATCCCACAGATTTAACGGGTTGTAAACACACGGAGGTTTAATCAAAACCGCTGTCGGTTTGTTTGTTTATTTGCGAGTTTATTTGTAACGTGTATGTTCTGCTTGATTTCTCCATTTCTGCAGCGGCGCTCCCAGTCTTGACAAGCACTGTTTCATCCCAGTGTAATTGCATACACACCCCTCCCTTCCTATAATTACTCACTTGCTCATCACACCCGGGACATGAAAAACAGAAAATGACCACATCTACCATTTCGAGCAGTGTGTGTCATCTTCATCGTGTTCCCCCCTCCTCAGCCTCTGAAATGCCTCCTCTCCCATTCGTTAGCATAGCGTCTCCTCTCCGCTCAGCCCCGGCCTCCCATCTATCACGGCGGACCAAGGCAAATGGAGCTTTCAGCTGAGTGGTGATAAGGAATCGCAGCCACATTAAAACATCTGTCACACCTCCAGAGCCACGCACAGCGGGCGATACAGCGGCTGGGGAGGAGGCGGAGGACCGGGGGATGAAGGGGTGAGGAAAGGAAGGTGGTTGGATGTGAGGAGTGGGAAAAAACAAAGACAGGAGGTGGGGTCTACAACCTAAATTTGGGAATGCTCAAATTTGTGCTTCATCTCCCCTTTATCCTTTTTGAAGTTATTTAAAAATTTCATTTTTCCCTTGCATCCATCTTGTTCTACCCTCTCTTCCACCCTCACTCATATTCCACCCTGCACACTTGTAATTCCTGGGTCACAAGTGACACAATAATGGGTTCACTTAACCCAGTACCCATGGGCAGAAAACCGCAGAAGACAAGAGGTTGTTTTGACCCACTATTATTGTATAAATTACTGTTGGGTTATTTACAGGGGTTTAAATCACAAGTTTCATCACGAAACAATATTCTATCAATTCTTTGGACAATGATATGATATTTTTGATGTCACAAAGTTTGCCACAATACAATTTTGATTTGTTTAACAGGTTGTATGAGACGATATCAGTAAATATCCTTATTGTCTTTCTTGGCTGCTTACCACAAACTGCCTGGGGCTGGGCCACTGGGAGGTGTGCTTGAACGGAAATGGTGCAACGTATCCTCATACAATGGCTCGTATATCTTACGAAAATGAACACACAGCTGTCCATATATCTATCAGGAATGAAGGTTGATGAAGGTTACATATTTGATTAAAAAAGTTACACACTTGAGGTAAAGTTATAAAACATGGTGGTGACATTCCTTAAAATGACTCAGAGTTCACTTGGTTTCACACGGTCCTGAACACTAGTCTCCTGGGGGTAAGCCTCCTGTTTTATGACCTGTCCACCACGCAAACTACTTCTTTATTTACTCCCATCAGCGCATTGGTCAGGTGATCATAGCCTTCCCAAAATACCCAAATTACTGGCTCATGATTATGTGCGATGTGTATGAATTTTGGTGCATTACTTTTTGTGGGTATATGTATGAACAGTGCATGAGGACAGCCTGAATGGTGACACAGACATGCCATGTTGATTATTGAATCGATATATCAGTCAGTGGTTTTGAATCTTTATAATCTACTCTAGCTCTTTGTTGCTGATTGTTAATAAAATGTCTATCCTTTGCATTTCTAATGACTTTACATTTGTTTATATTTTAACATAAAACCTATGCATCTTTACGTGGTTTTGTGTCTCTTTGCGGTCATTTTCGGCGTGGTAATTTTGTGTGTGGTCATTTTGTGCCACCTTGTGGCTGCTTGGTGTCTCTTTGTAACCATTTGCAGTTCCTTTGCATCTCTTTGTGGTCTTTTTTGCCATTTGTTGTCATTTTGGGTCTCCTGGTCGTTATGTGTTAATTTGACTGACATTTTACCAGTAAAGACCAAAAGGGAACCTGACACTTTGGGCCCCTGGACCTGTGACTGGTAGGCACATTCAGTAATCTATCCATAGTCAAAACAACCCATTGATTTTGGGTAACCCCTGTAATTCTTTGTGTGTACCCCCCCTTCCCACATTATATGTTTTACCACCCGTCCAGTAAGACCACACTTCAAAGCAGAGACCACTTCAGCAGTTTGTATGAACTTCAGGATGAGGCTTTATTGATCAGACATGTGCATTAGGAGTCAGACACACATATACATACATATACGAACAAGTGCTTTTCTTACAAAGTATCTGATGATAGCTCTTCAACCACCAACCACACACACACTAACTCACATAAGGGCAATCCACACACACTTCAAAAAAATCTGCAAAGAACAATAAAAAGTCTCCAAAGGACAATGCAATTATAGCAGTACACAACAAAAATACAAATTCGCCAAGATACAGTATCTATAATTACTTACCTGGCATGTTTTATTCAGATTTCGCAAATGACTTCAATGTCTTTTGGGTAATCTCTGTGATAGAGATAAATCCACACAGTAAGTGGTGCATGCTGTGTACTTATCCATGGGTGAGTGTCTGTGTCTCAGTCCAATTGTTTCAGCGAGGAAGCTAATGTAGCTTCAGTTTTACATTTTAAAGCTGTTTTCCAGTGAATTAGCTTGAGTCTTTCCGCCGCTCTGTCCGTTTGTTTGTCTCTCTGCATGCGTGTGCTTGGAGTGATCAATGCACAGCTACAGCTGGTTGAAGGGGACCAAATCCATTGAACAGTTGATTTGGTTCCATTTTACCAGCTTTAGCAAAGCATTTTAGGGGGCGAGTCTGGTCCGAAAGGTGACAAGAGTGGAGAAGGAGGAGGAGGAGGAGGAGGAGGAGGAAGTGAATAGACAAATCTGGGACCTGAAAGAGAAAGAGCGAGATGGAGGAAACTATAAGAAAAGGGCTTGTCCATACACAAGTAGCATCAAAGAAGAACTCATTGTACATGCATGAACAAAACACGTACACACGCAAACATGCAGAGACATTGTAAGCAAAGAGTCATTGATTATTGGAGGAGACCTTGCCCTTGAAAGCGTGCATGTTACTGCATAGACAAAGCAAATATATACAAAAAAGGAATCAGATTTAAGAAGGGAGAGGAAGGAAAAAAGACTAGAAGAGTGTGTGAGGGAGAAGGAGAGATAAAGGAGGCGAACAAGCAATGTGGGTGATGAAAAAGAGATGAGAAAAACAGGGAGCAGGGCCCTAAGAGATAAGAGAGGAGCGCATATAAACGATGGTTCCAGACAAACTTGAGAAAACAATGAATTCATCACCCAACTGCCAATACTGCTAATGAAGCCAGCGGATAGGACAGCAGGAAAATTAACTCTCATTGACCTCTAGCGCTATGTGGAACATCTCTTTCTCTCTCTCACACACACATACTATTGCAAACACACTTCCTCCTCTCTGTTGTTCCTCTACTCGCTTGTATTTCAGATGTTTTTTGGCCTGTGGTTCGGGCCCGTTCAGCCCTGCTGCTTGCCTGAGCGCTGTGGCACAGAGATGATGTACTCAGCAGTCTTCCTGCTCGCTGCGCGGCTCTGCTTGTCCTTGGTGGAACTCACTCATTTCCTGGTTCAATTAGCAGAGCTAATCATTTAATCATTAGGAAATAAACTGTTTAAGCAGAGTCTTGGCCCTGGAATCTAAACTATTGATATTTTTCTCTGGATTTTTCTTTGTTTGTTTTGCTTTTTGCACAGCGGACTTCAGCTTTTAAAAAAAGGCAATTTTTGCATATCTTATCCAACACAGTACCTTCCCCTATAAGAGACTACATTTTGGTTTTAAAAGCTCAAATTTGCTACAATCAATTTTATATTAATAATGGATCAAATGTCTAATTTAAAAATGGTTGCTTGTAGTGACAAACTCACAGCAAACTGTTTAATCAAAATCTTGGCACTGGAATCCGAGCAATATTTTTGTCTTTTTTTTTCTCCCGCCCAATTGATTTCAACAAATTATTACTAAATTCTGCAGCTCTGCTCAGCTCTACAGCACTTTACAGCAACTGTCAGCGTATTGTTTTGTTTTTTACAGCCTGCATCTTTAGTCGTTTGATTTAGCCTCACTGTTCTCATCATCAATGTCACTGTCTACAGCAAGCAGCTGTTGCCAGTGAAAAAGCTCTCCCAAACCCACCGTGCACTACCTGGCCAGCACCAAACAGCAGACGTGCAAGGTTAGCAACTAGTTGGTGAACATACTGGAGCATTTATTAGCTGAGGATTCAGATATTTCTCTCAGGAGTTGGGGAAGATGAGACTGAATGAACTTACATTCCTACTGTTGCTAAATGAATGATAATGTGTGGAAAAAAGCAGGCTGTTCTCATTCCCAGAGAATCCAATATGGCAGTTTGGTCAGAAGTCATCTGTGTCTGATTCTGACGGACAAGGTAATCTTTAGGGTCTGTATGGGATGCACTGGGCTTTCAGCTAACTCCTATATGCGGCCTAGTGTAAAGAGTAAGAAAGTCCAAGCAGGGGTAGCTGAATAGGTCAAACAAGACAGGACTTTCCCCCAGGACAGGGGTAGGCTCTTTAGCCCCTCAACAATGGCTGTGGCTTTGACCAAAAATTAATTCATTTAAATAATTCATTTATCATTGTTGTAGGCCTTAAGTGATTCTAATATTATCAAATTGTAAAATGTGTAACCTATAGGCCTACACAAATTTAAAAAAAATGTTTTAACATTTCGTCAACTACAATTTGAGTCATTGCTATGTCTGGCATGGTGCCTTTTCTCTAAATTTTGCTGAACATCAAGAGCAGTGGCTTGGCTTGAGTCTCCTTGGCAAAGCTCGCCGTGAATTCCAAATCCAGAAGGGAGACGTTTTCGAGGAAAATATTGAATTTAGTAGTGCGTAGACAGATTTGTTTACTTTTGCTGCAAGGTACCAAATATTCATAAATACTGCAGAGTAGTGACCTGATGGTAAAACATATTAATGATTAGACCTAGCTATAAGTAATGTTGATAAGATTATTTAGACATAATGAGGCTGTGTTACGTTCATTATAAGGCTAAAATATATTTTGCGGCTCCAGGCAGATTTAGCAAAATTTTTTGGAAAAGACATAGCTCTTCTGGTAGTAAAGGTTGCTGACCCCTAACCCAGGAGAATGGTGTTCTTGTCCCATGTGAAGTTTGTTTTAACAACGTTACGTGGGTAACATTATGGGACATACTTGTTAATTCATTGTAAAAAAGGATTTTGGATGTGTAAATAAAACATATGCACATCATTTGAATTTTTTAATATTTTATATTAATCAGCAAGTGAAAAAAATGGGGTATGGCTAATGGGTAAATTATACCAACTCTACCTATTTGTTAAAAGTAACAACTGCAACATAAAAACATATCATAAAATATACTCTCCAAAATATACTCTCTCAGGTCACCGCACATTTATTGGGTAGACTCTTCAGATTTGTTTCAACAGTGTACTTCTGTAAGTTAAGTAACAAACACAAACCATGACCCTTTATCTAAACCTAACCGAATAGTTTTGTTGCCTAAGCCTAAAATAGTTTTGGTGAAGAAACCTACGTTTCATGTGAAGTTTATTTGAAAAGACACCAAGCATGTAACAAGTGGAAACTGACACACTGTCCCTGAGCATCCAAAATAGACGCTAGAGGGGTACCTAAAGCATCATAGTTTGAAGCGTAGGGCCACTGTCTACGCTTTTATGAGTTGGGAACATGTTGAAATAAGCAACTGTTATGGTGGAGATATACCAAATCTGGCAAAGAAGCAGAAAGACATGCCAGGCTCCCAGTCTGGCTTGGTCTGGCTGGTGGGCAGTGCTTGGTTTTGGCTCAACTATTTTCAACTTAATGGCCAGGTCACAAACTTTCGCATTTTCCAGCCAAACAGTATACTAAAAAATGTTTCTGAAAACATTTGAATCAAGGAATAAACAAGGCAGTAACAGAATCTTGATATTTGAAAGGTGCTACCATGTTTAACAGTTTGATCAGAGTTTTGCATTGTGATGGATGGAACTTATTTGCATAAAGCTGAGGTCCAGTCATGATTGTGCAAATTCAGATATAACAAATAGTCCGTGTACTCGCTGTGCTGTGTCCATCATGCAACATGTGGCTAGATCTCCTGCTTGTCACATAAAATGACAAGGATCCGTCAATTTCACATAAGTCAACGGATCCAGTGTATCATTATCAATGTTGTGTTCACGGCTTGTTTCTGCTGCCCGCAAGTGTCTAAACACTCAATGCAGCTTTAAAGGATTTGGCTGATATATATTTTATATTCTTCTAACTGTCAATAAATGACATGAAAACAAAAGTATTGTATCTGTGTATCTAAAGCCTGATATTTCTCTGTGTCATAGAGCGGCAATGTTGTCGAAAAACTATTAAAAACACATCTGTGAGCCACACTGTTGCACTGGCTGACATGTTACTGTAGTTTATTTTGACTCAATCCCACATACACCATCCTGCCATCCTGCTGCTGACAATACTCTCTATAACACCAAATGTGGATTAATCCACCACAGAAAATAGTCCCAGTTAGATGTACTATTTCCTCCTGTTTGAGGAGTCATTGGGGTGGGGTAAAAAAAAATCAATACAGCATAGTATGACGATATTTTTGTGTTGCAATAGTATTGAGTTTTTTTATTCTATAAATTATGACAATACAAATTAAACTGTCACTTCTACTAAAATAATATCATCAGTTGCTTCTTAAGTCCACTAGATACATTTTGCTGCTATAAAAAATGGCTGAAGTGTGATGAACAGATAAAACATGTTCAACAAGGTTTTCCTTTGAGGTTATAATGTGCAGTTGACAAATAATAATAAATCACCATATATGTTATTGCAACATGATTTTAATCGCAATAATATTGTATTGACTTATATATCATGATAATATCGTATCGTGGGGCCTCTGGTTATTCCCACCCCTTGTCATGACTGTGCATACCCACTGCCTTTCACCAAAATGTAACACTTTGAAAACTGCCTTCATGGATTTCACTTGACTGGCTCCTAAGTATTTAAACCAGTATTAAACAGTCACAGCCTATAGCTCTACTGGGTTTTGGCACTTAAAAAGAAGTGTGTGTGTGTATGAGAGAGAGAGATTACACTGTCAGTCCTGTATCAAAGCTGTCCACCCCTCTCTAGATAACAAATACATCAGCCTCACTGCACACAAATCACATTAAAAAAAATAAATGCTTAAATACTAGCAGTGCATGTAAGGAGCTAAGGAGCAAGACAGGGCCCATTCACTCTTTCTTTCCTTCTCTCTTCCTCCCTCTCCCTCCATCTCTCTCTCTCTCTCTCTCTCTCTCGCTCTCGTGTTTAATAAACTTGTCACCCAAGAGACCGGCAAATTGATGAGGGGGATGCATCCTTGACTGAGAAAAAAAAACTGAGAGGAAAAGAAAGAAGGCTGGAAAACAGAGAGGAGAACGGAGGGTGGAAGAAAGTGGGAAGTAGCACACAGAGAAGGAGAGGACGAGCTTGCATGGCCTGAATTCTCTACCTGTCCCAGAGCTGCTGTTGTTCTACCTCTGCAACATGCAGCACTGCAGTGTGTGTGTGTGTGTGTGTGTGTGTGTGTTCTGAGGCCATGTGTGTGTGTACTCTGTGCTGCCAAGCATATAAACTGTACGGATGTTCGTGTCTATTTTTGATCTCCGAGGTGTGAATGTGACTGTGCCGTTTTTGTGGACACTGATCTATGAATGTCCACATAAGACAGACAGCGTGTGCGCGAGCGCGTATGTTCTGCGTAGTGCTCGGTGAGCTCCAGTGTGTGTTCAAGCACGAATATCAACTTCAGAGGAGAAAGCGCTACACATGAAATCCTTTTCATAGCAGGATTTTCAGTAGATTAGGGAGAGAATCCCTTTGCCACGCTGTCTGCGCTTTATTCCGGCAATCTGTGGCCCACACACTCATCAAACAGGCAGCCCTCCTTCACCTCGCGCACCTCCACTCAGATCCGACATCAAACAGAATCATTACACCCATAGCGTTTTATCATTAACCTCGCTTAGATGCCTGCTGAAAGCTTCACCGGTGAGTGCTCTTTCAACATTAAACTGTAAGGCAGCTCCGTCAAGATCAAAACTACAATAAGTAAAGGTGTTGTGCATTCATAAGTTGAGCAGTTTGAGCTCAGGGAAGTGGTCTGTATGTGGGTCGGGGTGCTGCATGCGTGTGCACTCTTGCATGGCTGCTACTGTAGGTGCCCTCTATCAGGCTGACTGCATGGTTGGAGATAGGCTGGCTACTTGTCTATTCTGGGACTGTGCTGTCCGCTGCATTCCTGCCCTTATATTGGAGACAGGGGTGGGAGGAGGCGGATGAGGGTTAGGGACAGCTGGACGCCGGCAGAGAGGGAGGGAGAGACGTAGTGGTAAAGACAGTCAGGGAGTCATAGTGGGAAGGTCAGTGGGGGTGCGAGGCGTCCCCTGGGAGACTTCCACAGCACAGGTGGTGTTACGGAGCAGCTGCCGGCCCAACACTATGTACGGCCCCCGCAGGAGGACTGACACTTTGAAACCAGTCCCGCAGCGGACTCTGTCACTCTCGCTCACCGTGATATTTTCATTTCAGATGTATGGCCTGACACCGGGGCTGCACTAACACAACCTGCCGCACGCCGCCACTCCCATCACTCACTCAGCCTCTCCACTTGCTGACCATGTCGCATGCTCTCAGCTCTCTCTCTCTCCTTATCAGGACAAGTGGCTCTCAGCGACTGACTGACTGTCAGGCCACAGCTCTCCATCCGGGCGCCGTGGGAGGGCGAGGCCCGGAAGCCTCTGAGAGCATCACTTCCTGTCACGTCGAGGTGCCGAGACCGACCCCTGACGACAGGAGCCCCTGACAGTTGTGAGCCCGCTCTTACAAAATAACCATTAAAATCCACTTAAAAGTGCAGTAATCTCCTGTAATGCAGCTTTTAAATGAAGCGGACTTAGACAAACCACCGTAATGAAGGCCTCTGTGCATGTCTGATGAAGATGTTTGCCAGTTGGTAATTAGCTTAATGCAAGGCACACTATAGTAATGAAACAAGTTGACCTGTGGTCAGGCTGTAAACTTTATCTTCTGTGGCTGGCCGTATTTATTCCTGCTAATTACCCACTGACTAGAGGCAGAGGGAAAAGTGGGATGTATATATCAAACTGAGTGCAGACGTTCAGGGTGGATCTAATATCTATGGGATTGTGATGAGCATTGCAGAAGCGGTGTAAAATAAAAGTCCATCAGGAGAGATCAGGCTTTAAGACTTGGCTGGCGGTTCGGCCTCCTCTCCTCAGCGAGGCCCTCTTGTCATGAGGTTAGTGGTGCTAATGCTGCTGCAGTCCACTGCAGACACAGGCTGGCTGGATCCTCTTCCACCGCCAACCCCTCCTCCCCCTGCATTCGGACGTGAGCAGCACCCAGCGGCTGACTCAGCACTATTCCTGCGCCTGATTGGTTGATCAGAGAAGGAGACAGGAGCGTAACAGGACCCTTTATCCTCTGCTCAGCCACTTCCTCACTCCCTTACTCTACCTGAAGATAAAACACGTCTGTCTGATAAAACGCTTCCTGACCTTGTGCGGCTGCTTGGCTCAGGTGTCGCACTGTGGCTACCGTACCTTACGGCGGTGAACTTTTTCTCTATCAGTCGGCAGCCCTTTCAGGGTTACTTCGGCCTGTAACGATAGAATCTTCTATGTAAGCTATGTTCCACTATGTAGTTCATAGTATGTAACAACTTTGACATTATCTCCACAGACATAAACAGTTAGGGCACCTGCTTGACCTTGTGTTCATATTTCATCCAACCTCTTGGCAGTGGATTTGTTTAAAGCGCTTTGACCAATTTTGGTTATGGTCCTTAAATGTATCTTGACAGGATCTTTAATGTCTCTATAGGACATCATTAAGCGTATCTGCAGCGCTCATACTTTGTGATTATTGCAGTGTTTATCTTTCGCCGCTCTTGATTTTACCTCACAATGATTTAATCCTCAAAGCGGTTTTATTCCTTAACCTTTTAATCTAACGGCAACACCCTTAAGACGATCAATACCTATTTAGATGATATATTTAATTATATCCTCTCCTCCTCCCTCACACTCTCTCTCCTCCCTGCCTTGCTTTGTAGACCATCTACAACATATAAACAGAGTTTGACTGTCTCTTATTCACCTTTTTTAAAAAAGACCAGGGTCTGTATCCTCCATTAATATAACCTTACTGGACTCCTGGGAACTTTGTCTTTTCTTAGACTTTGCAAGAGGTGAAATTCCTCACATTAATGCAAGAAGGATGACACTGTAAGTGTCCTTAATGAACCACTTTATTCGGTAATTTCACCAAATATATATCCGGAGAGTCTTCAAGCCTGAACACTGTTCAGCAAACAGACCTTCTCGCAGTACATGCGTATGAGTCGACTAACCAGCTTTAACTGCCCCTGGGACCTGTCCTCACCACAGTAACACACCATCAATAACTGTAATGAGATTAAAAAAACATGGCAACAAGCGCAGGAAAGATCTCGTCCGAGCCAGCGTTGCTCTATGTGATTTTATGTGTTAGAAAATGCTGAGGTGTAGCTTCAAAAGTTAAATGGAAGTGGTGTGTGAAGATGCTTGGGGCAGCCAATATCGGTAATTATCTGCTCATAAACTAACATAAGGATATAAAAAATGCCAGACGCTAACTCCTGCACACTGGGCTGTCACTAAACTTCTTGTCAAAGTAGGACAAAGGGAGATAAACGAGACAGCTCGGATAGAGAGAAATGATGGGAAAAGCTTCGGTTTCTCAAGTGAAAGGAGATCGGATTAAGAGAATGAAGGGCACGGCAGAAGTTAAATGAAACAATTTAACATGTGCAGCTTTTTTAAAAGAACTCTTTTAAGACTTTTTCTTTTTTAGACTGAACGATATTAAAGTGGAAAAGACGTCACCTCGTTTCGACGGGGAATGATGTCATGATCCATGTGCGGCGGATGCCAAACCGCAGCAGACCTGCCTTCTGTCTTCACCTTTCTTTCTCCCTCTCTCTCCAGCTATGCAGACTGATTCTCACTCCGAGCACGCTCCAGCGTACCCCCCTCGCCACCTTCTCCCCCCATCCTCCTCCACCTCTTACCCCGCTCCCTCCATCCTCCTCCCTTAACGAACCACCGCCACCACTTAGGTATTTTAGCCATGCATTCATTACAGGCCGCAGCAGGGCCACAAAGGCAGCTTGATATACGCTCTGTCGTGAAACAAAAAATCCAATGCAGTTTAAGTCAGAAAGGAGCTCGGGCGTAAAGATAGCCCTGGCTGACACGCTTTCTATTGTGAGAGAGTGGGACGCCCGCTCTTTCTAAGCCTGAAAAGCGCACAGAGAGTGAAAGGCTTCATCATGACTGCTCTGTTTTAACTTGGGACAATGGGGATCGAAAGAGGCTCGAGCTAGTTAGAGCCATCGAGATTAGAATCTGTGGCAGATCAGCATCTTGGTCGCTTGTGTAAAGACGTATGTGTCGGGACAGAGAAGTGTGATTAAAGTGAGTCAACAAAGCTTTAGGCTTAAAGGCAAAATACACTTTACTATGGGTAGAGACAAAGGAATTAAAGACGAAACTACGGCGTAGACTTCTTATTGATTTTCTTATCAACTATTCATCAAAGATTAAAATATGGCTATGAAGTCAAACATTTACACAAAGCAGAACTAAATAACAATGGGTAAGATAACTATGCAAAAGGAGTCACTCTTAATGACAATCTGGTATATAAATAATGGATCAAATGACTGTGTAATGAGAAAAGGGTTGCTTGTAGTGACGGACCCACAGAGAATCACAATCCAATCACCAGAACAAATGTTGGCATTGAACATTTCTGCAAACCATGGGTACATTATATCTGTATGTTATTATGTAGCAGATATATTTAAATATGTTTTTACAACACTAAGGATAACTTATCGTTAGGTTTATGCACAAAAACCACTTGGTTAAGGTTAGGAAAAGATAATGTTTTGGCTTAAATTACCCAGATTGGTGCCACAATTTCATCTGGAAAAGTAGCGATGTCTTGGTAAAAATCACCCACTTTTCGTGGCACTATCCCTGGTGGAAAAATGGTGATTGGTTGCCAAAATACACCAATATTTGGTGGCTAACAAACTGATAGAGAAACAGCAACAGGTTGCAGCGATGTCTTGGTAAAAACAACTGCTTTTCTTGGCACTGTCCCCGGTGAAAACACAGCGACACACCACTAAAATTACCCATGTTTGGTGGCTAAAGGCCACTGAAAATGCAGCGACGACTTGCTAAAACAAGTGGTTTTGTTGTTTGTTGGTCTTGAGCAGTGGTCTGCAGTTTGGCAGGCGTCTGGCCTAGGTGACACACCATTCATCATCCCCTCCGCCTCCTGCTAACAAAGCTTATACGACATCACTTTAGAAACTTTGATACATATAAAACAGGCAAATGTAACATATTCAGAATCATCACCACACTCTGCAGTTCCCCTCAGCTTCCCAGAACTTTCACGCATCTTTTCGCTCGTTCTTTTGGTTGTACGACCAGCAACTTTACTGCTTTGGTTCAGTCTCACTGCTAATCAGCAGAGGAAAACATGTGACAAATCTACTATACACCTCTGTCCATAGCCCAACACCAAACAGCAAATTTAATGGCTATCTAGTTAGCAGCAGAACATGCAGATGTCTTTTTCTCAAGAGATGGTGGAGACCAAAACAGAGCTAGGAGAAAAGCCAATATTGGGCTTTACATTCATCAGATGGACAAACACACCTGCAAGTAAATGCTAATGTTGTTCCATATCAGCTAGATGTCTAAAAGCAACTGTTTGCCGTATCTGTCAACTGCCAACTGGGATGATATTCCAATGCTGTAGTTACACTCCATGCTGAAGTACAATTTTGAAATATCTAAGTGTTTCCATTTCTTACTTTATACCTCCACTATTCTGCATATCAACTGCAAATATAGTACTTTTTACTCCACTACATTTATTTGATACAAGTTACTGCTTTACTCGATAACCAGTAAACATGAGCATGTTGTAGCAAGTGGAGCGAATTTTAACTGCTTCTAACTGTAACAATGCATCATATCTTTTTGTGTTAAGTGTTATTCTGCAGTTTTACACTGTGGTATTGCTACTTTTACTTCAGTGAAGTAAAGGATCTAAACACTCAATCCCCACTGTGCCTCTTAAACTTTTCAAGTTAATATTTATTTGAATATTGGTCTCATTTTCTTGAGTTCTCCCCCCCTCGTCCTCTCNTTGCCCTGCTGCCCTGCAGCTTTATTGTTCCCATAACAAAACCACAGGAGTACAGGAGTCTCTCTTTCTCTTTCTGCCATCCTCTTTATCTTTCCATTTCTCTGTGCTCTGTGCCACAGCTATGACTTGGCCTACTGAGGCTTAGAGTAGCCCTCTCAGCTGTGTTTCCGGCCACAGACTGACCACCGGAGACACATGAAAGGAACTGAGATCCGACAGACACACGACCATAATGCAGCATGGTAATGTATGATATAATACACAACTTCCTGGTTAAAGGGAGCAATTAGGGGCATTTTTACCGCAAACAACACTGCCTTAATCCATGTTACGCCTGGGTTTCATGTTATCCACTATTTCTGTCTCTAGTCATTCTGTTCTACTTCTTCTCCTTTGTTTCTTCAAGCTACTATGTTAAGTTAAAGAAATGTAACACTGGCCAGTAATCAGTTTCATTATATAGGATAAAAGTTTGTTTTTTCCCCCATCACATACACTGTTAAACTGTCATCATGAACTAAGTGAAGTTCCAGTGTTGGTTGCAGCAGGCCTGTATATGTATCATATAGTAAGATGCACCATTACACTGATGTCAGTCTAACAAAGGTATAAATGACTGCACAGCACAAACAACACTAAAACTACGACTGCTACTCAGAATGCACTAAAAAAGTTTGTTACGTTACAAAATTATGTGAGGTATTTTTGTTTTTGTCCATTCTAATGGACGGAGGATCTTAATGCAAAAAACACCTAATAGTAAAAATGGCAAGAAATGGTCTTGACAAACCTTTTTTCAGCAAAAAACACTAGTTTATTTTTTCACTTAAGGTTAACTCATATCAATGACCAAAGGGATATTTAAAATTTGCATTCATTTTTTGTGTCATTGTTGTCATCACAACTCAAAAATTCCTTAATTTCTGAAGTATCTCCAGAACTTAGCATGTTGAAAACTTCCTGAGGTGAATATTGTGTATATAATCAATAAAATGCGCTAAAAGATGATTGTTACATTAGAAATTTTAATCCGAACAGTATTCCCCATTTTAAACAGTATTTCCCCAGTTTGTTTTCTGCTGACATTTAGATCCATTGTCTGTTCCAATGGACAGATAGTTTGGGTAGTTTTGACTATACATCTTTCATATAATTTTTAAACATGAATTAATAATATAGTATCTAATGTTTACTAAAAACTGTTTAAATGCAAATTTTGTTTAGCAGACTAAAACATGCCTCGCATCTCCTCCTTGCCTCATGGCTGGCCATGCTTGTTAAAAAGGGGGTGTGGCTCTAATACAGTCCACTTTAGATGATGTGGAACACTGTGATTGGCTTACAGACATCCCACCAAATAAGTCTGTGCTTTTGGGTGGAATCAGATAACAGTTATTGTAGCTCTAGACATCCTTGAAAAGTTATGTCCATTAGAATGGACGAGGGATCTGAACGGGTTAACTTTACATGTACCACCACTATCCACGTTTACACTGTACACTGACTACATCACTGCCAAGGTGGATGCTACTTTCTAACATGTATACTTTTAGTTTCATAGCAAAATAGTATATGTCAGCCTACTGGGAAGAAAAATAGATTGAAACCATAAATAATAAGCTGCTTAAGTAACAAGTCTGGTAACATTCTACATTCTTCTCATTGTGAAAACTTCACATGAAATTAATGAATGAAGTCTGATATATTTTCCTTCTCTCTTTCATAGAGCTTCACTGTTGTCCAAAAACTCATCAGTGAGCCACAGCAACATGAACACACACACACACTGTAGTTTACTCTGACTCAATCCAACTTTAACAGTTATACTGTACATGGTTGGTAGTGTACCAAATGTGGAGTCATTTGCAGCTGAAAGCAAATGCATGTTTGCTCCTGTTTTAAGGGGTGGCTGTGGCTCAGAGATAGAGCGGGTCGTCCACCGATCGGAAAATCAGCGGTTCGATCTCTGGCTCCTCCAGTCCACATGTCGAAGTATTCTTGGGCAAGATACTGAACCCCAATTTGCTCCTGATGGCTGTTCAATCAGTGCGTGAGCCTAGGCCACAAGTGTGTAAATGGGTGAATGTCACATAGTGTAAAAGCGTTTTGAGTGGTCAGGAGACTAGAAAGGTGCTATACAAGTGCAGTTTAGATACAGATACAGAAAAACTTCATTTATCCCCAAAGGCCAATTCAGTTCCTACAGTCTAGTCAGTTTATTTACCATTTTGGGTAATTATCCAAGAAAAAAAAATTTACTTTATCAACTGTACACATTTAAAACCCTTTTTTTTAGATTTACATCATCAGTAGGAACCAGTGGGCTTAAGGCTGAGTGCCATAGACATGATAGAGAAGTCAGACACTATTGTGAGACAGACTAACACATGGTTGGTTCGAACCTATCACCAGCCTTTAGAAATAACATATACGAGATCAGTGGCTTGGTATGAAAACCTAAAGGAGTTTTCTCTCTTGTGATCTCCTTAAATAACAAAGAAAATCATAAGAGGCTGGAAGATCACTTGCTCTCATTTGAAACAACTGAAAGTAAAAAATACAATAAAAAAATATATATCTCTATATCTCTAATATATATATCTATCTCTACAAATATAATTACCAGCCTGATTCTGGAGAGTCACACTCTGTACTTTTCAGACCCACAATGAGATCTGATCCCATCAAGGTGATGTGCTGATGTCGCTGGATCCGACAGGGGAAAATGTTTTCCCTCCACCGGGTGGACTCTTACGAAAGGAGACCATAACTACTACAATAGCCTGAAGGCAATACACAACCCACTCACGCTGTTCACTAAACCTATAGTTTCTAGAGTAGCCATGCTGCTGATGCAGCACTACTGCTGCTGTGTAAAGCCCACTGTTACAGATGGTAATCCGGCTATCATATACTGTAATAGTCTCTGTGCAACAAAATGGAAGCAATTATCTCAAAGCACACAACGATCGGTGGAACAGATCACAACGCATAACTCTTTATGGGTTTGGGAGATTTACTTTCGGCGACTGACTCTCCCTCTCTCTGCGTAATTCATGTTCTTTACGATCCCACTCTCTTTCTCTTTTGTTTCTTTTTTCCTTTGTCTAGTGACCATTGTTTTTTTGCTTTTCTTGTAAGCCGCGACACCCCCCAAAAAACACATTTTGTAATGTAATGTAATGTGCCACCATAGCTTCCTTTTTTAACTCCTCTGTCCTTTACCTCTTCTAACTCCAACCTCTATTTCTGTTCCTCCTTTTTTACCTCTTCAATAACACAAGTTCTGAGCAGGAAGGGTGATGACAGGGGAATGCTAACTAGCCTTGTCCTGACGCTGCACTCTCCTCCTCTTAGATATATATGTGCACTTACAGGAGGGGCGGCGGGCGGGCGGTGGCAGGAGGGGGAGCGGTGATCACAGCCCATCCCTGCCCGACTTGCTTCTGCTCTGCGGTTGGACTGACAGACTCTCTCTGACTGACTGGCTCATTTTACCAGCTGACAGGCCGCCACTGACTCACTGCTCCTGCTGCCTTGCTGGCTGCTCCACTCATCTTCCCTCCTCCTATCGTCCTGTATCAGTAACTATAGCACATTGGCTTGCTGACTCCCTGACACTCTGCACTCCTGCATGCTGCTCCCAATTACACTCCTCTTCTGGCAGACCAAAGGGAGATGGATGCATGAGGCCCCCGCGCAGACACGAGACGTGTTAGCATAGGCAGGTCGGTGAAGGCATGCGAATGCTTGTGTGTACACAGAAATCCCACGCGGCTGCATGAAAGCTGGTTCTGCTGGAGTCAAACCTCATGTACATCCTGGATGCTCATACACCAGACCAACAGGCTGGGTGATGTGATGTCATGTATTTCCAATCACAATTTAGTAACATTTAAAATCCAATGATAGTGCAGTCAAATCTGATCAACGCACAACCGCACAGTCCTGATGATGCACATTAGTTACATTTTTGTCTATTCGGGCCAATTTCATTCTACACACTCACTGACTTTTTACTTTTATTTTAGTTTTATTTTACCAGGGTGTGTCATTGAGATAAAAAAATCGCTTTTACAAGAGAGACCTGGCCAATGTAGCAGCCGTGCAAAATCACAACATAGTAAAATACACCACAAACAACATGATGTACGATAAAACAGAAGAACAGGTATTCAACACAGAGGCCTCTCAAGAAAAATCACTCCATCACTACATTCTTTATAATGACCTTAAATTAATCAGTGGATATAAAAGTTTCTATTATTTTTTGCATATCAATCAATGCCCAAGGTGCATTGTGGGGAACTGTTTTTTAATGTACCCCAGGTTTTGACAGAAACTACAACCACTAAGAGGAGCGCAGCTGGTAACTGCCAGAGCTAAGACAGAGAAAGGTAGAGAGGTATGCTGGATTTTTTTATTTAGTATCGCTTTGCAGATATAAACATACTAATGCTGTTTTCTGAGTGGTCAGCGATGTCCAAGGTGCGTTCCCACAAAGTGCATGAGAGCTTAGGGCTGTCCCGCTGTAAAATTATCAAGTACATGAGGGCTCTCCCACAGACATTCTGAGCCCTTTATACATGCTCTCCATAAGTGCGCATTTCTGCAGACTTTGCCTGAGGGAATTACCCACAATTCATAGGGGCCTTGCTCACCACGTTTTTTTTTTCCCAGCTGAAAATGCTAGGCGCTCCTAAGAAAATGCCCAGCTGGGAGCGTTTGAGAGCGCTTTGGAGGTACAACGTTTTTTTAGCTGAGACACCTCGGTTGTGTCTGGTTGCTATGATAAGGAATATCCGCCAAAGTAAACATGTCGGCACAAGGTAGAGTACATGCTTTGGATGAAGGGAAGGCTGAAGCATGCAGGGAGAGAGGACAGACTGGTCTGTGTGGGCTGATGAGAGGAAGCATATATTAATATACAGGGTTCCCACAGTCCAAACCTGGAAAAGTCATGGAATTTCACCATCACGTTTTTCAGGCCTGGAAAAGTTATGGAATTAACAATGCTCATTGAAAGTTATGGAAAAGTCATGAAATTTTGTTGTGTGTAATGAAACTGTTACAGTAATCCTTCCTGTATAAACTTAACAGCAAATTTATTTTCTGGAGCTGACGACGTAACGTATAAATATGTGTATAATGGGTCGTTTAAAAGTCATGGAAAAGTTTTGAAATCCTGTCCATGAAAATATTCCTCCATTGTTGTTGCTCAGCACTTTGGTCTATCGCTGTGGTCCCTCTTCTACTGTGACTGAACCGCTGGGTAAAAAGTGACAGTAATGAGCACAGCAGTTTTATCCAAAGTTGAATATTTTTCCGCTCTCAGTGCACATAAAAAAAAAAAAAAAAAAACACCCAATGGGCAACACTGCTGTTTGTTAGGTAGTATAAATATGCAGCGCTTCCACTGGATAGATATAAAACAATATGCTGGCCTCTGAAAAAAGAAAAAAAAAACACCTCAGTGGACATGGCCCTATAGTGTTGTGATGTTAGAACACAGGGGAGGCCCGGTGACATAGAAAAACAACCAAAACAAAACAGCAAACAAAGTGGACTGGGATATTACATTTACACAGAAATACTACATTTAAACTAAGGATTAAAGGTTTAAGATGATCCATAGAAACGCATGTAATCAGAGCAATGCAAGTACAGGCTATATTACACACCTAGTTTATACCTCAAGCATTTCTTCTGAATTTGCTTGTTGGTGCTGTTTTGACAAAAATAAATAAATTGATTATTATAGATAATATAATGATAAATTAGCTCTTGCAGTGGCGGATCTTCCTATAGGCCCCATAGGCGCCAAACCCATTTTTAACATTTCCCAGGTGACATCAGTTAAGTCCACAAGGGTTCAGAGCTTCAGGCCTGAGGGGGGACATTGCGATTGGGCCTTCAATTCTAACAATGTGCTTGTTTTCTGAACTGTAATTTTAATTGTTTTAAATCAAATATTGATGACTGAAAAAGCAACAATTTTCAGAAGCTGTTCCGCTTCATGAGACTACTTCCCAAAAATGAGCTGGTGAAATCACTCGCTCACACAGTCTCCATTCACTATTCTCATAGCCAGTAATGGAAATAACAATGTGCCCAGGAATGCATTCTATTCCAAGTTATACCTTATAAGATATATCACTGAAAGTCTACTCTATATTTTCCCTGAGATGCCTCTCCGGGCAATATATGTTTGAAATACTGCAGGAGATGGATGCATATGCTCCGAGGTGGGAGCTGCATTATGAAGGGGAACTGGGACAGATACTGTACACTCTATAACACAAATGTATTTTGAACTAATTAAAAAATGGAGTGTTTATTCTAAGGGCGAGTGGTACCGTACAATATGTGTTGTCATCAGAAGAAACAATTAGAGCGGGAAATGCCTTTTTCTCATTTTTTGGTCAACTGACAATTACTGTGTCGTAAAATTGTAAACGTTATGACCTTATAAACACAGACAGAGTGTAATTAGAATATTAGGATGACTGTAAACCCTGGCTGTAATTATGAGGGTGTCAATATAAGGGGAACCTGCGTGAGAAAATGTGTGTGTGTGTAATCTCCAGCGAGCAGGGGGGAAACAGTAGCGGTGGGGACGTGGAGGAGGGGGATGCGGCCCACCACCACCACAGTGCCCTTGTTCCTTTAATTACTTCCCTCTGCTTCACAGCTTCGCTGCATAACAATTATCCTGCGTGTTCATTTGAAGGGAGCAGACCCTCTCTCCTCATATCGTACAGTAATGGACAGGCTCTGGTGTCAGCAACATCACTTGATGTACAGAGAACACTAGTGGGAGCCATTAAATTAGACTCGGGCTAATACAACTGTCTTTTACCTTTTTTTCCTCCTGCACCATAAACAATAAACAAGTTGCCCGTGGCGTTGCTCCTTCCAGATGTGAAGTTTTTTTTCTCGATGCATCACATCTGAGAGGCAAAATGTGTTCGGCAAAAAGTATAATAACAGGAAACGAGGATATAAACTGCAAAGTGATGTCATAAATTCACAAATCCAGCTTCTACAGCTATTACAATCAATTATTCTCTGCTGGACTGTTAGATTCTTCACCTTTTAGCTGTTGGTTTGTGGTGCGCTTTGTGTCCATGCAAAGGACACACACACACGTGCACACACACACACATATACACAGGTGGATGGGAAGGGGCTGGGCCTTTTGCAGTCTATTGGAGTCTAATTCAAGCAGATGTCTGTTTAATTGATCGAAACAAATTACCTCAACATTGATCCCTGTCCCGGCGTAGGGACTGATCGGCTTTTTGGAGACGCTCTGCATGAGAGTGTGTGTGTGTGTGTTGTGTGTGGAGGGCAGGGCAAAGCTCCTCGGCTCCGACCCGCTCACAGAGAATGCATGACTCGATCGCTAAATGATAAATCGTAATTTGGTTTCTTATTATGCCGCGTGTTGTCTTAATCGATTCTCAGTTTCCCTTTGAACTGATGCGCCATCATTCTCACATTCAAACGCTGCGCCAATTAACTAATTGACTTTTAAGGCTCATAATTATGAGTAATTCATTAGGTTTCTGAAGTCATTTATTATCAGAGACACATCTTTTTTTTCCTTCTATCTGTTGTCATCTGTTCTTTTTCTTGTACGGATGCATATTGATGCCACACCAGGAAAAAAAGGTGATCATTATATGGTAATAACATGAAAAGTTTCTTGTTAAATGAAGATGTTTTTCATGTTTTTACAAATATTTTCACTAATAAGATATTTTCATGTTAAAACAAACTTTTCTTGTCAGATCTTTATTTTGTTATAACATGAAATTTTTTCTTATTACAAGTTTCTGTCTTGTTTTTTTCTTGTTAAAACGACACACTTTTCTTCTTATGAGAAATAAGGTTCTTGTTCAACAATGTAGTTTAGTGAATAAGATAATTTCATGTTCTAACAAGAAACTTTTCTTGTTAGAACAATATACTTGTCATGTTCTAATGTAAAACTTTTAGTGTAGCAATAAGAAATGTTTCTTTCTCCTTGTTCTTTCTTGTTAAAATGTGAAAACATCCTGTTGTAACATGAAACATTTCTTCTATAGCAAACATTTCTTGTTATAACAAGATATTTTTCACATTTTTTTCACTTTTCTTGTACAAAAAAAAACTTTTAAACTTACAAAAAACCTCTTGTTATAACAATACTTGTTTAGCTTGTTATAATGCAAAACTTTTCTCATAACAAGAAAAGTTTTATAACATGAAAACATCTTGTAAAAACCTGAAAAACCTCTTGTCATAACTAGAAACTTTTCATGTCATGACTCACTACTGATTGTTTCGTTTATTTTTTGGCCTGGCATCAATACACTTCTGTAGTGTTGAGAGTAATTTGTCTGTTCTGATGTCAGTGACACGTCTACTATACAGCACATGTTCCATCTCTAATAAGCCCAGGGCATGTGAACACGGTTCTGTAATGACTGAGTGCATGAGCAGTTTGCAAACTGTAAAATCACACATTTACCTTGGCTTCAGCCCGTTGCTGATACTACAAATAAAAGCTGCTTCCACAGTGTGAGAAACAAATTTGCTTTCAGTACAGATACATTATATCCATGTAATGCTACATATAAGGAAAAATAACCTCAGCAGCTGGATGAATCATGACTGTGACTGGCACTGCTGGTGTTGATAGCATATATACAAATATATACTGCAACTTGCTGACTATTTGTGTGTCCACATTCGCATTTAATTTACATTACACTCATACATGCCACGGTATCTGTGTGTGTATTTTACGCGTGTGCCTATTGTTTGAGGAATGACTTTGGGGAGTTCAGATGTACATTCGTCCTGAGATTCACTTCAGAGACATAAACATAGAAGGGGATATAATAGGCTGTGTCTGTGTCCTTGTATCAGGGCGAGACGACACATACATTACCACTCCGCCGCATCTGTTTCAACTTCCATTACTCTTTACCCCTATTATATTCTGTGGATTGCTGCCGATGCACACTTACTATAAACATGATTAAAAGAGAAAAAAAATCCCGGCAATAAACTCTGACACTTAATATAAAACTGACTTTACAATCTCATGCCTCCTTCCTGCACGCGCCTTTGCTCTCTTTCCATCATGCACATACAGTACAGGTGTACAGTGCATGGGTACATACTAACAATCCAGGAATTTATGTTTTGTGTGAGCGCACACACAATCTCCCAACCAAAGGCCATTAAGGCCTCATATTCAGCCATTCCCACTACTACACAACAGCCATGTGAAGCCTCAAAACTCCCTGATTAAAGTTCAATTTATATACATAACCACTATCTTTCTTGTGTTTTTATTGCCATAAAAATGACACCAATCTTGCAATTAAAAACAGTTTCTGTTAAAGAAATTTATTAAATCTATTAAATCCTTCATTTTATTTTGTCAAAAATACGGTTGTGTTTCTACACTGAACTTCCCATTACAAACATTTTCTGCAAATTAAGTGTTTTGCTGCAGATGCTAATTTTCTTGTCTGTTCAGCCATTTTAACTATTGCAGTTCACTGCAACACATTTTTTTCTTATATATATTTCAAATCCTGTAGAAGTTTAAAGCAGATCTCCCTTTCTGTATAAGGGGTGTACACCAGGACCCATCCATACACTATATCACACACACAAACTGGTGTATATTAAAACAGATTGTGTGGTAAGAGTGTGCAAACAGACGTCAGATCAGCGTACATGTTTTTCTACGTCAGTCTGTGATATTGTGTACAGTAAAAAAAAATGGCATTGCTTGTTTAGGTTTCATTAATGGAATGATTTTTTTTTTCTTTTTGCAGCCTACGCCGCAGTCTGGAAAATGCCCGTCTAAAGCACATTCATAAACTTTCTCTAAAATTTTGCTCAATTCTATTATTTTACTCACACTGCAGACAACATATATTCCCTGATCTTTTCATTTAACCCTGTATTATAATATGAGCACTGTGAACAAAATTAACTACCTTTCTGATGTTTAATGCTGGTGATTGAGATATCACTGATAAAGGTGCATGTGATGATAAATGATACAGGGGCTATAAATACATACATAAAGTAAGCTGCTGTGGTGCTATCATGACCTAAAGAAATGACACTGACTACAAAAATAAGAACATAGTTGTCATTAAATAAAGCAGCAACTTATTGAAAGAGACGCAGGTGAGTGCACAGCTTGCTGGCAGTGGAATCTGACAGTCCTCCCTTTTTTCTGTTGTACCAGAAAAGCAGTAAACACAGAAGAGCCATGAAGGAGTACTATAAACCCCCGACCCCCTGTGATAATGAATAATTCTTCCTCCTTTCATTCTCCCTGCATTCATCTCCTCACTGTCTCTGTTGAAGCAAACAGGTGGTTGTTTGATGCTGTCTTGGCTGGTAGTTACACAAACATACAGTTAACATACAGTTACAAAGTTACAAAGACGGCTGAGGGTGCAACACAGTTGGTGGAAATGCGCTTCTTCTTCGCTATTCTTTTCATTGACAGATCTAATGAGTGGTGGGGCAGGCGGAAGTGTTGATATGCAAACAGAGGATTAAGGGCATGCCCACATCCATTGAAGGCTAACTGGGGATTCAGCCCTGCATTAAAACTTTTGTTGTTTGATATACCGAGAGACAATAAAAAACGATCCTGGAAGTCCGGCCTGCTTAATGCATTCAAAGGCTTATCAGACGCAAAAACAAAAACACAATGGTTTGTAGTAACTCACAGACGGATTTCTACGCAAGATAAACAGTAAAAATACATTTATGTTACTAAGTAATTGAACAAGAGTGTGCGCTTGCATGTCTGTGATTGGCTGACGCAGCACTTTCCATGATGACGTCACGTTGCATTGCAGCAAAAGTCAAGGCAGGTTACATTTTTTGCTCGATGACCCTGCGTTGTTGTGCGTTGACACACTGGTTTCATTCAAAAGAATGCCCCCCCCCCCCCCCCCCCCCCCACAATTTTTTTTTTGTTTTTTTTTTTGAAGCAGGGTTCAATTTGGTCTGAATGCGGCCTAACAGTGGGAGTGGAAATGAGGCTCCTGCAAAGGTTTGACGTGTATATAACAGAGGCATGGGTACACATGGCTTTCTAAACCTAACCAAAAGAATGCATGTATATTTATATTAAGTTTTATTCATCTGGCCCCTGACGCTTGGAACAGCACATTTAAAATTGCTCTTAATGTAATGATTGACTAATGCGCTTTATCGGTAGCTGACAGAGAGAGATAAATCAATCATTTACTCATACGTTGTGTCAGGTGTACTGTAGATTTTGCATGAAATTCCACATTCACAGAGGCAGATTTTTTTGGGCATCAGTGTTCCACATGACTGATCTGTATGTAACTACTGCTAATCCCTCACTGGGCCTGTGGATTACTAGCTTTGCCTTTGCCCTTGTGTGGACTCCCAGATGGGGAACCAGCCAGTCGGTGAGCCGGTAAGTCAGCCAGCTTTACCAGCTGGCTGGCTGGGTAGCCGAGGAGAGCAGAGAGGGAGGGTCAGGGCAGCCCCGAGAAGAAGCCGGAGGTCTCAGTATGTGTGTGTGTGTGTCTGTGGATGGATGGCTGTCTAACGTGGCGCGAGGCAAAGCGGTGCCGCTGGTTTACTTTTAGTGGGGCCCCCCAGTCGTCCGGCTTTGGCTGTCTCAGCACGGTGCCGCAGTCAGCATTGTTGCATATTTAATGTCCTGATGAGAGCTTCCACCTGCTGACACAGGCAAAGTGACAGAACAATACCCGCCCAGCCCCCTCGCCACTGCCCCCCCCCCACAACACACATAAACACACCAGCCCTGAACACCATCATCAATCCAGCCTCCCTCTCTCTCTCTCTTTCTGCCTCTTTCGCCTCGCCTCATCTCACACGCTCACTCGCCACAACTCCCTCCGCTCCGATCCCACTTCAGTCTACGCTGCGCTCTCGTTTCCCTTTTGTCACTCACCCCCCCCACTCACCCCCCCCCCACCCTCAGCACCGTGCCCTTCTATCTTTGAATTCTCCCACAGTACAACGACCTTTCCCTCTGGTTCTTACAAATCACTGCAATAAATCCCTCCAACATAAAAACACTCACACACACACACACACACACACACACACACACACACACACACACACACACACACACACACACACACACTTGTACTTACTTACAAACACATTTTATGTTTTGGGGGGCTTTATGAATATGTTCCTGGCTGAAGTCTGCATTTCTGGACCCAGTTTACCTCAATGGCCTCTTCATCTGCGGCTATGATTAGAATTGTCACTTAAACTGACGGTTAATTAGCTTTGAAACACTGTCTGGCTGCATGTTTTGTAATGTTAAACAATTATTCTTGGCACAAAGCAGTTCTGCTCATTTATGATCCCTTGTTAACATTTTTTTTCTTGTAAAATAAGATTGGCAGAAAGTGTAATCCAACTGCAGATCCCTGTCAGCCCAGCAGCCACCACACAGGCACAACGCCCTGGGGTGTGCACCTGATCAGGGCCAAATTACTGCACTGAAACTGGCCCAAATAACACCTAAACAGGGACAGGTAAACCCTAACTAGGTCACATACAGTATTTATATACAAAGTAGGCCAAAATACATACGACCAAAACCTGACACGATTGTTGTACCTGCTCCCAAACCGCACCCGGATTAGTCATTGTTCCTGCACACATATACTGTACGTACCATACATACTTAATCAGAGCCTAAGAATTATCACACAGGAGCGATAAAAAAGAAGTGGCACCTATGTGTTCTGCTGGCTCAGCAGGCGGAGACAGATATCATGCAGCCTGACATTGTGGGTTTGAACCAGAACCTTCGTCATGAGTCATTTTCTCATTCTTGCATCCCATTTTTTCGTCATTTCTGCCTCTTTGAGCTAAACGCTGAAAAGCAGAAATTCCCCCCCTAACAGATTGCTGTTTCAATTGGTGCATTAAAATTAAAATGTAATATTTTTGACCTCACGTTCGTCCGCAAAAGACCAAAATCTCCACATTATATATGAGGTGTTCACAACCAGGCCAACGACTTGAGCCCAGACAGTGTGACTACACATAGAGGCGTCTGAGACTAGTAATCCGTTAGTCCTGCAGGCAGTCTCCGCTCCTTCCTCTTTCTGACCATCCTCTCGGATCATACTATCCATTAGCAAGCATTTAATCACTGCACCATTTACTGGAAACTGCTGTCTGTCTGTGGTGTGTGTGTATGTGTGTGTTTTTGTAGCAAATTCACACTATTTGATAGAAAAGCTTGATAAATGACCAAAAAAAGTAATCCAAAGTAAGCAGGAGGTGTTCTTGAAATCACCGCCATTAGGAAATTATTCCGCAATCAAACTGGAAAGACAGGAGTGAAAGAGATATCCAAAAATCTATTGCGGGGCGAGTGGAAAGTGCTGACTGGAGTTGCAGCTGCATCTATGGTTTGCTACTGTATGCATCCCTCTGCAGCACCGAGCTGACTGGACTCAATTGGGCCACATCAGGACTGAAAACACACTGCACATGCACGAGCCGCGCATGTAGGATATAGAATAAAGCACACAGAACATCTTCTCCAAAGAGTTTCCGTTATTTCTGCAAACTTAAGTTTAACTGTTTGATTTTTGTTCAGATGCAGCGCTGTAATTTTTCCCAACCTGGGATACATACTTCTTTACATTCCATAGTTGCTCTTGTTCATATGGGCATATAAAGAAGTATGTCCCCCAAGCAGGCCACTGTCCTTGGTGGCGCATCAGGCCCCCCCACACTGCCCTCCATCCTTAATCCTTCTCCTCCTCTCCCCCCACTGGCACACACCCACTCAGCGGGGAGGAAAAAATGTTGAATCGGGATCCATGCAAACCACTGAATGCTCATAACCCCCTTGTGATCCCCCTGTGGCACCTCAGAGTCCCCCTGGACATCAAGATAGAAGCTTGAGCGCACACACTCAGGATTAAAAACACACAAGTTCATGCAAATATACTCTAAAACGGCAGTAATTATGCTTAAAAAACTTTTCTAACTGTTTTAAAAATCATATTTTTCTTCTGAACTATCATAAGGTCCTTACACCTCTAAGAAGAAACATTTCAAACAGGTAAAAAAATTTCCACCATGTCATATCAAATCACAGAATAACGCCAGATCACGCAGATTAATTTACACCTGAACTGTCACAGAGAAAAAAAGAGCCAATTTTAAAAGTCATATTTCACTGTATAAAGATTTAAATTCCCCCTATTCCCACTGAAAGAACACATATTTTAAAATGCTGCAATACTACAGCATAACTACAATGTCTGGCCACCATGTGTCCGCTCTGCTTTGACATACTGTACATTATGAAGCAGTTTCTCTCTCTCGCTCATACACACACACACACACACACACACACGCACAGCACGCGATTCACCTTGAGTGTCACGCCTAGAGGTTCAGCTGCAGCGGTGGAGTGAAAGGGGTGAGGTGGGGAGGAGGTAGAGGAGGAGGAGGGGAGGGTGAAGGGAAATGAGGGAGATGTTGCACTTACCTACAGGCAGATGTTGGATAGAACCGCCCCCCCTCCTCTACCTCCACCCCCTGCCCCCACTTCCTCCTCCCCTCCTCCTCCTCCCCCCTGCTTCAGCTGGGCCGATGCACCAAAGAGAGAAGCAATAAAGCGAGAGCGGAGAAGAAAAGGAGACTGGGAAGAAGAAGTGCTTCGCTCTCTCTTCTCTCAGTCTGTGTCCCAGGTGCTGCCTCTGCAGTCTCTCTCTCTCTCTCTCTCTCTCTGTTTAGCCACACACACTCTCTCTCCCTCCTCACTCTGATCCTCTCTCTCCCTCTCTCCTCTCCTTAATCTCTCCCTCTTCCTCACACTGAAAACTTTTAGTCCGGCGCACAGCCGCTCGTCCCACCGGTCCTCCGCCTCTGAGAGCAATTCCTCTCTTTTCCTCTCTCTCCCCTCTGTGCCATTCATCTCTCTCACACACACTGTCCCATGCACTCTATAGGCTACCATGCTACGCAGTCTCCCCTTGACTGCCCACTCCCCTCTATATACCATGTGCTCGCATTGTCTCTCTCTCTCTCTTTTTCTCTCCTGCACACACACTCCACACCACATACTCTCCCACCCTCCCAGTCAAACTACAGTAGTGTTCCAGTCCCACGCTGAGCAGACGGCAGCGATGATGAGGTTGAATGGCACATGTGGCGTGGCACGTGGACAGGTTTGGGGGGAGCAGCCAGAGCAGGAATGTCAATATATCTGTGTGTGTGTGTGTGTGTGTGTGTGTGTGTGTGTGTGTGTGTGTGTGACCTACTGTGCATATCTGACGATCTGTAAATGTGTGTCAGTGTGCGTGGTGTGTGTGTGTGTGTGTTTATATGTCTGTCTTGACTTGCCCTTGTTGCTTGAGTGAACCCCATTCACCTGAGACCCCCTGCCCCCTCCCATTAGCCTCAGTCCCTGATCCACAAGCAACCCCCCAATCCCATACACACACACACACACACACCTACCCACCATCCTCTGCTGTCTCCCCCTCCCCACCCCCGACCCCCCTCCCTGTCCTCTCAGAGATCAATACCAATTTATAGGCAAATGCACAAAGGCTGAGTCGCGCTTTTAATGAATTGAACCATTGCTAACGTCAGGCATCTAATGAAGGCTCTGAGAGAGGCGTTAAGAAAACCTATGGTGGGAGCAGTAGGAAGCGCATAAGGGTTATTGGGAATGTGTGTGTTGCGTGTGTTCCTTTGTGCGGCTGTGTGTGTGTGTGTGTGAATGCTGGGTGGACAGCTGTTACTGTGTTACAATTTTCCTACCGGTCCTCCCTTTAAAATATTTGATACCACTTATACAAGAGGCAGGTTAAGATATATAAACTGGTTAAGATATATAGACATCCCAGCATGCACTGCTGCTGGAAGCACCTGCACTGCCAAACTGCAATATCAGGAAGTCTTTCTTATGTCTTTGGCTGTCAACCTTTCACCTTGAATGACAATTACAGCTAATCAAATCTATATGAAAGCGCACGTTGAGGCTGGACTGTTGACACAGCACAATATTCTATTTTCTTACATGCAAAGGACAAAAGACACATTTTTCTATATGTGTGTGGCTCCACAGTGAAGTGGAAAATGGATATTTTGTAAAAGCAGCTCTGTGATTTCCACTTGTGTTTATGCATATTCACTTAACTGCACAGGTAGCTACTGTATATTGCTTTTCCATGCTACATAATTTAACTCTTGCACTTTGAACATACAAATTGCCTGAGTGTATCAACTGCATCCGCATATGAATATGTCATACTCTGTAGCCCCCCAATAGCCCCTTTGTGTGTTCCCACCACTGTGTAACCAGTGCCATGGGGGCTGTGCACATCAGCCCTGCCCGCCCAGTAATTAAACTAAAAGTCTCTTCCATAAATCACACTCGTCCTCTTCTCTCTCTCATTCCTCCCCTCTTTTCTCTCCCAGCGATGGAAGGAAAAGGTTTTGTAAATCACCGGCCGGGGCTGGTAAACGAGGGGGCTTTGCTGACGTGCACCCTCGCGAGCGCGCAGACACACTCCAGCCCCGGTGCTAGACATAGACACATTACAAAGAATTAAGCTGCCTATCCACTCTGGCCTCTACGCCACCACTGTCCCAATATTCCAGGCAAGAATTACAATTCTCCAGGGAGAAATAGCCAACTGCTGTAGATTGCAAGATAAGGGGCAGCATGTAATATGCACCCGCACCGCACTGTGATACACAGCTCATACGGCAGGAAGTGGATGGAATTTGCCAACATCTGGTGCGACTTCTGCAATCCTTACAATGGGGTGCAGTATCGAAAGGCATTTTTCATCCCAATAAACCAGCTGGAAACAGATAATATAAATCCTCTTCCTCTTATACACCTTTCTGTATACTCTCAACATTCATAGCAGTTAAGCTAACACCATTTAAAGCTAAGTTTCACACCCTGTGGTTGATGGAGACAGAAAGACAGATAGATTCCCTTCAAACAGCTGCGTGTGTACTATAACCGCTCTCCTATAGGGCTGGGCCGGGCCGGGCTGGGACACCCGACACCTCACCCACCTCCAGCAATTCACAGTGAAGCCTGTCAAGGCTCTGGACGCTTGACAGACAGCTGACCACCGCTGATCTCCCTGGTATCTGCTAACTGGTTAAAACTAGCCCGGGCAGCGAGAGAGAGATAAAGAGAGAGAGAGGCGATGAGACAGAGGGATGGGAGCATATGCACGACACTTTTAGAACCTTGCTCCTACTTTAAACCTCTCTCTCGCTCTCTCAGGAGAGTGACACATGTGTGTGTGTCCCGTCTATAGATAGAGCCGAGGTCCCGGTGAGCTTAACACCGGTGCACATTAGAACATACTCATGTGGTGTTTGTGCTAATAAATCTCACCTGTCCTGCAGGCAAATATAGTACACTGCACTGGTCCAACACCATACATATCTACACCACAAATGTAACATTATGTGGCCCATATGCTCCCTCAAATATTTACAAAAGAACTGCAGATCTGCTTCTCAATAAAATGCATGTGAATGGAAAAATAATTTAATTTTCAAGAGATATGTATACGTCGAAGGACACTGTATGTGGGTAATAATTCAAATATATTTAGTCTGCAAAAAATGGCAACAAGCTAAGTTTGCTACCTTTATCTGACAACTTACTTACTTCGTTTTACAGTCTGTGCAAATGCATAATAACCTTTATTTAATCAGGCAGTCTCATTCTAAGTCATAACGAGAGATAATGTGTAGTTTGCCCTGAGCTGCTTATCATTACTATTCTAAATGCTTTCCACTGAATATCAACACAGCCGTACCAGCAGATTAGAAACACTCCAGAGTGAACACCTCAGAGATAACCCTTGACCTTTTAACCCCATGCCAATGTGCGGAGACAGTTCTTTGCCAACACATGAATCACAAGCTCTGCTACAACAATTCTAACAAGAAGCGGAGTGATAAATAAATAAGAAGACTCTTTCCAGCTCCCTAACTCACAGTGTGTTTTTCCAAAAGAGCAGCTGATGAGAAAAAAACTGTATTGTGTGTGTGTGTGTGTGTGTGTGTGTATGTGTGTGTGAGTGAAGGTGGCTGGGACAAAGCACACTGACACACACACGCAGAGGCACACATTCAAAAATAAATGCGGTGAGTAAACACACAATTTTTTTTACAAATATCTAAACACACAGAGACACTTCCACACCTACCGTAAGCAGAGGTGATCCAGATAGGGATGACGGCCCATGCGGAGTGAAGCGGTCGCTGCAGGCGGAGTCTCTCCTCCCTGGGAGCTGATTCAGCGATGGAGAGTTTAAGGTTGCGGAGAGGAGAAGAGGAGGAGGAGAGGAGGAGTGAAAAGAGAGGAGAGGAGAGAAAAGAAGAGGGTCACGGGACTTGCCTTGCCTCTCTCTCTCTCTTACTGGATGGGGTGGGAAAAGGAAGAGGAGGGGGAAAAAAACCAGGAGAGAAGAAAGAAAAAAAAAAATCACAGGACCCCCGTGCAGGTGGAAAAGAGAGCAAAAATAGTGGCCAGTATAAAAAGCACAGAGCTTTGTGTAAGAGGATTCGATTTGAAGTGATGACTGGGCAGTGAAATGCGTCAGCCGGCAGCTGCCCGTCCCTCCGCACCACACCAGGCCATGTAAAGTTAGAAGGAAGACAGCTGATCAGACTGCCAGAGAAGGAGATGGAGCGAGATAGTGAGTGCTGACAGAGCTGAAGGACAAATCGGGAAGAGGGACGGAGGGAGGGAGGAAGGGAGGAAGGGAGGGGTTGAGAGAATGAAAGAGTAAGTAAAGGGAGACAGTGGGTGAGAAAAACAGGAAAAATAATGGAGATGAAAGAATGAAATAAAACAGAGGGAACTGAAGTAAAAATGGGAATGGGAAGGAAGCATAAGATTTCAAGACAGGAATGAGAGGGGAAAAGGAGGATAGAGAAGAAGATGAAATGTGGGAGAGGAAAAGATGAAAATGAAGGAAGGGAGGGTGCAGGAAGGAAAAAGGGAAGGAGAGGAAAAAGCATGGTGGGAGGTAAAGAAAGGAGGTGCAAAGTTTGGATGATAGCTGGCAAAAAAAGAAAAATGAAAAAGTAAGGTTGGTAAAAAAAAAAAAAAAAAAAGGAACAGTAAAATGGGGAGCTTTTAAGAGTTAACTCAATTATCTCTTACTCTTTCCTGTCTTTCTTGTCCTTTTGCCCCCATATTCCACTCAGTCACTTTCCCGATATGTCGTCCAGAGGTTGGTAAAAGCAGTTCCTTAAAATTAAAGAGATGACTACAAAAAAAAAAATAAAAAATCAAGTTGTAAGGATAAAAGAGGTTCTGGGATAAAAGGTCAAGTGATACTGCTCACAGGCAGTGTTTGTGCATTGGCGTAAAAAAAAAATAAAAAAAAATTAAAAAAAATAGACCAAAGCAAAATTAGAATGAGAACACTGTGAGGGGGGAGCAGGCAAGAGGTTGAGCGTGATCAGAGGAAACCCCCACCGTCCCAGGGTTTTTATACCAAGGTAAGAACCAGAGACGAGCACCCCTCCACCAGCCCGCCCGCGCAGCCATGCTCCACGGCCTTATTTAGTGAAGCGTGGCAAAAAATAGCCTCCCAAGTGCTGCTGGGGGTGTTTGGGTAAAAGTGGGTGGGTGGGAGAGTGGGAGGGACAGGGCGGGGAAGACTGGGAGGTGAGGCAGAGAGGGGGTGTAAAGGAAGGTTGGGGATGGTGGTGGTGTTGCAGTCACTTTTAATCTTTCTCTCTGCTAATTGACTAGTCTGGTCTGAGCTTGATTTACTCCTCTTTCTCATGCATCTTTTTTTCAGTGGCCACCTCTTGGTGTGTCACGTTACTGTCCTATATCCCCCTGCCTGGGATACTTAATCTACTGTACTTACTATCTGTCTGTGCTGTGCCTCTTCTCAGGCGCCTTGATTTTCCTGGGTTCTTTAAGAATCCTAGATGAGTCTTTCTGATTCTATTTCAGGTGTGTAAAGCTCCTCTCTCATTGGACAAAACACCAACTAACACCCACCAACGTCTGGATTTTTACTTTAGTTTAAAGGTTGGGCATTCATTCCTGGGATAATGACTCTGCAGTAGTCACAAGTCTGCTCCAGCTCAGATCAGCAGTGGAAAAAGGTCTCAAGTCTTCGCACTCATGTTCAGATTCAAGTCCTAAGTCAAAATAGGCAAGTTCCAAGCCAGGTCCCAAGTCAAGGCGGACAAGTCCCAGGTTGAGTCCCAAGTCAAGACTTACAAGTACAGGGTTCAAGTCCCAGGTCAAGACAGGCAAGTTCTGAGTCAAGTCCCAAGTCAAGACTTACAAGTCCCAAGTCTAGTCCCAAGTGAAGACATGCAAATTTCAAGTCAAGTTCTGAGTCAAGACTGACAAGTCTTGAATCAAGTCACAAATTCTGTCCATCTCTGTCTCAGCAGCGCTCAAACATCATTCCAAATCAGTCGGCACCGAGTCCTGAACTTTGAGTTTCGAGTCCTAAACAAGTCATAATGTACTTTCAGCAAATGTAATGCCATTTTAATACAGAGTTATAATATATGAAATTTTTATTTATTTGTTAAATATGTTTGTGAAAAAAAAGTGCAACTGAACTTAGTCATTAAAAAGTGCTGTGCTATGCGATGCTATGACTCATCTGGAAACGTCTGACACTGTTCGTTATCTCAGTCACAAATTCTGTCCATCTCTGTCTCAGCAGCACTCAAACATTATTCCAAATCAGTCGGCACCGAGTTTGAAAGAGACACTGAAAAAGCAGAGGTGAAACCAAGTCATTGTTTTGCAAGTCAAAAGTAAGTCTCAAGTCTTTGCACTCAAGTCATGTCCAAAGTCCAGACTGAGGAGTCCCAGGTTAAGTCCCAAGTAAAGACTTACAAGTCCCAAGTCTAGTCCCAAGCGAAGACATGCAAATTTCGAGTCAAGTTCTGAGTCAAGACTGACAAGTCTTGAATCAAGTCACAAGTCCTAAACTTTGAGTTTCAAGTCCTAAATAAGTCATAATGTACTTTCAGCATATGTAATGCCATTTTAATACAGAGTTATAATATATGAAATTTTTATTTATTTGTTAAACATGTTTGTGAAAAAAAAGTGCAACTGAACTTAATTATTAAATAGAGCTGTGCTATGCGATGCTATGACTCAGCTGGAAACGTCTGACACTGTTCGTTATCTCAGTCACAAATTCTGTCCATCTCTGTCTCAGCAGCACTCAAACATTATTCCAAATCAGTCAGTCAGTCAGTTTGAAAGAGACACTGAAAAAGCAGAGGTGAAACCAAGTCATTGTTTTGCAAGTCAAAAGTAAGTCTCAAGTCTTTGCACTCAAGTCATGTCCCAAGTCCAGACTGAGGAGTCCCAGGTTAAGTCCCAAGTCAGGACTTACAAGTCTTGAGTCAAGTTCCAAGTCAGGGCTGACAGGTTTTGAATCAAGTCCCAAATCAAGACTTGCAAGTCTCAAATCAAACCAAGTCCTAGATTTTGAGTTTTGAGCCCTTCAGCAAATGTAATGCCATTTTAACACAGAGTAATAATATATGACATTTACAAAAATCATTTATGCTTTTTTTTCAGTGTATTTCTTTTGTAAACATGTTTGTGAAAACAAGTGTGACTGGACATAATCATTTAAAAAGTAGTGCTATGCAATGCTATGACTCCCTTGGTTACTTCTGCCACTGTTTTTTATCTCAGCCAAAGATTCTGTCCGTCTCTATCTCAGCAGCATCATTCCAAGTTAGTTGGCATCGAGTTTGAAAGAGAGAATGCATAAGCAGAGGTGGGACCAAGTCACTGGTTTGCAAGTCACTAGTAAGTCTCAAGACTTTGCACTCAAGTTCAGAGACACATCCCACGTCAAGACTGAAAGTCCCAAGTCCCAAGTCAAGATGGGCAAGTTCCGAGTCAAGTCCTTAATTAAGACTGACAAGCGTCAAATCAAGTCCCAAGTCCTAAACTTTTAGTTTCGACTCCTAATTTGAGCCAAAATGTGCTCTTCAGCAAATGTCCTGCCATTAGAGTAATAATATATGAAATTTACAAAAATCATTAATGCTTTTAAAAATTTGTATTGATGTGTTAAACAAGTTTGTTAAAACAAGTACCACTAAACGTAATCATAAAAAAAGTTTGTTTATGTCTGACCTCTCTTGTTGTGTAATGCAAATGTGAATGATGTAAAACAGTAGCCCCTCTTACACTGCCAGATTTTTGGTGAATGTTGGGCCGTTTTGCCGGCAAGCTGCGAGTGTTGAGACACACAGAGCCGGATTGGCGAGTTGATCCGAGGTGCCCAATTTTCCGCTGCCTAGGGGTAAACATATTGTAACATTTTGGTTTAAAAAGAACAAGGCGCCCTTCTGCCACGGGAGGGGATGTTGATGACTTGTAGGAGGAGCTGTTGATGACGCTGCACATGCGACCCACTGACGGAGGACTAACAGGAAACAGCTGATAGATGGAATGAGCAGCTAATAGCAAGAGGGAAATGCAAACCTGAAAGACACTGTAAAGATGAGGGAGACAAGGAACAGACAACTGGGGAGACAAGGAATTGCTCGCCCTCCTTGCCCTGGCAAATGAAGAGGCCCTTAACCGTCAAATGATGGGAACAGTGAAGGACAGGCCGACTTACGAGAGAATCGCAGAGAGCTGACCAGACGTGGCTTCCCTCGGAGCAAGGCACAAGTCATTATTAAGTTAAAGAATGTGAAGAAAAAGTTTCACGAAGTGAACGACCACAACAGCAGGAGCGGCAGGGGGCCGTATCGACTGGCCGTATTTTGACTTGTCAGAGCAGAGCATTTGGGGCACGTCCCCCATTGCCCTGAAAAAGGCACATTCTGTATAAACAAAAGTAGGTAGGCGGCATTTCACTGCAGTCCCCGATTTTGTTTTTATGCTGCCACTGTTGAAAGAAGACTGATTGGGCTTTCCTGCAAATTTGCACAATTCCTATTTTAAAAAGGGCTAAAAAGAGTTCTTTGATAGGACATTGCTGACCTTACTCGTCAGGCTTGAGAAAAGTTATCAAGTATATTTTCAAGTCAAAAGGCTATAGTCTAAGTGAAGTCACTGGTGTTAAAGTTCAGATTGTGTTGCAAGTCTGTTTTGCTTTTTCAAGTCCAGTCTTAAGTCAGGGCTGTACGTTAACTTTTTTAGCCCATAGCACTGCTGCTACAGAGGGTGATAATTTTGTAGCACAGGCCAGAAAGTTTGTAGCACCTGTCATGATAACAAATTTGCTGGCCGATTAATTGCATCAGAAATTATTGCGATAAGCGATAATATGCGTAATATTGTGCTTTTAAGACCATTTTTATTATTGTTGTAATTTTGCTGTTTTTAGACCATTTTTTAAACTTATATAATGATAATAAAGGCATAGCGATGCAAGTACACCCTTTTAAAGAGAAGTAAACATTTATTTAACAAGAATATTTATGAATGCAAAAAAAGAAAATTTAAATATCCGAAATAACACGTAAAAATACCAAAATAAATAAATAAAGACCTTATAAATACAAAAAAATAGACTGTCAGTCTCTCACCCTCAGGTGTGCAGTTAAGTTGGTCATATTCGCAGTTTTTGTTGAGATGGTTTTAGAAGAAACCCGGCACACCGGCTCGTCCAAATTATTGGGCTCCCCTCTGTCATTTGGTTTAAATCCAAAACACTCCCACACAGGGGCCATGGCATTTGGTTTAGGAACAAGTTCCCTGTCTTTCTCTTACGCTCAACTCTCTGTTTTTTTCTCCGCCTCGTCTCCCCCTCACGAAGATCGTACTGTCTCTGTGTATGTATCCCATAGCCCCGCCTCCCCTACAGAGACAAAGACACTCGATGACAAGAGCTTTCCCTTTTCCCTCCGTTCATTACGCTAATGAACCAACTCACCTGGCTGCCAGACGATGCACGGCAGTGAACGCTCTTGTCGTCCAGTCTCTTTGGTGGAGAGAGACAAGGAAAACAAACATGCATGAATATGGCAATTTTGCGCTGCACTGCATATTTTTCCTGATTTTTCTCTTTTTGTTTGGGGTTTTTGTTGAGGGGCTGAAAATATCTCTTCATTGTCACCACCATCTTGCTGAAGTGAAGTGATGATGGGAGAGGCTAGAGGTAACTGCACAGGAATTGTGAGAATAGTCGTTGGATATACAGGATACTAGGAATGGTCGTTATCACAGTAGACTACAACTATCATGTAGACTAGCGATTTTTTTTTTTTGTAGGATAATGATGAGCCATTGCTCCTGTCTGTCAGATTTTATGAGAAAAAAACATGCTACTAGGCAAATAAATTCATCACACAAACATTTTTTATATATGTCACACTGTACAGCCCTGTAAGTCATCAAATTTGTGACTCGACTCTGAGTCTAGTCCAAGTCATGTGATTTGGGTCCACACCCCTGTGAAAAAGTAACAGAATTTTTAAAGAAGTAACCACTGTGATCTTTTCACTCGACTTCATGCTACTTTCTGCTGTTTACTAACCTGTTTTCTGGCATGTTTGTGACATCGAATGTGACACACCAGAAGAAAATAAATAAATAAAAAATAAAAATAAAAAACAGAAAGGCATACTCATCTTCTGGCAAAGGGAAAGGAGCCTATTGCCTATTTGTTGCAGGTTTTCCTGCATTTAAAAAACCTGCATATACATGTTTGTACATTTGTTCCACATAAAGGACTCCTTGTGCCTAAACTTTTTACAATATCAATTCAAAGTGGAAATCCTGTATATCCTTGCAATGTCGATTTTGGACAGTACTATATGACAGTATGACTTTGATCCCATTTATCCAGGTCTACTTTTTACTCATTAAAAAAATGTTAATGAAATTTTGAACAAATAGACCTGGAGGCCTGCATTTAGCCAGGAACATACAACCAGTTCCCAAATTGCCATACTTAGACATACCGACCCTAAGTGGTGGCTGCCAAAGCTACATAGGTCCTCTGGATTTTAAGGGGTGTAAGAGAAAATGGTAGATCAGATATCTCTCAACATTTAATGTATCATTTACATTTAATGGAGAAAAAAACAAAAAAACAAGCTAGCTCTATGGCTGGCACTGTTGAACCTTTCGTCAGTCCACCACTTTGATCCCATTCTCGGAACCCATCGGCTGTATTCGGCGTCTGACTTCCGGCAGACGGCGATACAGCCTCTGGGGGCAGACCCCCGTTTTTTTGGCATTCCAGTTTGATTTGGGCGGAGGAAGCGAATTTCCATTTCCGACTTCTGTGTATATAAGTAAATATGCTGAACCATTGCGATGGATTCAGAGTTTGCAGTGACGCCAATTATGTTCCGCCTCATTAGTTCACCGCACAGACTGTTTAACCTGGCAACAACTGCAGCCGGCTCAAACGTGATTTGTCTTCCGGAGGCAAGATCTCTGGGGTTTGCCTACAGACTCTACATTCACTGAATGTAGAGTCTGTATATAGAGACTACGTTGATCCAGATACTAATATGTGACATTCATGGTCCCAAGAGGATGAAAACACCACCATGAGGCGGTGTTTTGGTGAACCCCTAACTTTGCTTCAACTCATACAGAATTCAGCTGCCAGAGTTCTTACCGGTACAATAAAACTAGACTTAACTGACTTGATTGGCTTCCCACTCAACACAATATTCACTTTAAAAATCCTCCTGTTGCTTTTTAAGGCACAATATGGCTCAGTTCCCCAGTATATCTCCTACCTGTCCACTGACTATACCCCCATCAGACTTTTCAGGTCATCAGACTTCTCAGTCCTAATTAGACCAATTTGGTTAATGATCAAATATCTGCAACTAATGGAATTCCCATCATCCTCAATAGCCTGTACTTTCTGGTTAGTGCTTTTTATCAAATGTTTTAGCATCCTAACACGCTAAAGAATGATGGTGAACATTGTAAACATTAACACGTTAGCATGCTAACATACTCACAATGAAAATGCCATTGAAAAAGCATTTATGTAGCACCACTGTACAGCCTCAGACAGCTGTGTAGCGCAGTAGACTCATGGGGGCAAATTCATGCATCACTAAACACACATCACTTGCAACAGAAATCTTCCTCATTCAAGGTTCACAAAAGACTATGCACAAATGATAATAGAGCGCAGACATACCCAAAAAGTTTTTTGGCTTAGTGCTGTCTGCCACAGAAAGCAATGCACCCAAATTTGTACATATCCCATGTATTTTGAAAGGCTGCAATCACGTGACCAATGTGCTGTCAGCAGTAAACAAGGAAGCAGTCCGAGCGCTTGTAAGGAGGATGGTTGGCGTGGTTGATGGAGTCCCGTGTTTGGATCCATGTAAACTTTGAGTCCTTAAAGATACATCCTCATCATTCTTTCTTTTCCTAACCCTAACCACAGTAACTTTTATTGTCTAAAGCTAACCTCTGTAACTTTACGCTAATTATGTAACTGTATGTTTAGGATGTAAGGTCATTCGTGGGGCGCAAATTTATAGAATATCATATGAACTGTTTTGCATGCATTTTTCATAGGATATCATACGATCAATTCTATACGAATACATTANATGACTAATGACGGCAGCAGCAGCAGGAGGCATCTGGCAGGACCACGGCAGCAGCACAACCACACACGTCACGCTGTCCAGGCACCGCTGCGGCACATTAGGCATCTAAAGGAAAACTTTTCAGAACGGACCCAAACAATAGTCTTTTTCCTTAAACTTCAAGGCTGTCTGGTTTAAAGCCCTGAAGACAAACTTCTCCCAACAGCCATAAAACATGAATTAACAGCAATATCATTTACCAAAAGTATACATTTCGCTCAATAATAATTGTCAAGGCTGAAAGACAAAACAATTAGTTTTTTGCTGGACACCCATTCTTAGCTTAAGCACTTTTACGTTGCATAGTAGCTAGTGGAGTTTTTCTCTACTCAAAGCTGAACAAATTACACATATTATGTATACTTTTTTTTACTTAACGTTGGTTTAATTCACTGCATCTCCTGACAGAACAGCAAGATAAAATTTCAGCCTGCATGCTTGTCTTTTTCAAATTGCTAATTGTCTTTAAATTCCCTATCTGGGTTTAGTGTACCATTATTAATAGTTCTGTACTTTTGTTGTTAATATTGTATATTAAATATAAAATACTAAAAATGGTTTAAAAGAAGTGTTTTATTTTTTCATAAATAATATGCCATTGTGTGAGTGGGTTTGTGTTGTTGGGTTTGTGAAGCATAACAAACATGTATATTCTAATATTTTTTTCTTTCAATTAAAATCTATAAGCTCCTTATTCATGTGGATGTCTACATATTTAATGCACGTGACTGAATGATGTGCATAACTCTACCTCCTCCAACGTGTTGCCCTTCAAAGTTGGTAAGTTTTGAAATAACCACAGTTGTTAAAGTCTCCTTAAGCCTGAGCAGCTCCATGTTCCTCGCTTGTTGGTGCCCCCTGCCGAATCTCCCTGCAGTATTTTTGGCCCTGCCAAATAAAGAGGTGCAAGCCCCTTCCACAGCCAAACAGCTGCCCAGACTTCCAAACACACCCTCCCCACACTGACTCTCCACCACCATGGAGGTGCTGTGTATGTATGATAGTTTGACGGAGAGAGAGAGAGAGAGCCAGAGAAAGGACCCTCATACAGACAGCAGGGCAAGAGGTGCTCACTTCGTGTGTGTCTCTGAGCTGATGAAGAGTCTCAGGTGAGGCGAATGTATCTGTGGAGGAAGCGGCCGAGAGACACCGAGAGATGGAGAGAGAAAGGACCCGGGAATTGAGAGGACAGGAGGAAGGGAGGAGAGATGGGGAAAGAAAGGATATTGATTTCAACCTTAAAGAGGCAATCTCCGCTTCTCAGGAGCTCCGGGGACTAAGCGTCTGTCTGCGCTTGTGTGTGTGTGTGTGTGTTGTGTGTATGATCTGTCCTGGGATCACAGCAGAGACTGGAGACACCGGTGCAGACATCAAGCACACACACACACACAGTTTTGGAATGTTAATGGTGTTCTAAAACGTAAAACAGAGAGCAGAGCAAAAGACAAAATAACACCTTTAAACTATTCACTTTTTTTTGCTTTGGCTCCTTTACAAGCACTCTGCTCCAATAAGTCCTTTTTTTTCTTTTCTTTTTTTTTCCCCACTTAATTTTATCCTTTTATTGTTGTTTTTTCCTTCTTAAACCTTTTTCCTTCTTTGCTTACACCAAAGCTTTACATTTCCCTGCCTGGTGAGTCAGGAAGGTTTCACTGACAAATGCTCATGTTTAAGACAGGACAACAAAGTCTTGTTTTAGGCGTCGGTAAAAACAAACTTCAGCAAAGACAAACTTCTTAAAATCCATGTTACAGTGGTTAGCACTTCTCCTTTTCCAAGACAAACCATCCACCTAACAGGTGTGGCATATCAAGATGCTGATTAAACAGCATAATTACTACCCAGGTGGCCCTTGGGATGGTCACAATAAAAGGCCACTCTAAAATCTGCAGTTTTATCACACATCACAATGACACAGATGTTGCTAAAATGGACTGCATTTGTATAGCACCTTTCTAGTCTTCTTAACCACTCAAGGCGCTTTTCCACTACTGAGTCACATTCACCCATTCACACACACATTAACACTGGTGGCTGATGCTACCATACATCCTGCTACTCAGTAATCATTGAAACACTCTCACACACATCTTTTCCTAAATATATCATTATGAAAATAATGTGGGTTGCACAGCGTAGTGGCCACAGTAAAATCCGACTCTCAGCGTTAACATAGGTTACTTAGTGGCTTTGCAATCTTTGTAATAAGCTTCTGCCACTGGGGGCGAAATTTTGCGGAAAAAAAATGCTTTACGGCATGAACGCGTCATGTATTCCCAAACTGGTCGGTCAGCCAATCAGGGACTGGAGCGGGTCCTTATGAGGAGTTGGGCATGAGATAGTTGAGTCACGAGCACAATGGCAGACGGACAAAGTTTGGAGACAAGTGAAAAACGGCCTAGCGAAAGAAAACAAGCTCCTCTGTCTGAGGAGGCAAAGAAGAGCAAAAAGGAGAGTGATAAAAGAAGAGGAAAAACAAGAGTAAACCTCAGTCAGGCGTTCAAGAGATGGAGGGAGCTCCGTGACCAAAGAGGCTTCAAAACCCATGTCCAGCTAGCTTTCTTTCTAATGGATCAGTAAGTAACACGGCTAAATGTTAGCTAGAAAATGTTATGAAATGTTAGCTAGACGAGAGAGGACTGTACTGTACTGTAACCAGGGACCGGGTAGCGAGTGTTGGTCAGCTGACATCCTCGTTGCCATTCTACGGCAGCCCTCGGACAGTGATACCCCCCTCCCTTCCTTCTGTTCTCTTCTCACAGAGGCAGCTATTGACGGACATCGCCCAGCTAAGTTACGCCCAGTTAAGTGAACACTGAACTTTGTTTCCCATTCAATTTGAGCTCCAACCGGCTGCATCGCTTCCATACGGTAGGTACCGTTTATTCTAGAATCGGGACTGTTAACATGTGCATATTGGTATAATTCCACTGTGTCTACTGTTGTTTGTACTTATACTGTACATATTGGTAGAATTTACTGAGTTGTTTGTACTGTTACTGTGCATTCTGGTTTAATTATTTGCATTACTATTTGTTTTTTTTGTTGTTGCTCGGTCTCTTTACTCATTTATTTAGTAGAGTGTCCACACACCTTCTCATTCTACATATACATAGAGGTATACTGGTGGCTTTACAGCCTACATTTTATTTCATTTATTGATCATCTCTGATCCCCACGGCCAATTTGGTCTTTGCGACAGTGCGACGCAACACCACTGACGCTAGGTGGCGCCAAGCTAAAAAAAAACAAAAAACGAATCCTTCTTAATTATTAATTATTTCTTAATCTGCAACATGTTAGTCTGGTAGTGTTAACTCGTGTCACAGAATTGGTGATTGAAAGTAAACTTTCATCTCTGTCAGAGAAAACTGATCTGAGTTCAGACTGTTAACTTACAGCACAGCTACACTCACAGATAACTGAGCCTCCTACCTGCCTGTCAAACAGCATCAAACCATAAAGCTTCTTGAGACAGTCCGGACTGGGTGGAGTCTTGCCGGGATCAGCTGAAGTCTGGCAGGCGGCGGCTGCTTGCTCCGCAGCCGTTCAGCGGCTAACAAGCAAAGCTGCTAACTGCTACAGCTGCAACTCCACAAATCCATCCAGCAGCTCCACCATCCACAGTCAGACACACACAGCTGATTATTTACTGCTGAATTACAGCTCGCAGCTCACACCAATGGCTGACGCCGCTCCGAAGTGAATGTTTTTTGCTGGCTAGCGAAACATCCTAGTGCTGACTATTTACTGGAGTTTACCAGCCTGTCGCTCTTGTAGCATTTGAAGATAATTGCAAGCATGGTTGTTCTCAGCTTTCAATGTCAGATAGTCTCCTACTAACATCTTCATCACATCTTGTCTCATAAACAAAATGGAAACATAGATTTATTCTTAATCTTTATTATCAAGATATATTTTTAGCTCGTCATCATCTCGTTTTCATCATGAATTAAAAAGGCAATTGATGAAAAATTTTCATCACAGTTTTTGTCAAAGAAATGAACACTGAACAGATCAGGACCTCCACATCCAGGGTCTTCACCTGCAAGATCATCTGAGACCAGCCACCCAGACAGCTGATTCAACACAAACCGTCAGCAACCGTCTCATTTGCATTCTCATCCTCCACATCAGGGTCTTGACCTGGCAGCAGTTTGTCATTGTAACCAACTTGAGTGGGCAACTACTCACCTTCAATGGCATCTGGCACTTAAAAGAAGGGTTCTTCTCATGAATCCTTGTTTCTACTGTACAGGTCAGACGGCAAACGGTATGTACAGCATTACGTGAGCAAGCGGGCAGGCGGTTTGTCAACATTGTGAACAGAGTGCCCCATGGTGGTTGTGGAGTTATGGTATGGGATGGCATAAGCTATTGACAACGAACACAGGTGCATTTTATTAATGGCAATTTGAATGCTCAGAAGAACCGTGATGAGATTGTGACACCCATTGCAATGCCATGTGTTCGCCGCCACGACCTCATGTTGCAGCATGATAATGCACAACCCAATATCCAGCTCCTGTATGGCATGCAGACTCACCCGACATGTCACCCAAAAAAATTTGGTCTGTGGCAAAAAAAAAAAAAAAAATGCATTTCTGCAGTGCTAGTCATGTAAAATCCCAACAAGTGTATTTTTGAGTGTCCTTTTATGGTGACAATCCCAAGGCACACCTGTGTAGTAATGATGCTGTTTAATCATCATCTTGATATGCCACACCTGTCACGTGGACATATTATCTTAGAAGAGGAGAAGGAGAAGTGATCACTTACACTGATTTGAACACATTTGCCATCAAACTTTAACTTTAACTGAAAAAATGGAGCAAAAACAAAAGTGTTGAGTTTAATTCTTTGTTTAGATTATGTATTTTATAGGGGTGTAACGACAGACAATTTCGTATTAAACCGTTTGGTATGAGGCTTTCAGTTTGGTACACATTACAAACCGAAAAATAAAATATACAGCTTAAACTGTGTTTATATAATGTCCTCAGTGCCACTGTGTTCAACAAAGCAGCCCGCATGATAGAACAGGTAACATGCTGTCTTCTCTTCTCACCCCAAACCAAAGCATTTGTCTCCAGCGAGACATGCTGGGAGGCAGGTATGGTAAACTTGCTCTTTGCAAGATTGTAATGCCCAGTTCAGACCAAAGATTCACGATGAGACAAGTTGAAATATGCAACTACTTGCAATGCACCGCACTACAATCTTCTAAAAACCTGCTGGTTCAGACCAATGCAACTAGATGAGATGGTGTATCATCTCTATGCAACAACTCTCTGTACTTCCGTTCTGATTTCCAATTTTTCAGGTTTATATTTGTAGTTTCTTAAAATATGAATGAGGATAGTGATAGCGAGATAATGGCTACAGTTGCATTTGTAGGAGTGATTAAAGGGCAAAAAACAAACAAAACAAGGATCAGATGGACTGTATTCATGATAAATACACCACAATAATATAAATAACCAGCAACAATTAATCAGTCAATGTGTGTGTGTGTGTGTGTGTGTGTGTGTGTGTGTGTTGTCTCATACAGCAATCAGCAGCAGCGACCCACCGTCCAACACAACCTGATCTCACAAAAAATACGTGAAATGACCACCACCTCTTAACACCACATTCCGTGGTGAAGGCACGTAAAGGGTTAAAAAATTATTTCATTCTGTTTCCAAGTTACTACGTATCAGATGGGGTAAAAGGAGTATTTTAATTGATTGTAAGGGCTGTTCCACGTGACTTATTAGTCAGTCAGTCAGTATTTTGTTTTAGGTTGTGAGAGGTTGTCAGTGGGTTAGCTCACTGCCATAGCTAATTAGTATAATGAAATTATTCAATATTGTTAAGTATGTCATTATTTTAGTGGGTCCTGACATTTAAGTTGCAGCATACTGACTCAACTAAAATGATACAAAATAGGGATGTTCCTGGTGACTAATTTCCCTATCAACTGAACGAAAATTCTAATAAAGACTTGTCTAAAAAGAGGAAAACACCCATTTTATGTTGAATGTGCTCCAGCCCGGAGATTATCATTTTGTGTCCCAGCACGATGTATTCAGGCTCAACATATTCCATTAACTTCCTGTAGCCTTTACCTTCAACAAAGTCAAGTGGAAGCATATCTTGCAAGGTCATTGTTGTGATGAGTTGCGTTATCTTCTCAGACCGGGCGGGATCACAGCGTCTGCGGGTGAACAATGCCAAATTGGTCTGAGTGTGGCTAACACCGGTAGGAGCAGCAGCAGTTGTTCTGTGCAGGTTAACATCCAAAAGCTTGAGTTCAATGTGGTTGCGCATTGCTCCAGTCGAGTGATTATATGGCAGTTTTTTCTGACACAGCCTACATGCTACCATGTTTTCATTTTCTAGATCATACACTGACTGCCAGACCGCCCCAGTTTTGCGAGAGGATATCTCTCCAATTTCCCACTGTGCTGTTTTAAAACTCCATTTTACTCCGGCATTACTGCAGGGAGGGGGACTGCTGTCTGACGGCTCTGTAGCCCCCACTAGTGGCGGGAGGCTGCATGACGTTTGCCTTGTCACAAACACTAATTAGTTTCACCAACTAATATTTCTGGTGCCAACTAGTGAAACGGCAGACGTTTAATCGTTTAGACGACTAATCTCTGTACAAAACATAAAAAAAATCTTGCTGTCCGGGTAAGATAAGACCTTTTTTTTTTTTAATAGTGCACTGCATCACCCTGTAACTCTTATCAGTCCCTTATCATGTTATTTAAAAGAAAACATGTCAGACGGTGTCCTTTAATGTTACTTGCACAGAAATCAGCCCACTTTAGCGATCATCTGATTGAAGAATCCTCGGCAGTTTAAAGGGGAGTAAAAGGTGTGCCTCAGCGATGGTATCGCAAAGTTTCCTCTTCACTAGGTTGAATGCGATGCGCGATGTCTGCTGGCTGCCGGGCTCATGTCTGAAAAGATGTGTATGTGGACTCCCTTATATGTGAGATGGACTTTCGCTTTGCTGAGGCCAAGTACCTTCTGCTTGTCCGCATACTAATGCAGGCGGACAACAATGACCCATGGCCTCTCCTCTCTAGTCATCCTAAGAGCTGGTGTGCGACGTGCTCTGTCTTTTATCACTGGTGAATTGAAGACGGCTTTACCCAGTAGCGCAGGAAAAAATCAGCAAGAATTAATTTTATCATGTTTCCCATTTCTTTGTAGTTGCGCGCTGTTTCTGCCTGCGCTGAGCTGAGACGAGTTAGCTCACCGGCTAGCTTGCCGTGTATGGCCAGCATGTCAACCTTTGTCTCTTTACACAGAGAGGATACGTCAGCCTTAATTTCCTTAAATGATGTCGCAATCTCAGCTTTTATCCGAGCCAGCACCGCTTCTCTGGAACTCTGTTATTCCTCTCTCAAAACTCTCCACTGCACTATCCGCCGTCTTTGGACTGCCAATTTTGAATGGAGTTATTGTTTTCTGAATTTGTGTCACCTTTCCCTTGCGTGAGCTTTTTCTCATGTCAGAAATGTCATCGTGAGTGACTTACAATCAGGTTGTGCCCCTTTCCATGTGTTGCTGCAGGCGCAATGTCTATGTTAAGGAATTATTTTGTTAGAGCTTCTCTCTTCGGTTGCCTACTCCATCAAGCGGAAACTGGAAGTCCCAGAAATTCTTTCTTTTGTTTGTAATTGTTTACAACTACAATGCTACATTTAATATTTTATAAGGAGCTGTTTTTGTTTTATATGCTGCTAAGAAGACACCCCAAAAGATGGCTCACTCAGCTCCTTCATTGTTCAAAGTCAAAAAAGATCATACATAATGATGTTAGTTTTAATAAGTAAATGAATTTAAAAAATGAAATTTCGACTTTTACTTTTTTGCTGTATCAAAAACGTACCGAACCATGACACCACTGAAATGTATTATTGAATCAAACTTTTTTTTTTTTTTTTTTTCTTTTTAACTCTTACACCCCTGATGATTGTATTTGTAAAATTGTTTTATTGAAGTTTGGGGGGTGGGGTGGAGGGTGCTTGGTTTTTTTAAACATACATTTGTGAACACTGTAATGCATTCATAAGTTTTCATATGCATTTGTATTTTTTTAAGGATCATGAAACATGCATCTGTCATTGCTATTAACACTAATTTCTCTCCATATAGTCGAATGTACAGAATGATACAAACATTAAAAAATTAATAAAACACATAAGAACGTCTCTTATTTTTTAGGGGCTTTTCCTGTAATCTGTAGTGAAGAGCTTTGCTACAGTGAAGTATTTGTCTTTGTGATTGGGTAAGTGTGAAAGGCTGTGTTGAGTCAGATTACATCTTTAATTTCTGAATACACACTCGAATACACGCTCAGTGAGTGAAATGTTTGCCTATAGTGTGTGTTTTTAATTTATGCTTGAGTGACTGTGTGTATGTAAGCATTCCTGCACATGCCTGCGTCTTTCCAGTCATGCCTGCAGTGCTGCATGTGTGTGTGTGTGTGTGTGTGTGTGTGTGTGTGTGTGTGCGTGTGTGTGTGTGTGTGTGTGTGAGCTGATCTGTGTGTTTGTGAGTCCCCCAGTGTTGTCATTTGGCACTTTAGAGTCTGTACACTCATCTGATCCGGCTTGGCGAGCAGACAGAATAATAAGGTTGTGGTGTAGGACAAAAAAACAATAAGCTCCTTCAAACTCCGTCTTTCTGTGACGGGGCAGTCCCATTGGAGACAAACTGCAACCACCAAGAACAAACACCAAAATATTTCCTTGTTTTTTTTCCTACTGTTTCCCCCCTCCCTCCCCCTATGATGCAGTTAAAGTTCCCGGGGGACCATTACTTTAGCTGGCGTGTGAAATGGCCTCAGAGATGAATGCTTTTTCTGCATTACCTGGTGGCAGGGGAGAAGCAATGGATACAGTGTACAGATCCTGCAGACACTTTTTAATCTGGGAGAGAGAGCTCTCTGATCCAAGCCAGCGGCGGGATTGAAAAAAGTAAATGTGAAAAGAAAGGAGAGGGGCCAGAAGGCATAGATGAGAAGGCAACAAAATGACAGAAAAAAGGAGGGGTGACAGAAAGAGTAAGATGTGTGATTATATTTTTAATTAGTACCTCTGGAGAGGAAAGTTAAATATATGACTTTGGGTAACACTTTACAACAGTAGAGGTTTTCAATCTAATGAAAAGACTTTGACTTTTGATTTGGCTCCAACACTAATTGTGCTGGACAGCCCGGACCAGCCGTCTGTCCCTAAGCACCTCATGAACAAGGGGACGAAACTGTGGATGAAAGGCCACTACCCATAAACAACAATAAGCTCTGAGTCCATGTCCATGCTGAGGAGCGGGAGCCAGAGAAAGCAGATGCTCTCAGAGGTCAATGACCAACTTAATTGGTTAAGTAGCAAAATGCTAATAAAATAAAAAATATAGACTAACAGATCTGGCTCATATTGTCCATGGTATCTATTGTTAAGTGACCTTGTGCATTTTAAAGTTTGGGTTTAAATTAAAAATCTTTTGTTATTGATGAAAAAAACATGCCAGTTCAAGAGATGTCCCTTTACCTTTGAAGCCACAGTGGTGTGGACCAGATGGTGCTTCTCCAAATAGTGTTCAGACCAAATGGAAAGTGAATTTTAAACTCACATTACTTGTGCAAGTAAGCCTGAAAGAGCCACAGGTGTGTGTGACACTGTTTGGGTTAAGGGAGTCTGTCCCCAGACAGTGAACACTCGGTATCGGTATGGTTCAGCGGGTGGCCCTACAGACGCTCTTCAAGTCCAAGCCCTGCCGGATAGGCACTCCAGCAAGTGGGGAAGCCTCCGATGCCATTGTGGGACTTAAATTCATTTTGTAGAGCGCCAGCCAGGGATTTCAGCACCTCCTTGATGATGGAGCAGACTCCCTCGCCCCCAACCTCATCTCAGAACGGCAAGATGAGTGGAAAATCAGACAGGAGCTGGTCCAGTGCAGGTATGTAGAAGAAATCTGGGGCATAAAGTACACTGGAGATGAATTCCTCTCGATCAAACAGTGCTACAAACTTGAAACGCACCTTCAATTGTCCAACTGTACTTTTGAGCACCTATGTACATGGTCTTTGAGGTCTGGGGGTGCATTAGCCCGCATGTGGCAATGTACCCCAACACAGGGCTCTAGAGGTAGTGTTGGGGAGAGTCTTCATACAGCTGGAGGAACATTACCTTCCTTTCCCTTAGGTGGCGGGACCAGTCAAGTCATGTACCATCCAAGTTCGAGGAGAAATTCACCACCACCACCACCACCTTTGGAAGTTAGCACTTTTAGAATAAGATTTGTGGCTGTGTTTTAGTTATTAAAAATACATTTATCCCCTTAATTATGGAGTATCTATATTCCACATACACTGCCTGTTAGCGGGCATACACTGCCTGTTAGCAGGCAGTGTAAATACACAAAGCAAGTATTTTCATTAGCTTCTGGGACACTTCTAGGATACTTCTGAAACATCTGCTGGAATTACAAGAACTGTCTAGAGTGGCCGCTTGGACACCTGGCAGAGAACTGTACTCTACTTAGTGAACTTTTCAGGTTATTATTTGTACCATTTAGGAATATTTTTAATTGTACTATATCAAATATTGTATATTGGGTTCCGTATCCAAAGATGCAAGTCCTACAGGTTTAGATGTCCTCTGAAAAAAAAAGAGAAAAGATCTGAAAAACTCTTTTCCCTCTAGTCTATTCCCTATGTTTGGACTGAACAGTACAACCACTTACGTGATCCAGAGGTTTATGTCTAATATATTGTATGGAATGCCACCCATCTGTTCCCATATCAGTTTTATGTTTATGGGTCTCTTTGATGAACCTGCTATAAAAGTTCAGTGAATCTGCCATTAGGGCGAGGGCTTGGTGAGCAGTGAATGGACAGTACAGACTGTCACTGCTGTCCAGTTAAATGCTAATAACTAATAAGTCTTAAGTGCTACTCACTACTGTAACAGGACCTTATTATGGCCTCTCTGTCTATGATTTAGAGGTGTACACAGGATGGAGAATGCACTTTCATTCAATATGAATAAATGTTTTTTTAAGAAGAGAACCTGATGCAATTTGAAACAAGGATTAGACCAGAAAAAAATGGCTGACCAAAAAGCAGAAGGTACACCAACAGTAGTGTGCAGTGGTGATGTGCACTATATGATCAGAGCTGCCCAGATTAATGATACACAGACCATGACCTGTAGCTACACAATGGAACCCTTCCTTGTCTTTGTCCTAATCTATAAAAGTCACATTAAGTGATATAAATTAAAATTTTCGAAAGAGAAACAGAAGATTATGTGACATTAACATGTGCACTTTATCATTTCAGCTCAAATTCAGTTCATTGGAATGCACAACCAAGCTTTCTATGTAGTTGTCTTAGCATCTAATCAGACATGTCCATTATGTTATGAAACTGTAGTGAGAGCAACAGTGCACCTGGTCATGGCACCCAGTGTGATGTAGGCAGAGCATGATGACTGTGATTGCATAGTCTTAACATTAGTTTATTGTTGCTTATACCATGATCTGGGTGAATACTCAATTCTGATTGGCTGCAGGGTGTCCGTTAAAAGGTGTTATAGGACAGCTAAAAAGACATTCCGGTCAAATTGCCTGATGACAGGCTCTAAATTATTGCGCTAGCTCAACTGCTAGTTTGTAACCATAGCAACGGAGACTCAGAGCAGAGGCAACCGATTACAACGGGCACCATGAGTGATTTTATTGTTTCATTTAATTTATTTGGTGAATTTGATCATTTTGATGACTGGGATGCAGAAGAAGAGAGGTTAGAGAATGAAAAGAAAGGGAGAAACGGCACAAGGAGGTGACAACGGAAGAATTAAATAATTTAGAAGATGAGAAGGACGAGCCCAACACCAAGAAGACAACGAAATGGGCAGTTCAAATGCCACTATGATGGACATACCCATATCACTTTCAAATTTCACTATTAATGGTAATGTAGCATTTAATTTTAAATAGGAAACAATCGTTAATTTGTTAATGTGTTTATAGGATTTAATCTCGACTACTATATGCTTATGAATTATTTGTTGCAATTAAAAACGATTTTGACTAATATTTGGATGTTGATTATTTGAAACAAATTTTCTTGGGTCTATAAATGAACGCCAATGAATCATGAAAGTAATATCTAAGGTTTTTTTGCACATCATCCTCTGACCACCAGAGTCTGTAACACACAAGCGGTAAGAAGTGCAATGGCTTTCTGAAATAATCATCTTCTGAATAATATCACGTAACGTTTAGCCATCATCTCACTTCCCTTCACTGATCAGAGTCGCAATGCTCTCTACGCTGTGGCCGCAGCGGGTTTCCATGGCAACGCCTGTGAACTACAGAGATTAAATAGTCCGCTCAGGGGTGGCTTGTGAAAAACTCTTGATTTTAACTGTAAAACACATTAAAGCATAAATAATTGATTTAATATTCATTTCTTTGGTAAGTGACCATGGTATAAGCGGGTTAATGCCCTTCGAGGTGTCCATTATCAGGAATTAATGGACTTCGCGTCGGACGGTTCACGCCTCTGCGTCGTCCATTAATTCCTGATAATGGACACCTTGTCGGGCATTAACCCTTACTTATATGATTGGCAAAGACAACAGCTAGCGGAAAGTGAACATAATAGTTGCAGATTTCTACCAAACTCCCAATCAACACATCACTTATAGATGAACTGATAACTTTTTTGGATCTCGTGTTAACAAATCACCATGACCCAGTTGCCAAACTGTAACATTTCAAACACAAAGAACTGATTAAACTCAACCCAACTCAACACGGACTCTTACAGTAAATGTATATCACCCCCTTTCTTCGTGGTTTCTCTCAAATTCCTAAACTGGAATGCACGTGGGATTGGCTCACAACCTAATAGGATTAAAACAATCAAAAACTTAAAACAAGTAAATCCAGATATATTCCTACCCCGGGAAACCAACATATCAAACTCTCACAACCATAGGTTAAATTCAACAGAATTCAGTCAAATTTTCTCTGCCCCCTACAACTCAAGACAAAGTGGTGTATACATTTTGTGTCACAGGTAAATTCTATTAACTCAAAACTCCACCATTATTGATTCAGACAGCACATTTATCTTAATTACATCATTCAAAAATATTAATCTCACCATATCAAATACATACATCTTCACTGAACCATTTGCTGCAGCAGTCTGTCAAAACGTTCACATTTAAGGTATACCATCCGTGACATGCCATAGAATAAGTTTATACACAGATGACATCCTACTGTACTTACAGAACACACAAGTCTAACTACAAGGAACCATCAACCTATTCAGGAAATTCTCCACAATTTCAAACTACTTGATTAACTGGACAAAATCAACACTGTTACAACTTTCCAAAAAGAGCTTGAATCTTGCTTTTCTACTATTACCCATTCCTCCCTCCACAGGCACCATAATACACCTGGGTGTTAATATCTCCGCAAGCTTTCAGAACTTAACTGGTACATTTAAATCTCAACTCGCATATCAATTCAAGATGACAAAAACAAGACTGTTGAATCTACCATTCTTTTAACTGGAAGAATAGGAATCACCAACATAACACTATCCAAGATAAAGAAAAGAGCAAGACTCACCACATCACAAAACCCAAAAAGAACAAAAGGAAAAATTGTCCTATTGTAAAATGGAAAAAAATATTCATCCATATCACTAGACAGCAACTCCTTGACCAAAATTTGCACAAACACATTCGCATTGATAAATACACCCAACCTCAAACTTGAACAGTACAATGTCAACCATAAAAACACAACACTAAAATGCATCAAATGGGCCTCTTGGATTCAATAAACTGCTCACTCTACCCCCCTTAACACCACAGAAGATTGCACCTCTACAGGATCCCACTCTCCCCATCACTCTGCTTGTTAGTTGACTTATCACAAGTCACACCCCTAACTAACTGCATTTATTAACCATCAAATACAGCAGTTCAGGGAAGCTTGAGAGCCAGTCCTCACTGCATTACTGCTTGAATACCAAACACATATCCACACCCTCAGGCTGTTCCAACAAATTTTCATATGTTTTTCTACAAAAAGCAATGCAACCAACTTTGTGCATTGGTACGTCATCTGCATAGGCCAGTATCAGCTTTAAAATGAGCAGAATCAGAATCGGCCAACATGCTTTCGTGTTCTTTGCACAATAACTAAGTATAACATACATTGAATAGCATTCTATTTCATGTCCCAATCTGCTGGTGGGCCATCAAGATAAGAGTATGCGTACGTAATATGATGTTAATTCCACTACAGAGAAGACTTGATGATCACCAAACTTCGGTTGGGGGAAAAAAATGGATATATCAATACTGGTACTGGTTATTGGCCAAATGAGTTGTTATGCATCACATATTGGATATCGGCAAAAATCCAATATCATGCATCCCTAATTAAAAAATCATCTCAAAAAACATCTTTCCCCACATGAACAGGCTCTCTCCCAATGGCTCTGAGGACTGTTCAGGATGGGCGAATGGGGCAACAGGATGCAACATCCGTCAGCCAGCTCGAATCCAAGTCATATAACTCGAGTTGTATGACTTGGATTCGAGTCAGACTCAAGTCTCAACTTGAGTTGGCTTTTTAAAGCAGTGACTCCTGACTTTACTTGGACCTTTGCCTTTTGACTTGAAAATACTTCCCAAAGATTATAAAGTATGTTAACAATGCTGAATAGATCATTTTAGGGACAACTTTATAATGACATCATTTTATCCACCACAGGGCTGTAGGCTACACAGGAGTCTTAAAATGTCCTCATGTTGTGTTATTAGGAGCCAGAACAGAAGGAGTCATGGTTTAAAACTTAATGCCTGGTTCACACCACACAACATTTCTGTCCATTCTGACAGTCACTATGTCAGATTACGCGATTGTGGAGTCATAAAATCGTGCCTTGACTTGGCCGACAGACATGACACACTACACGATGGTCCACACTAATCATCCTCAGGGGTCTTTCACGATGTGTGTGATGTCATCGGGTTATTCTTGTCCTATTTTTATTACTTTTGCTATTATTTCAGTCACTGTGTCTGTTCATGTGCCAGCTGAAATGTTGTAGTAATGGAAAGGAGCTACATTTGAAGTACCGTACGCAAACATACAAGTCCACAAAGTTCCTGCAAATGTTTCACAATTAAAGCCTATTCAGAAAATGCAGGGATTCTCTCAACCAAAGTTTAACAGGCTTTTAATTTGAAACAGATACAGGAAGTGTTGAGTTTGAAATAATAGCACGATGCATTAACTTTATCAAGGCAAACGGGAGCGGATCAAAAGTAAAAATATAAAAATACCAAGGTAATAATAAATAACGGCCCATTTATATTGTAGTCTGCTTCAAATGAAGCTGGTAGCCTCTTCAGTTGTGGTGAGTAAAAGCCACTATTTTTTCATTTTCTTACTTTATGTCTGTCTTGATGCCAATGGCAGTACTCACCAGGTTGATAAAGTGCCGCGCACTCTTCATATCAGATTAGGAAAAAAGTATTTCCTGTTGTAGGGGTGAATAAGGTAATGTGTATTAAGGGTTATCATCACCGCCTAATCAGAAATTGGGGAGGTATCGAGAGGAATACTGGGTATCTCCACAACGCTTTTTGGAGGAAACCATTAAAGTGTTGTCCTTCTTTGTAAGATTTGCATAATAATCAACCACAAAGCCGGCCATCCCACCTTCAGCAATCCTGTGAAATCATCCATCCATTGAGCTAGAGCATATCTGTCGGCCAGTCTGGTCCGGTCAGTGTTTACTTTTTCAAGTTACAGTGAATGAGTGAGTGAATGACCTGACATGGTGCATTCATAAATTCAGTCTGACACTCTACACTAAAATGAGAGCCCTGTTGATCGAAGAAACAGACTGTGCTATTTCTATGTGAATTAAACAACAGTAAAGTTATCACACATTAACACTGCTCGTCGCTAAGCTGCTCCGTCTCCCCACACAGAGTGCCTTAAGTACGCTCTGCCACTCCAAGAGTGTGGTGCTCTGGATAACCAAGTTGTACATTCCAACACTGCTCCTAATTTACAAACAGTCCAGGCCAGACAGCGCTGGTAATAAGTATTTCTGATAGCACCACTTGCATCATCTTCCTCCATTGTCTAAAACAAGCCAACAGAACTTGCTAGGTAGTGCTAACTAATGTCTGTGTAGGATTGTCTTGCCTCCAGCTAAGCCCCACCCATCATAAAACGTCATGTTTACTTAAAGTAAAAGGATCTATATGGCATCAAAATACTCTTACTATTTAACACAATTTACATTTACATTTCACATCAAGACAGGACAGAAACAAACACATTTTATTCTGCTGTGGTGCTGGTCAATAGTGCTATATGCTAAGAAAGTGCAATGTCAGCAATACCTTTTTTACATTAATTCAGCCACACTTGTTTCAACAAAGAAATAATGATTTTTGTAAATTTCCTTTATTATTTGTTGTTAGACTTCAGACTTACTTGTGACAAGCAAAACAATGACTTTGTCCCACCTCTGGTTTATCCTTTCATGTCATCCAATGAATTAAGTTCCGTCTTGGCTAGTCTTACCTGTCATGCCTCACTTCACTAAATGGGGGAAAAAGTGTGAATAAAAAGTGTATCAAATGTACTGCAAGCAGCAGAGTTAAACCATTCAGAATCATTCATAAGCCTGTTTCTGTCCTCTTGTGCTGTCCCCCTGCTGTATGATTTAGTGACTGCAGGATTTGGCCAATCTCTGTGGCACAGGCTGAGTTATGGGCCACAGACAGCCCCAGTGTAGTGTGTCAGCTGCAAATCGATGAACACATCTAAATATAAACTTGTCTCATGTAACGCTGACAAAATCATCCCCATTTTATTTTTCAATAAAAATCCAGCCATCGGATGGAAGCATCTGTGTGAGAGAGAGTGTGTATGAGAGAGATTGAGAGACAATGAGTGTTCATGATGTTACTGCACTGCTGGGTTTTGACTGAGCCATCACTCAAAGGTAGAGATAAAGGGAATCTCCCTCACTCCACACACACACACACACACACACACACACACACACACACACACACACACAACACACACACACACACACACACACACACACACACACACACACACACACTCTAGAAACATGGTTTGACCAGTTGAGGGTGGAGTTAGGTGAGAGTAAATTCTGGCAGAAGACAGAGGAATAAAGGAAGGAGGTCCATGGCTTTGGGCCAGGCTGATGTTTTTGTGTCTACATGGACTTCTTCCTTAGGCTGAGAATAGCATTGACTTGCCCTTTGTTTCACCCAGATATATAACTGTCTCAATGGCAAGGTCATGTGACAGTTTTACACCCTGTCTCTTTTTTTGCTTCAGCCTGACCCATCCTCACTTGATCTCAGATATGGCGCTGCATTACAGCGAGACAACAACCAATAAGAACAATGTTAAATCAAGGCAAGTTTCAATTATCCTTATTGTCAGCGAACGCGTGCCTTGTCTCGCCACTGTTCTCCGCCATGCTAATGCACCGCCAGTCTGTGGGCCGGAGGAGGGTGACAACGGAGGGAGGAGGGCCCTCGGAGGGGACTTGGGGAACAAGCCGGTGACACATTGATGGATCTCAGTCCTGCTTCGCATAATCATTCTCCTGGCCACTCGAGGACAGAGAGAGGGAGGAAGAGAGACAGAGGAGAAGAGGCAGAGACAAAGCGACAGACGGAGAAAATAGACAGAGTGGGGAAATAGAGAAGGGGAGAAAAAGAGGGAATCAGAGAAAGAAAACTGTAAGAAGGGGGAACCAGGATGTGAAGCGGTGCATTATTCTGAGGAGGGGAAGGGAGCAGAGAGAGCTGAGCGATGCAAAGCACTCGAATGAAGGAATGGGGAGAGGGGTGTGTGGGAGGGGGAGGTGGTGAAGAAGGCGAGAGGATGGAGTCAGAGGGTGAGAGGGGGGGGGGAGAGAGGCGTTGTAAAGGAGGGCCGAGGGAGCTGAGCATGTCGAGGGCTGGGAGAGATCAGAGCTGCAGCTGTGGCTCGCGATAGCAGTGTGTGTGTTAACACGCTACCTCGCTCCCCTCGTACATCTGTTCATTCATTCCCCTTCGCTTGGAGCCGGGCGCCGCCAGGTGATCATTTTCTCTGTGAATTAGGACTCCCGGCAGAGTACAGTCCATTAGGGCGGATCGCTGTGTATCAGTGTCTCTCACAACCAATTGAGCATGAGAGAGCAAGCACACACAAGTAGCGGCTGTCGCCAAGAGCCGGCGCAGCATTGTACAAATGTGACACTTGTTTTATCATGTCTTGTTGCTTCAGGACAATTGCAACAGTTGCAGTTTTACACTGATTTAAAAAAGCATAAACCACAGTTTTTGTACATTTTGTTATCATGTACTTTTTGCCTTAGTTTGTGGTATTGCTCTAATCTCCCTAAATGTTGTAATTTAACATCAACAAATGGACAAATAGATGAACTAATAACACTTGAATTTCATTCATATCGGCCAGTGTCAGCTGTAACTGTCTTATTTTGCATCACCAAGGCATTTTTATCTCGTCTTCAGTTGGTACTAAATACTCAAGCAAGGCTTTTCACAAGGAAGAAAATCCTCTGAATCTCTTAACTTCAGAGATGAACTCAATATAGCAGGATATACACTCACTGGCCACTTTATTAGGTACACCTTGCTAGTACAAGGTTGGACCCCCTTTTGCCTTCAGAACTGCCTTAATTCTGAATGGCACTGATTCAACAAGGTCCTGGAAACATTCCTCAGAGATTTTGGTCCATATTGACATGATAGCATCACGCAGTTGCTGCAGATTTGTCAGCTGCAAATCCATGGGGTGAATCTCCTATTCCACCATAACTCAAAGTTGCTCTATTAGTTTGAGATCTGGTGACTGTGGAGGCCACTGGAGTACAGTGAACTCATTGTCATGTTCAAGAAACCAGTTTGAGATGATTTGAGATTTGTGACATGGTGCGTTATCCTGCTAGTAGCCATCAGAGGATGGGTACACTCTGGTCATAAAGGGACAGGTCTTCTGCTGCTGTAGCCCATCTGTTTCATGGTTAGACATGTTGTTTGTTCAGAGATGGTCTTCTGCAGACCTTGGTTGTAACGAGTGGTTATTTGAGTTACTGTTGCCTTTCTATCATCTTGAACTCTCCTCTGACCTTTGACCTCTGGCATCAACAAGGCATTTTCACCCAGTGAACTGCTGCTCACTGGATATTTTCTCTCTTTCGGACCATCCTCTGTAAATCCTAGAGATGGTTGTGCATTGAAATTCCAGTGGATGATCAGTTTCTGAAATACTCACACAAGCCCATCGGGCACCAACAACCATGTGTTACCATAGTGTCACGGCAGGAATGTAATATAATGTTCATAATTTAATTTTAATTATTTAAAAATCCCCTTAAATCTTAGTTTATGAGCACAGCCTGTTCCAGGGCAACAAAAACACAGTTACACACAGTTAGTACATTTTCCTATGAAAAGTAATGCACTTAAATTTCTACATACCCCATGTAATCATGAGTCAGTAATTCATGCACAACCCACATATTTTGAAGGCTGGGATCATGTAACCAATGCACTGATGGGAATAAACAAGGTCTTGAGCAGTCTGTTAGGTCACAAAACACAGGACTTCCCCTTGGGACATTCTCTTGGACATGAGTGTTCAGAACCATTTCATGGTACAACTACACAATGTTCGTTTTCCTAAACCTAACCACAGTAACTTTATTGTCCTCAACCCAACCTCCATAACTTTTCATTTATTACATTTTATTTTTTATATTAAGCACATAACGTTATTTGTAGGGTGTTAATTCGCATATGGAGCAGATCTTCTTCCACCGATTCTGCCAGGTTGTTTCTATACAGTGGCCCAGAATGGACAAATCAAACACTAATGAATCAAGAGCTGCAAAGATATAGTTACATAGACTGACAGGTTCTTAGTGATTGGTCAGTTTTGATTATGTGGCGATTCTGTAATCCTGCGTCATTACACAGACCAGTGAGGAAAATCATATGAGTATTAATAATAGCAACTGGAACTCGTATATCACAGACAGGAGATGAGATGAAAATCTGTGCTGCAATATTGGGGGATACTTTTATTGTGTGGTCACTGCGTTTTACTTGTTTCACACACTTTTTAAGCAGGAATTGCAAAAATAGACAGAGACAGAGCTCTGGTTTAAGTTTTTATTTACCAGGGAAATCCTTGATCTCATTTACCAGGGTCACCAAGGGCTCACCTGAAGCTCTGCATACGTCATTTTGGCTGTCACCATCTTGTGTTTTTTGAGCCAGAAGTAACCATACTTGGGCGAAAGTATTGAGCTGTGGAGGAGCAAGGGGTGAATCTAACGAAGAAGCCAGCCTGTTACTTTTAAGCGGTGTGCCATTAATTAGCTTAATTAACTGTAAGCCTAAAATTGTACCCCCTGTACAGTTGTCATGAAGGGAGAAACTAGCTAAACAGACCAAAACCGTTTTTTATACCAGGCTGTAAACGTGTTTATTTCTGCTGTGAAGCTGGGCTATGAGGATCTATGGGGATTGACTGGCCTCTTGAGTCAGCTCAAGTGGCCTGTTGCAGTTTTTGGAACTTCCAAGTTAGCTTCTTCTTTTTTTTCTTCTTTTTTTTAGCATAGGAGGAATAGCTTTGTTGACCGAGTCCCTCTTTCGCAGGTGGTCTGTTCTTTAGCCCATACCAGAGTCTGATTGACAACTTTCATACTAGCCCAAATGGACCAAACTAAAGGGGAACCAAACCAAACACTTAAGTGTGAAAGCTGGCTATAAAATAATATATGGTGTTTTGATTTCTTGTCTATTCTGTTAAAATAAAATAATAAATGAATAAATGAAAAACCAGAGGACCTCTGAGGCAGACCTTTCGTCCTGTGATTGGCTGTGCCAATAATATTATTTTTTCGGGCTAGTGGTTTAAATGTATTTAAGGTTTTAGCTCTGTGCATGCTGCTGGTGTGCATTTGTTTCATATTTGTCAAAATTTAGCATAACTCATGGGATTAAGGTTGTTTTAAGTGCTGTGTGTGTTAACAGTGAGTTGACTTAACAAAATGAATTGAGGAAACTTTTGAAAGGACAAATACTGTACCTTAAAGGATCATTTAATTATTTTCTACCTGGGCTTTTAATTTCCTCGTTTTTGCCATCATGATGATTGATTGTGTTCACTTGCTTCTCTGTAGAGCCTGACATACCTCCAGTTTGTCTGCAGTGCTGCTCTCCACACAGCCAGAGGGCAAACACATTCTCCAGCAGCTGAACCCAAAAACCAATTAAAGGACTTTCAACAAAATGACAGCCACACAGCAACAGGTCCTGTTTTTACATCCAGTCTCCAATGGTTATCTCACACAACTAATTATGGATAGGATCAGGTAAGATTGTTTGTATCTCAAGTGGCATAATGATCTGTCCACTATTGTAGGCAGTCCAGGGAAATTTAGATCACCTATTACATTATATTCACACTAATACAGACTATAAACTCAAGATATCAACTGCCATATTAAATTTAAATAATTAATTAATTAAATAAACATACAAATTATTTCAGACTAAATAAAAGAAATAGCATTCTTTTATTACTTCTTAAGTAGCAAATGTTAAATGGACTGAATTTTGTAGGTGTTTAACTGCAACTGTTGAACACGTGTGGATTGAATTGTACTGTGCTTGAGGGGAATATTGAAATATTTATTTTTTGAAACTGAATCTATTGCCATATCTGAGAATACTGAATGAAAATACATTAATTGCCATATTGCGCAACAATAACCACACTTGCAATTATCCTCAAAAGGAAAATGCAATTGTGTTATCATCCATTCATAATGACCAAGACAAATATTCTCCTAGACTTTAACACTGCAATGTACCAATTACCATAATTACCTGCTTCTCATGGGCGATAATCGATAATTTCACATTTTTGTATTTTAAAAAGAAGTGTATAACCTGTAGTGTATGTACACCTGAGGGTATGAAAGGCTAAAATGTAGTGAGAAAATATGGATGATTTAATATTCTACAGCCCTGACCGCACTAAATCAAACTGACATCATAATGCTAATGCAACAACAACAAAGAGCAGTTCTGACTCTTTCATCCCTGCCAACATTAGGCTGTGAAAAAGAGGGATTTCTGGGGTATTGTCAAACGGCTTACCCTCAATGCCTCTGCCCCCATATAACCCTACACTACAGATGAACATAATAAATACAAACATGTGAGAGTAAAATTACTTTTAATCAGTATTAAATTTATAGGTAAGAGAGAGGGAAATGATGACGCCCAGTGTTACTATGTAATTCTCTGGTGTATCAATAAATTGTATAAACTACACTGCTGAGTGAAGTCTCTACTAACAGAGACAAACAGTGACAGCTGTGTATGAAATGTTTATATCGTCATGCCGCATTTTTATAAACACACCCAGGCACTGTCTCACCGTCCCATGATGGAGGATTAGCCTCCAATTACCAAGTATAGTAGTGATGTGCTATCGTTTCACCTCACACATTAACACTCAACTCAGACATACAAGCGGCTGTGTCTCACACACACGCAGCCAGAGAGAGAGAGTTTAACAACAGAGTCAAACCTTTCAAAAGCTCAGTGTTGGATGTAAGCCACTGCTGCTAATTAGCTTGTGCTAACACTCAGGAGATGGTCCTTCAGCACTGTGTCTAACCTAGGGGTGTCAAACTGATTTTAGTTCACTGGCCACATGCAGTCCGATTTGATTGCAGGTGGGCCAGACCAGTAAAACCACTGCATAATATGCAATTTCAACAATATTTCTCAGTGCCCTGGCGCATTGCATCAGTTGCACCATCAATATTTTTGCCCATGAATATAGCCACCTAATACATTTAAGTCCAATAATTACTGTTACTTTAGCTCTGTTTTGGTCTCCATCAGCTGAAAAATTATCTTGCTCTTCATGTCCAAATACTCCGCCATGTTCGCCAAGTGGTCATTAACTCTGTCTGTTTGCAGTTTGGTGCTGAGCAGAAAGAATTTATTGGATTTACCAGAGCTTTTTTTGCTGAAAGCAGCTGCCTGCTGGAAACAGGGTTGATAAGAGTTGCAAGACTTAATCGAATAATTGAGTTGTGGCCATAACCCCCCAAAAATGAGCTGAAAGATGCTAAAACGCTCTAAAGAGCTGAGGGGAAATGCAGAGTCACAGATAGTATGAGCAACCACTTTAACATAACAAATCATTTGACCCATTGTTCACATAAAAATATAGTTGGTCCCTCTAGGATGGTGCAATGTTGCTATTGCAACAGTTCACAAATTCAGACAATCCAACTTTACCGCAACTTTGATTATTTAAAATGGGTATGATCTCATTTCCTTGTAGAGTTGCATGCAGCGTATTGATTCACTAGTCTCTCTATCTCTCTCTGTCATGAGACTGCTGCTACGGCACCAGAGCTCTGTGCCTGGAACAGAATCACACATGGAGTCACACACACACACACATACACACACTGTTAGCATCACATAGCCAGAGTTGGGTATAACGAGTATTTGATTACTTTTTGCAGTAACGAGTAACCTAACGCGTTAGTTACTTCCGTTACTTTTAGAACGCTGGTCCTTCAGCTCCGAAATAGCAATGACTGTCTTTTCTAATAACGGAGATAACGTTAAACCTGTCAGTCCGAAAGAAGTCATGAAGCTTGTGGCTCGCTACGTGGTACAAGAAATGCTGCTATTAACTTGGCCGACAGACATTACACACTACACGATGGTACTCACCATTTTTTCAGAATAAAAGCCTATTTAGAAAATGGAGGGATTCTCTCAGCTGAGGTAATAAGGGGCATTTAATTTGAAACAAATTCAGGAAGTGTTATGTGATATGTTAACTTTATCAAGACAACGGGAGCGGATAAAAAGTAAATATAAAAACACACAGAGGGATTAATAAATAACGGACCGTCTATAATGTAGTCTGTTTCAAATGAAGCTGGGAGCCTCTGCAGTTGTGGTGAGTAAAAGCCCCGCCGCTATTTGTTAATGTTATTACTTTATGTCCGACCGTGAGGATGTACCATTGTTTGCTAGCTTGATGCTAATGACAGTAACGTTAACTCAGCGGGTTGACAAAGTGCCTCTGCTGTTTCACACCATCATTTCCCCCTTTTACTCTGTGTGGTAACATCCCTAGAGGAAATATTAAAAATGCTGGGGTGTTGTTGTCATACAGTTGTCTACGGCAGCAGATCGTTCTGTGTTTCTACTGGTCAAAGTGACGGCTGTGATGGGAGAATTGGATCTCAGTGAAGGGCAAGTGGTCCATAACTTTAATTTTGGAGACAAAAAAATGTAGGCTTAGCGCCCTGTGGTCCATTGCCCAATAGGAAATGTAGAATACTCAAAAGTTACTTTACTCAGGGAGTAACGTTGGAAGTACTTTAAAAGTACTTGAGTGACTTTACTCAGGGAGTAACTTTGTAAAGTAACTGGTTACTTTTCAAAAAAGTAACACAGTAAAGTAATATGATTACTTTTAAAGTAACCCTTACCCAACTCTGCACATAGCTAATGTTATGTGACTAGTAAGGGATGATATCACGCTGGGCTGTGTTAGCTTGTACTAACCAGGCAGAGAGAAAAAGAGGAGAGCAGCTCACAAAGACAGTCCTTCAGTGCTGCATCAAAACAACAGCAATCACCCCCCACCATCATAAATTGATTTTAAATTTGTAGGGAACACTGAATGAACACTGAAATAAAAGGCGCTGAATCCATGAGGACATCACAGCTATGTTTGCAATTTTAACTTACCCCTGCAATTTCATTGCAAAAGGAAAAAAAAGAGCACCTATAAACATTGCAACATGCATCACATTTTGCTGTGAAACTGCAGTGAAATCAGGCATTGTAGGCCACAACAATTCCAAATGCAGCTCAAATCTTGGAGGAGCTTATTTAAACATTTTAACTGACTGTATTATGTCCTGTGCTGACAAATTCTCCACTCCACACTCCATTCTGTTTTCCTTTTATGTGCTCCTCCATATTTCCCACCATGCGTTTAATTTGATCTTATATGGATATAGTACTGTACATATAGTAGTTTGATGGTTAAAAATTAAATTTAGTACATGCATTCTTAATATGACTTGTAATTGTTGAGCAGTACAGGGTAGTTCATGTTCTGGCCTGAATTTCAGCTCCTTCAGTGGTAATACAATGTAAGGCAAATTGCTTTTCAGCAAAAGTGTGTCCTTTAATTCAAATATGGTTAATAAAACCGACAGTGGGAGAGGCAGTGTAAGACTAATTACATACATGTGCCTGTGTGTGTTTGTTGGAGAAAGAGAAAGACAGAGAGAGACAAAGACAGAGAAAGAGAGATGAATAAAAGTAGAGCGCTAATCCAGTGATGAATCTGTGTGTATTTTGGTGCTGGCAGCTCTGATTTATCACCAACACTTTATTCAAGGTCCTGAAATTAGTAAGTCGCTCCACAAGATGGAAACCCCCGACTCCAGAGATGGTGACAAACTGGGTGTCTGCAGCTGCGTGTGTGTTAAGGTAAACGTGCCTCGCTTTACGTGCATGCATTTAATGTGTTCATCTGGCTGGGTTGCTCACGACTGCATGCGTTAATAAGCCTGCATCCATGCGTTTTTAATGCATGTGTGTGAGGTGTGCCGCCATCGGCCATGTGTGCTCCCAGATTAAGAGTGCAGTCAGATGACCAGTGCCAGTCATGAACAGACCCTAATAGAAACACTTTTATCTCTGGGACAAAAGTTTCTTCAAGGTGCACATCCACTTCCCGGACGATGAACAAAATATTAGCAGAATGATAGAGCGAAGCAGACTGAAGCTATTATAAAGGAGAAAGGTGGGAGAGCCAGGGTTGGGGGTGCTCCTGAGGACATTATGAGGAGCGGTATGCTGGCTGATGATGAAAAGGCTGCAGGGTCTGGCTGGGAGAATTTGTTGAGATATAGGTGCGATACAGCAAGCCTTGGGCTCAGGGCGGACACTGCTGGGGCTGAGGCTGTGAGATAATATAAAGTGCCTTTCTACAACCTTAACTCCTCTCTCTCTCTCTCTCTCTCTCTCTCTCTCTCTGTCTCTCTCTCGCTCTCTCTCTCTGCTACCTCACTCTCTCTTGATGTCTCTCACTCTTACCTGTTGGACAATTAAGCTTACACTCCAGTGCTTCTCCCTGATCTCATGCCTGTTTCCTCTTTTCTAATAGTCTTTTGTCCAGCTCTGATGGAAGTCTTCTCTTCATAAAAAAATCTATGCAAATCAGTTGTTGAGCAAATAAGACCTCACAAAAAGCACATTCATAACTCTGCACGTTGCAAGTCTGCTTTACGAGAAATCATGCACAGTGGCATGCATAAGTTTGGGCACCCCTGGTCAAAATGTCTTTACTGTGAATAGTTAAGTAAGTAGAGGATGAATTGATTTCCAAAAGGCATGAAGTTAAAGATGACACATTACATCAATATTTTAAGCAAAATGACTTTTTACTTTCAATCTTTTACTGTTTCAAAATAACAATAAAAAGGAAAAGGGCCTGAAGCGAAGGTTTGGGCACCCTACTTGGTAGCAACCCCTTTGGCAAGTATCACAGCCTCTTAAAGCCTTCAATTCTTGTTTGAGGGATTTTCACCCATTCGTCCTGCAAAAGGCTTCTAGCTCTGTGAGATTCTTGGGCTGTCTTGCATGCACTGCTCTTTTGAGGTCTATCCACAGATCAGATTTTTAATGATATTTAGGTCGGGGGGCTGTGAGGGCCATGGCAAAACCTTCAGCTTGTGCCTCTTGAGGTAGTCCATTGTGGATTTTGAGGTGTGTTTGGGATCATTGTCCTGTTGTAGAAGCCATCCTCTCTTCATCTTCAGCTTTTTTACAAATGGCGTGATGTTTGCCTCCAGAATTTGCTGGAATTTAACTGAAACCATTCTTCCCTCTACCTGTGAAATGTTCCCTGTGCCTCTGGCTGCAACACAAGCCCAAAGCATGATCGATCCACCTCCGTGTTTAACAGTTGGACAGATGTTCTTTTCATGAAATTCTGCACCTTTTTTTTCTTCAAACATTCCTTTGCTTATTGCGTCCAAAAGTTATATTTTAACTTAATGAGTCCACAGGACTTGTTTCCAAAAAGCATCAGGCTTGTTTTGATGTTGCTTTGCAAATTTCTGAGATAGAATTTTGTGGTGAGGACACAGGAAAGGTTTTCCTCTGATGACTCTTCAGTGAAGGTCATATTTGTACAGGTGTCACTGCACAGTAGAACAGTGCACCTCCACTCCAGAATCTGATAAATCTTCCTGCAGGTCTTTTGCAGTCAAACAGGAGTTTTGATTTGTCTTTCTAACAATCCTAAGAGCAGCTCTGTAAGAAAGTTTTCTTGTTCTTCCGGACCTCAACTTGACCTCCCCAGTTCCAGTTAGCTGCCATTTCTTAATTACATTACCAACTGTGGAAAAACAGGTACCTGAAAACACTCTGCTATCTTCTTATAGTCTTCTCCTGCTTTGTGGGCATTAGTTATTTTACTTTTCAGAGTGCTAGGCAGCTGTTTAGAGGAGCCCATGACTGCTGATTGTTGGGACAAGGTTTTAGGAGCCCATGACTGCTGATTGTTGGGACAAGGTTTTAGGAGTCAGAATATTTATAAGATTTGAAATTTGCATCACCTGGCCTTCCCTAATTATGATTGTGAACAAGCCATAGCCTTAACAAGCTAATTAAGGTCTGAGACCCTGTTAAAAGTTGTCTGAGAGCTCAAATGTCTTTGGGTGCCCAAACTTTTGCATGGTACTCCTTTCCTTTTTTTCAATCTAAAATTGTACAAAAGAAAATTATTAAAGTTACCTTGCTTAAAATGTTAAAAAGTATGTTTTGGAGATCAGTTAATCTTCTACTTACTTAACTTTTCACAGTTAATGAAATTTTGACCAAGGGTGCCCAAACATTTGCATGCCACTGTACATCACATCTAACCCAATGTATCCTCAATGGTTTAAAGGATATCTAACAAATGATCTTACATACTTAACACAAAGTCGTGTAGGTTAGGTTTAGGAAAAGAAAGACGTAACCTTAGACGTAACGTAGACCTTAAAATGACTCAAAATTAACTTGGTTTGATGTGGTAACAAACACTGGTCTCCTCAAAGTAAGTCCTGTGTTAGAAAGTCCTATATTTTGTGACCCATGCTTGTCAAAATTGTTGAACATTTATCTTAAATTAACATTTCCACATGTCGAAATGACATTTTGAAATTTAAGTTTTCACTAGTGAAAACGAAATCACTGCTGGCCAAGCACTATTGACTAAATGTCAAAAGGGCTTGCAATAACAGCCCATGTGTATTCATCATGGATGCATAATGTACAGAATGCACAGTATTTTCTAACTGTAATATGTACCTGTGTCTTTTTTGTGTGACTAAATGATCTCAAAACGTTTCATAAATGCACCTTTTGCCTGCCATGGTGAGCTCTGTTTGTTTGGGCTAAGTGCCAGTGCGTCTTCTAATGCTACATTTCCATTGGTTGATTAGTGGACGTAGGTCGTAATGGCAGTCACACAGTGAGATGGTCATCCCAAATTTCTGACACTGTCAGAATTTTATCCCAGGCTGTCTTTGATCGCAAGACTGTGACAAAGGCTGTCCTTGAACCTCTCTCACTGTGCGACGTAGGACCGCCATTTCAGAGCCATGACCAAAGATATCGCCAAGTTTCTTTCATGTTGGTCATCTCTCATCTGGAACAGCACAAAATCGCACTGTGTATACCAGGCTTTAGTCTCAAGTCCTGAATACCAATTCAAAGTCAAGTCTCTTATCAATGTTAGTCAAGTAAGTCCTCAAATTTGTGACTGGAGCCTGACTCCAGTCAAGTCATATGACTCAAGTCCCCCACCACTAGTGGTTAATTTAGGTGATTTCCCACTCTTCTTGGTGCACATATTTATTTGAATGTGGACCTCAGTGTTTTCTGCTTCTGAGCAGATTGGTGCTCCAGCTGGAGATGGATGTGTGCTGGACAGACAAGGAATGTCTACTATCTCTGCTTGACTGTAAGGGAATGGCAAGAACAGAGGGTGCTGGGGAGGAGATTAATGGATAATGGAAGAGGGAAGTGGTGAGTAGCAGTAGAAGGATGGGGGCAGAGCCGAGGTATAGTGATGGAGGGCGGGAAGGACGACTGGTGCAGGTAAGTGAAGGAGTGGACGGGGAGTGTGTGTGTGTGTGTGTCTGTGTCTGTGTCTGTGTGTGTCTGTGTGTTTGGGGTGGGGGTTAAATCCGGATATCAGAGATTGCAGGTCTGTGTTGAGATGGATTGGTGCTGGCTGGGCCAGTTTGTACCTGCTATCAGTTGTGCAAGGGACAGAGAGGGGAAAAAAAGGCGAAAGGAGGTGGACGGTTGGAGAGACAATGAGAGTAGAGAGGGGAAGAGCAGAGGAGGGTTAGAGGACAAGGAGAGGAATGGGAGGGAATAATCCAGGATGATGAAAGGGAGGCTGGAAATGAAAGGGAAGGAAAAGAAGAGTAAAATGGTGAGCAGGGGAGGGTGAAAGGAAAAAAGGAGATAGGATTGGAAAAAGAGAAGAAGAGTGGAATATGGGGGAGGTTTGAAATAGTAAAAACCAGCTAGCCAAGTGAGTTTCAACATATCCTCCATTGGTCTCTCTCTCGCTCTCCCTCTCTTGTTCAGTATGATTTATGAGCGCAAAGCTCCAAAACACTCTCAGACACTGTCTTCCACTGCACTGTTGATGATGTGGGTATTTATACACACACTCTGCCATTTCCTGCCTTCCTTTTGTGTGTGTGTGTGTGTGTGTGTGTGTGTGTGTGTGTGTGTGTGTGTGTGTGTGTGCATGCATGCTTGTTTGTGTACTTGTGCATCAGAATTTTAACCCAGTTTATTTGTCCTCAAAATGCTGCCCAGTGACTTTGACAACATCGGCCCTTGCAGAACATTCTGCAGAAGCAGCGACACACACACACACACTCACACAAACACACACACACATAGGATTACTGTGAATGTTCAGTATTTATCTCAAGGCCGTAATGGTTTTGGCTTGCCACTTGACAGCTTTAAACACAAGGGCTCAGCAATAGGACAGTATCAGCGGAGGAGGAAAACAACATTCATTAACAACCTTTGACCTATTCATAGACTCTCTGTATCTACCGAGGGGCACACAGAGTCCTCTTTTCCATACACTCTGTCTTGTGAGCAGCGCACCCGGGAGACACAGAGAATGGAGGAATGAATGGATGGAGAGAAGAAAAGGGGAAAAACATTCTCTAGTTTGCTGGGACTTTGAGCCAGGTTTCCCTTAATCTTCTTTTACAGTGTTATGTCATGTAATTCCTTTGAAACAGCTGAGCGCTTTCATGAATAAAAAAAAAAAAGGTAAACACTAATCACAGATGATGCTGCACTTTACTTACCAAAGATAACATGTAATTAGTTTTAATTTAGCTATTATTCATTCATGATTTCAAATTCAGGTGATTTTATGCATTGTGGGAATCCATCAATGGTTGTAGTGTCTTTGACTGCACAATCTTTTTTCTTTACCCTCCACATACGGAAGGTAAAGCTTTATTAATATGTGCGGTGTCTCTCCCACACATCTCATTCATTATAGATAACCTTACACAGGACTGATTGAATGGGAGGATACAGTACTCTGGGAAGGGAAGAGACGATGACTTGGGTGTTAACTGAGCAGGTCTGAGTGCAGCTCTTTAAAGGGGAGCGATCAATTTCCAGGACTACTGTAGGTGAGGCTCTTTTTAATTTCAACATGTGCACTGCTACATGGACAGTGGCATAACTTTTTATCCTTTTTTTTTTTAAGAAAAGGTATTACCAAATACATTTCACTCAAGGCTGACTTACAAGCTTTCCACAGCTCTTTCAGTCTTTGTCAGTGGATGAAGTTGAAGCAAACTGTCATGCTCCTAGTGCAGAGGTCGGCAAAACATATTTGAGCCTCATAAAAAAGGTAACACAGCCTTTTAAGTAGAATTAACCTATCAACATTACTAATAGATCTAAATGAGCATTCATTATATGTTTTAGCTCAAGGTGGCTACTCTGTAGTGGGCTATTTATGATTGTTTGGTACTATAACTTTTCAGCGCTGCCAATGAAAGCAAACAAATTTGTCCATTAAGTTCTCTATATTCCCCTGAGACTTTTTCCTCTTTGGATTCGGAATCCACAGCTAGCCTACATGTAGCAAGGGAGACTCAAGAATACCATAGCCATTTCTAGTGATGTCTTTAGAGGAAAAGACACCAGGCCACAGATGTATGATGCACATTTTAGGTGACAACATGTTAAAAGTATTTTTTTAATCAATGTATAGATTACACATTTTTAGAGTTGAAGGATGTAAGAATCACTTCAGGCCTACAACAATAAATGAATATTAAATTAAATATATATATATATAAAAATGGTTATTCATGTCCAAATAGTTGGGAACTGGAGGGTCGTCTGTTCAAGTCCCTGTCTGGACCAAATATGGAGCGTGGACTGGTGGCTGGAGAGATGCCAGTTGACCTCCTGGGCACTGCCGAGGTGCCCTTGAGCAAGGCACCGAACCCCCCAACCGCTCGGGGCGCCTGACCAAGGCACTGTCACTCGGACATCTCTCCACTTTATGCACGTATAGGTCCTGTTTGTGTGTCTTTCGAACCTGTGTATTAATGACAAAAAGAGTGAAAAAAATTGAATTTCTCCTCAGGGGGATTAATAAAGTATAAAGTATATAAAAAAAATATCAACATTAATATTTAAGGAGTACAGTTAGCTTACATTTTAACCGATGAGGGATGGTAAGGGAGGTGTGTAATGGAAAGGGGGTGCTGGCCCAGAAAAGGATGGAAGCCACTGATATATGATTATTATACAGGATAGCTCGCTTCTCTTTGCACAAAAAAACCTGCCAATATCTGGCATGTTCATGTAATGGGAAAGATTACAATCTGCATTCACACCTGGGTCAAATGACTCTGCAGTCGTCAGGGGTATTTATCGTCTCCGCCTGCAATCGGCATTAATGGAAACACAACACCTGGGTGAGCGTGCTAATTTTAGCCCCTTAACTGGCGTGATGTAATGACACGCTGGCACAATATACAGTCCATCTCTGCCCAAGCAGCATTTAAATGTCGTTCCAAATCAGTCTGCAGCGAGTTTGACAGACAGAATGAATAAGTAAAAGATAAATAAACAGTAGTAACCACCCTAAAGTTTTCACAGGCCTCCATGCTGCATTCCACTGTTTACTAACCTGTTTTCCAGTCTGTCTATGATGTCAAACATGACACAACAAAAAAACAACAAAAAACCCCCACAGACAGTCTGCTGCAGAGCCGTGTACACAGCTCTGGTTTACGGGCAGTAGGGGGAATATATTGCGTATTTTTGGCTGTTTTTCCTGTGTTAAAAACCTGCATACATGCACTAATTTGGTGGAAAAGGAATATTGGCGAAAGGAACACTATGCAGTTCATGACTACAAGTAATCCCACAAACACGTGCCATTTTTAACAGTGGGTCCCCATGACATTCCAATGAGTCAAACAATATCAGTCCAGGTATCTCTCAGGTTTTTTCAAAGTGGACGTATTATGCTTTTGGGGGGTTTTCCTCTCCTGTAGTGTGTTAAATAGTATTTTTATGCATCTATAAGGTCTGCTAAGTTAAAAAAAAAAAAAGGTCCAGGCTAAAGGGTGCTCTGTCTCCCAACAGACACACAGCTCCTCAACTGCCTGAAACAACTCATTTACATTCCTGCCATTACCTCCGTAACTTTATTGCATCACAATGGAACACATCATCTTTGCACACAGTGCCCGTCTGCGGGCCACTGAGCCGCGCCTCCAAACAAACCTATTTAGAGCAGAGCCAGGGCAGAGACTGCAGAGAGTTTGAGCTGTTGAGGAGACGCCATGTCTAATTACCCTTTGTTTGGACTGCTTTTGCCTTTCAGGAAGTTACACTGCCAGCTGGATGGTGTCAGTAAGATTCATTTAAGTCTCGTTACATGTTATACAAACTCACTCTTCTTCAGTTCTATGCCTCAGAGGTCCATAGTCATGCCTGTAAACATTATGGATGTTCTGCAGGGTTTACAGATTCGAGCAGTTAGGCTCTAGGCCTGGATGGTGTATCATACGTAGGATGAACTGGAACCTGGTCCATTACCCCAAAACCTTATGAGTAAATAAGAGACAAGGCATGCTGTTTTATAAGTATATGCTCTAACCTTTGCAACACTCACAACAGACGAAGCAAGCTGACCAATCAGAGCAGACTAGGCTGCTGGGGAGGTACATAAGTGTTTCAGACAGTGGTGCTGCAGAAATGGGCAAAATAATATGTTTTTTGAACATTGAAGCACAATATTACAAATACAACCCCGAAAATGAGCACAGTAGATCCACTTTGACAAAACCTGAGAGATACCTGGACTGATATTGTTTGCTGCTTTAAGTTAATTGTTTTTGAGACAAATCAATACAAGTCACTAACTCCAGTATACTTCTTTAGAATATCAGTGAAAAATCTGAAAAAGGAAAGGAACTTCACAGAACTAAAACTTATATCACACATTTGCAGCATCAGCTGTTTTTACTTTCTACAGCAAATATGCAGTTCCAGTGGTGGTAGACGGATCACCCCTCCACAACTTCTGAGCTGAACACCAACATCAGCAAAGAGGGGAGAGAGAATAATTTTAGGTCATATGTGTACTAAAAGTGAAGATGTGGAAAGTCATATAAGAGCCATGGATTTTTTTAAGAAACCTGGTAGAAGTGGGGGTTGTCTTTTAGTTTAAATAAAGCCTAAACCCAGTGGGGCTTTGTAAAGGCTTAAAATACATATTGTTTAGCATCTGCTGAGCAGAAAATTAATGCAAAATATTAAATCTGATCACTTTCACCAAGATCTGATGTCACACATTAATTTATTTTTCATTAGCAAAAGTCAAAGTGAATTGAAGTCAACCTACCATGATAAAGGGAAGTGAATGCTGTGTTGGATAAAAGACTTCTGTGGGAGCATAACTCAGTGTCAGGTACACAGGTCTGCAGAGGAGACACTGCTGAGCTTTTTAAAGGAAAGCCATGGAACATTTGAGACAGTAAAGTTAGAATCAGCAGCATTTGGCGGCTTGAAGGATCTGGATATATGGGAGTAATAAAGGCTGTACGAGTTACAGAGTGCACCTGCTCTGGACAAAATTCCCAAGAGATGCAACGTAGCTTTAAGGGCTCAGATTTGGGAGAGGGCTCTGAGGAGGCTTTAAAGTTCAGGGGTCAGACACTGCGGAGATGGTACTGCAGCCTAGTTTTTATCTTGTTCCTTGCTTTTAAGCCACCTCAGTGCTGTTTGATTTCTTTTCCTTTTCTTTGAAGGAGACCACAAGCCAAAAGATGAAATGACACTTGAAATAACGATATCTTTCAGTGTTACATTGTTGTAACTATGTAAGGGCTAATGCTTTACAAGTTGTCATCAAGAGGATGTTAACCATTCAGTGCACAGCCATTGTCCTGATTATGGACACCTTGAATAGCATTATCCTACTTATACCATGGTCACTTGCAATCAAAATCTAATTTTTCAGTTATAACTAATTTTTCCTGGTAACACCTGAGGGTTTGACTAATACCTGGAACATTCATTACCACCTGTAATATTCTGATGCAATGGAAACATTGTTCACTACTCCAGTAAATAGGATGAATCTTAGAGATGACTTAGCAATAGGAGATATTTCTTGTCCGCTCAGCTCACAGAACCATTTAGCTCAGCTATGGGCCAGAAAGAAAGTCAATAACATTGTCTCTCAGTATATGTTACACGCGTGTGTAGATAATATATGTATTCTAAAACATCTAACTTCACTCACATCTTGAAATACTCATCATCATAATCTCTCTCACACACACGCACGCACGCACGCATGCACGCACACACACACACACACACACACACACACACACACACACATTTACCTGTATTCACAGCTTTTTTGTTTTTGCCTGTATGCCCACCAGTTTCAGCCTGTGCTCTACTCCTTGTTTGTTTTATATTGTTTGATTTATTCTGGTGTGTTTTGTTGCTCTTAACTTTTACTGTATGTCTCTTTCTCTCTATATGTCTGTGCACCTCTTTTCACTTACTCTGTTATCACTGCATTGCACAATAAAGACAAAATAAACAAAAAACAATAGGGAATCCCCCTGGGCTCCGCCTCTGGACCACCCACCTGTGGTTGCCCCCTTCACTTACCCTAACACTGGCTGATCCCTCCTTTTCCACGGAAACCAATCAAGAGCCTTCCAGATCTGCCTATGAAAGCTGCTTCATAGCAAGCTCAGGACAGCTGTGATTTAAACTTACCAGTCTGCCCTGTGGTTCTCTGTGCAAATGTCAGGTTGCTGTTTATTCCACTGTCTATAGGAATCTTGGTGTAATGTTAACTAGCATGACACTCTAGCAATGCCTAGTGGCTGCGCGATCTGGGAAATTCAATTAGTCCGTCTGTTTTTACTTTCTTACTGCCGCACACGTAGGTACATAATTGAATTAGGGATGCATGTTATTGGAAATTTTGCCAATATCTGATATAGATAGCAGACCAGCAGATGGAGACATAAAATAGAATGTTTTTCAATGTATGAATATTCATTAATTGTGCAAAATAAGAAAAAGCATGGTGTTGGCCGATTTCCTGCTGATATAATTGTGCATCAGTAGTTTGAATGTTTAGACAGGCTACAGTCTTTAAGTGGCTGCTAGTGTGTATTTTCAGTTTGAAAGGTAGGATCATTGTAGCCAAGCACATTTTTGTTAAGCTCTTCTTTTTCCAGCCGGTCAGCTGAACTAAGTGGGGAAGTTTTTTTTTTGTTTTGTTTTTTTGTAAGGAATAGGAAGTGTGTTCTGTTTCCTTTGTTTTATGTTTTAGTGCCACTCATCTCCCTTCCTTTTGTTTCCCCTTGCCGGCTCCTTCTCTGTTAATCATTTCTGTGTGTGTTTATGTAGTTTTACTTCTGTTGGTGCACTAAACAATAAATGGTAGTGCTTGCCTGATGGCATTTTGTCATTTTGCATCCCTTACCACTGGCAGTCGGTTAGGTTTGTAACAGCAGGTGTCCAATTTAGGTTTTAATGGACACCTTTCAGCCAATTGAATATTCACCCAGACCATGGTGTAAGGCTTTATTAATGCTTAGTAAATTGTTTAGTAATGCTTTATAGTAGTGATATGTGGTCCGATTCTTTTCACAGTTCCTTCAAGTTGATACATGTAAATTTATTAACATTTGGAGTTTTGATACATTTTCTAAACATGGTGACAATTTTTCTGTGACACTCTGTCAGTACATAAATGTACTGCCCACCCCACAAAGTCTCTCTTCAGTGCAGTATAACTCTACGTCAATAAAGCTAATTCTCGTTTGAGTGCATTTCTGCATTCCACGTAGGCCACATAAGCTTCTTTGAGGGCAAGTAGCACTGCAGACATCTCAGTAACCTCTGCCTCTTTGTGCTGCACTCAGGTGACATCAGAAAAATCTGGAAATTGAGTGCCCCATCATATTTTACGGCTTGTCTTATCTGTTTCCTTTACTCTTCATTATGAACGTGTTGTTTAAATGCTTTTAGCAATGAAACACAGCACATCGTCTTTGTAGCATCCATGCTGTTTCCACATTACAACTTAAACCTCATTATCACCTTACCCAGAAGAACGACCGTCCAAGGAGCACATGAATGCAGTATTGGCCTTGACTGGCAGAGGTCTGGTCCCGAGTTCAATTTAAACAGTCCTTGTTCGTTCACAAACACCTTACTGTCCAAATTTTAGAAGAGACCAGTACAAACCAGTACAACAACCAATTAAACTTTGTCAACCATGAATGCAGCTGGCTCCTCAGGAACACCATCCTTCTCTACACCTGTGGTTTCTGGCTCCTCTACCTCCAGCCCAGGATTGTATCAGTGTCTGCAGCTCGCATTCTTCGGGTAAACCAAGCAACAGAAACTCAGAAACTTCATTCGGTCTCGTTCAATTAGTAAAGCTGCTCTGCTGTCTGAACTGGAGTCTGATTACATTGCATTTGGTTGCACACAGGCAGGGTAAGCAGTACCCTAGAGTAACCGTGAGTGTGAGGAGGGATTCATGAGCACGTGGACATTTGACAGGCCACCTTGGTACATATCGGATGCAGAGTTGTTAAAAAGACCAGTTTGTTCATTTTTGACCACCACTACTTTATATATGACTTTAACCCATAAAGTAGACCAATTTTGGAGTTGCAAGGTTGTGGAAAAATCCTTTTCTGTGTGACTATTTACCCTCTGAAGAAGGGTTGCAAAGGATCTGAACCAAATCTATTTATTAACAAGTTTATCAGGCATTTATTAATAGAATATAAACAACTGTTTATCACCAAATAGAAACAGTAAACATCAAAGGGTTTTTTACTACCTTAATAGCTTATTGCTGATCTACAAAAAAGCATTAATAAATGATTTACTGTAGTAACCATTATTAAAGCCATTAGATACAACCCTTTATAAAGGGTGCCCTATGAGAAAGAAGTACCCACTTTTTTTCCCCTACATTACCGCTGTGCCTTGGATGCCCTTTGCATGAATTTATATTTTTCCTGGCATTCGGCTCACAGCAGGTCTGGTCCAGTGCATTATGATTGAAGCAGCCAATATACTTAGCTTACTGTATTTCTGCTGTAAATAGATCTAGTGTGTTTGTGTTTACACCAGTAATTCTGTGAAAGGAGTGACATAAATGTGTATTTTACAGCACTGTTTAAAAGTTTTAAGAACCACCAAAAATCTTCTGCAATAATCTTTGTGGGAAGTTTAACCATCAGCCCTTATTTTCTGCTGACAATAATGGCTGTAGCTCTGAGATATGTATACTGGTTTCTTTAGCCAGCATTTTATGTTCAGCAGAACAGAGCCTACACGTTTATCTGGCCAACATTGTTCTGTGGACATGCACGAGAGCCATGTTAAACAACCCAGCATCAAGCAGACGTTTATTTTAATTAACTAAAGTATGACTGCTCATTTACAATGTCACTGTTATGGCCTGGTCAAAGATCACCACTTTAAACGTCTCAACTGACAATTTTCTTTTTCCTCTGCCACCCTCGCTCTCCTCAGCTCCCTCATCTTTCCCCTCTGTGTCTTCAGCCGGTGCTGAAATGTGATGCTGTCAGACGCTGTAAGCGGAGCTCTGTCACCGGGGCTTGTAACAGCCGTATGGTGGCTATTTTAGCGTGGACTCTGACGGTTGTGGCTGTCACATCTGATGGTGAGGGCGGCGCTGATCTGCGGTGGCAGGCGGATGAGGAGGAGGATCGCTGCTCTAGCCTCTCGTCTGACTGCACACTCACTACTGCTAGTTAATAGCTTCAAACACGCGCACACAAGACACTGCACACATGCCTCCTGCTGCCTGACCTCTGTTTTGTTTGACCACATGTACACATGTGTGCACTCACATGAACAGACACCCATATATCGTACACACAAAATAACCACTTCACCCACATACAAACAAAAATGCACTGGTCTGCACAAATGCACAAAATGAACACACATACAAGCATACACACACTAATATGTGTACAAAAAAGCAGACCTGCACACACACACACACACACACTCTAAAAATAAAGGTGCTAACTAGAACCAGGGTTCTTTGTTTGTCCCAATAGTAGAACCTTTGGGTAGAATCTTTTATTAAGAAAAACCTTTTCAGAGGGCTCTACCTGGAAGCCAACAGAAAGTTATACACAGAACCCCTAAAATCACTTTATAAGGGGTTCTACAGAGAGCCCGTTATTGGTATAATTTTTCTATGCAGATCCCTCTCTTATCCCTTTTCCACCAAATTAGCTGTGGTTCTTGAACCAGTTCCCTTCAGGAATCTTGGGTACTTCGTGCTAGCTAGCAAATCACGTCATATTTCCACCAGTTTTGCACAGGACCATTGTAATCATGGATGTGTCATCAACGGAGGGTGTTGCACATGCACAACAGAAGTGAAAAACGGGCAAAATCTTGGATCACGCTGATTACCTGCAAACTTTTTATGGATTTTCTACTATTCTACTGTTAATGAGACCACTGCACACTCTTTTTTCTACCAATGATTTTTCATTTGATCTCTCTGCATTGTCAACCCTCTCTTTCCATTCTGTAGTAATGGCATGCTGACTGATGTCCTCATGGTTCGCACTTCAAGTTAAGAAAAACCTGTTACTTTTTGGCTGCAGTTGAAAACAAACTTTTGGGTTCTTCAGAAAGGTTCCAACCAGAACCTTTGCACATTCTAATGTTGTGTTCACACTGAACGTGAACAAAAGAAATCGTGCGAATGAATTACATGTAAAGTCAATGTAAAGATGTGATTAGACGCGAATTCCCACCCACTGCATATTAGACACGATGAGTACAATGGGTGCGATGTGAATGACGCAAAATACGTGAATTAAGTGGTGCAAATTAATCATGTGCTTATTCGCGAGAGTTGAAAAATCTGAATTTAAGTGACCAATTCACACCGGGATTGCCAGTCAGCATTGAGACCCTCCGGGGACATATGACGTCGAGGATGCACCAGTGTTAATTCATTAATTGCTTCCATGCACGTATGACGTGGGTTATACACGCATATGAAGCAAGTCAACACAAAATATTCTAGCATTCAGGTCGGCTGTGGAGCTTGTGCCCTTGTGTTGTGTGAACACAACACAAGGGCACTAACAACACATTCTCACTCCGACCTTGTCACATTGGTCGTTGACTTTCCACGTCAAGATATGATATGCAAGGTTCCCTGGGTGCATTGGTTGTCGACATCCTGAGACCCCGTGTCAAGTTCTGCCTGTTACATGCATTGTCTGTTTTAAAATACACTTCCGTTGTCACAGAAAATGTACAGTTTGCATACAGTCCCTTTAAAAATTAATGCAATGCCTCGGTACAACACCCTCGACATTTTTTTTTTCCTTCAACAAAAAATGCACGTGGTTGGGTTTAGCCAATGGAAGCATTTGGTTGGGTTTAGGAAAAAAGAACAGGGTTTGACTTTACAATCTTATGGGAAGCAAACACCAGCCTACCAAGTGAAAGTCGGTGGTAGTTGGACCCATCCACCACCCCTCCCACCAGCCCTACTCAGGCTTCCGCCCCCTCAACTTTTGTTGTTGTCCCACCGCTTTTCCCAGTGACGACCAGCCACCTATCATGCCGATGCAAAAAGAGGGCTTTTTTTTTTGTCAGTGTCTGACGCTGGCAGTCATTTACTACCAATAGTAAACCAAGACTTGAATCCAAATTAGAACCAAATACAAAACGCCAAGTCCAGGTACCTGTTAAAAAATAGATAAATAAAAACAGGCATAAATGATGGTAAAAACATCAAATTATGTCGGAACACAAGTTAAATGAATTGATTTAAGTGATTCCAGGTACATCCATCCATCCACTTTCAGCTGCTTATCCGAAGCTGGGTCGTGCGGGGAGCAGGCCAAGCAAGGCACCCTAGATGTCCCTCTCCCAGCGATGCTTATTCAGCTCCTCCTGGGGGATCCCGAGATGTTCCCAGGCTAGACAAGATGTAATCTCTCCAGCGTGCTCTGGGTCTACCCTGGGGCCTCCTACCTGTGGGACGTGCCCAGAACACCTCTTATGGGAGGCACCCAGAGGGCATCCTAATCAGATGCCCGAACTCCCTCAACTGACCCCTTTCGGTATGAAGTAGCAGTGGCTCTACTCGGACCTCCCTCCGGACCAAATGTCTGCATTTCTCACCCTATCTCTAAGGCTGAGCCCAGACACCCCACACAGGAAACTCATCCCGGCCACTTTTATCTATGATCTTGTTCTTTTGGTGACTACCTAAAGCTCATGACCATAAGTGAGGGTTGGGACAGGGAGAGTATACTCCAGGGTGCTGGAAAGGAGGCTCTGACTGATTGTCGAACCTCTGATTCAGGAGGAGCTGTGGACCAGAGGAGCTGGCCCACTGTTCCACTGGTTTCTCAGCTCTTTACCCTTGTGAGGCCGTTGGGGGGATCATGGGAGTTTGCCCATCCAGTCTACATGTGTTTTGTGGACTTGGAGAAAGCTTACAGCAGTGTCCATCAGGGAGTCCTTGGAGGGTACTACAGTGTACTGGGGTTGCTGAGATGAGCCATCTGGTCCCTGTATGACCAAAGTGAGAGCTGTGTCCGTATACTCTGAGTAAAGTCAAACACGTTCTCAGTGGGAGTTGGCCTCTGCCAGGGTTGTCCCTTGTCACCGATCCTGTTTGTGCTCATCATGGACAGGATCTCGAGACGCAGCCAGGGAGAAGAATGGGTCTGGTTTTGGAACCTCAGCGTTGCGTCTCTGCTTTTTGCAGATGATCTGGTTCTGTTGGCTTCATCACAACATTACCTCCAGCATACACTGAGGCGGTCTGTAGCAGAGTGTGATGAGGGATGAGAGTCAGCACCTCCAAATCTGAGGTCATGGTTCCCAGCTGGTAAAGAAGTGGATTGCCCCCTCTGGGTTGGGAGAGAGTTATTGCATCAAGCGAGGGAGTTCAAGTACCTTGGGGTCTTGTACATCTCCTTTAAAATTCCCTTTTGAAACACGAATAAACATTTGAATATCAGAGGGTAAAGATCCTTGAACACCCATCAATCCTTGAAAAACCCTTTCTTCAAGAAAGGGTTTTTCAGAAGCAAATGGTTTTGGGTAGAACCTCAGTCCTTCAGAAAGAAACCTTTTCGAACCTTTATTTCTCAGAGTGCATACACGCACACACACACACACACACAGTGCGGAGCAGCACCGCAGTAAGGTCGCTGTGCTGCCATTACTTACAACGCTGAGCACTCACTCCTCCTAGATCTCCTCCTCCTCCCTCCTTTTCTGAGTCTCTTATTTCCTTTTTTTCTTTGTATCTGACTGACTTTCTTTTCTCTACACATTCTGTTCTCTCTCACCTTCCCATTTTTCATTCATTCCCTTGTTCATTTAGCCCAGTGATTTATTCTTTATGACTTCTGATTCTCCCTCTCTCCCCCTTCTTGTTCTCATTATGTGCTCTCTCTCTCTCCCTCTCCTGTGCTCTTGTTCCCCTCATGCTCACTGACTCGCCTTTCCTTTCTCAGTCGCTCACATTCACACCAGAGTGGCTCTTTTGTGTTGAGAGGATCGTATAACCCTTACACAGTATTTGAAGTGTTACAGCCCTCCCTGCTCAGCTCATGTTGGGTTGAGTCCAGCTTTCTCGCCCACGGAGAGTGACTGGGTCTCAAAGCTACAGCGATGAGCCCTCTACTCATGTCTCTAACCCCGAGGCTTCAGTGGATCAGAGGAGAGATAGACCTGCAGCCCTCCTCACTTACAGCCAACTGCTTCAGCTGTTCACCTGAATACTGAAATGTTAGCAGCACCAACTCACACACATACAGCAGGAAACACACTCATTGGATGTCAGCCTTTAATATAATTAGTTTTGGTGTTTAAGAAGTTCGCATTTAAAATAAATATTTAAACGTAATATCTTCATGTGATCCTGATCTTTATTTTACATTTTCCTTAACTGCATGTTTGTGAGTATCACTGCACACATCTTTTACACATTTCCATGTGTCAAATTCTGCCTTGAAAACCAGGTTAACTTCAGAGCAGAGTCCTGCACTGGTCAGATTTTCAGGACCTGCTCCCAACCTGGCACCCACAAATACGACTAATTAGTTATGCAACCCAACCCGACCCGCCACAGCCCGACCTGGAGCCACAAGTCCCATAATAACCATGTGCTGTTAGGCAGCATATTTAAAGTGATCATTCTGTGACATTCATACATGTGAACTAAAATAATGTATTTCAAAATGAAGGTAGTTCATGAAATACAATTTCACTTAATATTTTTTGATAATTGTCATTATATTGAGCAGGACATCTCCACAGTTAATGTGCCTGTTAGTAACGCATCTGATTGAAGAGGTTCTTATATTCCAGCCGACGCAGAAGACAGAGTCAGCAGTTAGAAAATTAAAATGTTAAAGCATAAACTTAAATTTATTATTTAATTTTATTTTATTTTATACATTTATTATCCAACATATGCAATCAGACCCACATGTTCTATTTTTACCCAGAAAGAAATAACACATAATATCAATATCAATATTTTGTGGGTCACCCGTCATGTACCCATAAGTTCCCTGACCTGATGGAGGACTCTGCTACAGACTTGTTAAAACACCATGAAGCCAGTAAAACACTTGAAGCTTTTATATATAGTAAATATCAAGTGGCCAAATGTGCACTCAAGGATACAAAATGCAAAATATGCATTTTTTTGTAAATTGGTTCCTGAATTTATATTTGTAATATGTTTCTAATTAACTGTCACATACAGTATTAAACACATGGGGCGGCTCAGTGGTGCAGTGGTAAGCACTGTCACAGCAAGAGGGTTGTGCTGTGCAGCACCTCCAAATCTGAGGTTCAAACCTGCTGGCCAGCCAGGGGCCCTCAGTATGGAGTTTGCATGTTCTCCTTGTGCCAGCGTGTGTTTTCTCCAGCTTCCTCCCATAGACTAAAGACATGCAGGTTAAATTGGCCATCGGCGTGAGTGTGAGCTTGAATGGTTGTCTGTCTCTATGTGTCAGCCCTGTAGACTGGCGACCTGGGATAGGCTCCAGCCACCCCCTGCGACCTTTAACAGAATAAGTGGTTGTGGGTAATTGAATTGCTCAGATTAAGGAAAAGATTGACTATATCTGCTTTCTGGATTCATGCACCCAAAAACTGAAGACTGAAGAAGGCAAAAGGTGGGGCTAATATCCTGCGGTTTTCTTTCATTTAATTATAATATTATTCATATTATGCCACATATCAGTTTCATCAAATGGTGTCCTTTTAAAGCTTGTCAAACTGATTTCTTCTTTTAGTCTGCGCCTGTTGGTTTTGCCTTCTAAAATAACAACCAGCCAAAGTCATCGAAAACCGGCACTTGGTCAGTGACTTCCAACATCAGACACAGAGGAAAAAAGCCGTCCATTCACGTCGGCACAGTACTTGGCTGGTGTTCACTTTCCGTAAGATTGTAAAGCCAAACCCAGTTCTTTTTCTCCTAAACTCAGCCACATGCTTTTGTTGCCTAAACCCAACCACGTGCATGTGTTGGCAAAACATTACCACGTGCGTGTGTTGCTGAAGGAAAAAATCGTCAATTTGCAATGTTGTACCGACGTAGTGCATTTATTTTGAAAGAGTCAGTATGTAAACTGTATATTTCCTGTTAAAACGGAAGTGTATTTTGAAAACAGACAATGCATGTAACAGGCAAAGCACCCAGGGTACCTTGCACATCAGATCTCAACATGGAAAGTCCATGACCAAATGTCGATATGTGACAAGGTCAGAGTGAGAATGTGTTGAAAATGACAACTGTATCAGCTAGCTCATTAATGCTAATTATGTAAGATGGTTGAAACATTTAAGCTCTTTTGAATGCTTTCAGCAGACTTGTTTTAAAACAAGAGCCTTGTAAGTAACATCGGCAGTCCTGAATATGCACTTTACATTTTGACAATGCTGTGCTGAATATGTGGTTAAGTTTAGGCTTGAAAACCACAAAATCATCACTATAAAAAAAACACCCATGTTTGTTGTCTATAAACAGTGTTGGGCAAGTTACTCTTACAATGTAATATATAAGATATTCCTAGTTACCTTAATTTGAAAGTAATACGTTACTTTACAATAATACTCTGTGTAGAGTAATTAGTTACTGATTACACTACTTCTGTGTTACTTTCACCAAAATGAGCTCAGAAGAACTAATGTTCATTTTAAATGGATGAGGGTCATGTTGTTTCACAACAGCTAATCAAAGCACAGAAGCTCCAGTTTATTACAGTTCATTTCAAATCCAGTGCTGCAGGTCTGACCCATTCATGCATTCACATACAGTGGTTACCACTTTGTATTAAAATCCCCTGCTGATATTAATAATAGGGTGATGATATAAAACTATTATGTAAGGTAGATTGTTTAAAATAAATGCATATCCTTGGACACAGGGAGGGTCAGGCAGAGGATCAAAGTCTGGTAATTATGAGATATGGATCAGTATTTGTGGGCCTGTGATATGAAACACAATAAACAAATGTTGAGGTTAGCACAACAACCGGAGTGTGAGAGTCACTCACTATGATGAGCACAAATTAATACACCGGAGCTGGAAGACCCACCTGCTGGTTCCCAGGTCAGCTACAACAGCATCGCAGAGAGAGTTGTGCTTAAGAATGGGACTGTGTGCCAGTGTTGCGCTGCAGTTGTAGGGGATGTGAATGGAAACACATCCAACATATGCTAACATCACCCAGATGTGTCGATCACCAGGATGAGGAAACAACAAACCGAAGGCCAGCTCCTCATCCATGCTACTTTCAGGCAGCCTTAGGACACAAGAGCAGAACAAGAAACGTTGTAGACGTTGCAGGTGTATTAATGGAAACACACTGAACATGATAACGCACAGTACAACATGACCCAGATGTTCTGATCACGGCAACCTATTTTGTAATGTAGTGTATAACCGCATGACAACACACAACAACCCTCGGGGGATGTTTTTCCTGGTGGTGCACTGGCAGAAGTGGTGTGGTGTGGATCAGCATAGATGAACATGAAATGAAAACAATAAACAGTTTATTTTGGATGGTAACGCGTTACGTGCCACTATTACCTGAAATCCTGTTGGTAACATGGTATATTACTTTGTTACTGCTAAAAGGTAATATATTACTGTAATGCGTTACTTTTGTGTTACCCCCAACAATGTCTGCAAAGCAGCTGGAAACACAGCAATGACTCACTAAATCCCAGCCGGTTTTGTTGTTTGTTGGACTTGAACAGTGGCCTGCTGCTTGGCAGGCGTCTTGCCTAGGTGACACACCAGTCAGTCAGTGTTGCTGTCGCAGGTTATCCAGCATAAACATGCAATTCCATCATCATGTCAAACACACTCACATTCTTGCATACTATACAGTATGTACATATTATCAATGTGCATGTGAGAATTAACAGAGAGAAGCAGAAGCACACATACAGAACAAGTACATGCACCCTGCAAAAGACATGTACAGAAAAAAAATCACTCATACGTATCCACGCAGTCACACACAAAGTTGGCATGTTACATAGTCGATGGAAAAGCAAAACAAAGGTCTTCAGATGACTTAGCTGCAGTAGTAACCTTTGAAACTCTTCAAACTCAACAGGGCGATTAAAGGGAAGAGCTATCTTTGTGTGTATTCACCTTGTCTGCACCTTTGTTTGACAAAGACTGCAAATTATGCCTATGCGTGTGTGTGTTTGGGGGCTGGTCGTGATCACCCCCACACACACACACACACACACACACACTCCAATAGTGCCACTCAGCCATCTGTGTTACACCCCTGTCCATGACCTAGTCCCTGCACATGATTAATTCTGCTTTATTCCACTTTATGCATTAAAGTCCATTTCAGAAAGGTCAGCAAAGGGGTGGTTCAGGCAGGAATTGAGCAGCCCCCGCCCCTCCTCTTAAGATCGTTTTGTAGACTCAAGGCCAGTTTCCTCTTAGTAAGCTCACATTAAATTCACACATCTTTCTTTTTACCCCCTCCCTTTCTTTTCATAAGAAAAATTATGCAGAATAGTACTACCCATTCAATTACCGTTAAGCCCTACTTACCCAGCAAAGAGAAAAAGGGATTCTAATTCATTAGGTGGGATTAAATGACGGTTTAAAAGGCATTTTGGTGTCTGGGAGAGCAGTGACTGTGCTAAGGAGTGGTAGCTAGCGAAGCGATGAGGGGTGTAATTTGAGTCCTCTGCATTTCTTGTCCTCGAATGTCTTCCTTTCACATTTCACGCCTGTTGGGCTGCCTCAGATAGACTTTTTATATGTCTGTTAAAAATGAAGGTGTCTACCTAAAAGGCATCATCAGGCGCAACTCCTTAACGGCTGGATGTCAGCAATGGAACTAGATTGTTATCACTGACAACCCTGAAAAACCCTGTATCATCAAAAAGGCAACTTTTCAGGACTTTGGAACCATCTTGGATTCCAACTGACAACACAGTTGTTTTTTTTAATGCATTTTTAGACACTTTTTTACTACATTATGGCCAGATTTGGGCAAGTTGCTCTCAAAATGTAATATATTACATATTGCCAGTTACCTTCATTTGAAAGTAATAAGTTACTTTGCATTACTGTGTAACTTTCAGCAAAGTGACCTCAAAGGAACTAATGCAGGTCTGACCCATTCATGCATTCACGTACAGTGGTTACTACTTTGTATTAAAATCCCCTGCTTATATTAATAATAGGGTGATGATATAGAACAATTAAATAACCTTTTTAAATAAATGAATATCCTTGGACACAGGGAGGGTCAGGCAGAGGATCAAAGTCTGATAATTATGAGATATGGATCAATATTTGTGGGCCTATGATGTGAAACACAATAAACAAATGTTGAGGCTTGCAAAACAAACAGATTGGCATGCATGTCAGTCACTGGACTGAGCGCAAATTAAGGAAATGTGGGATTTTTGTTTGCTTGCTTGTTTTTTATTATTCCATATATATAGGCTACATATTTTTACACTGGGAGAGGGTGAATGAAATAATTAAAACTGGCCAAATGATTTGAAATGCCAGGACTGCATTCAGCCAAAAAAGAGGGCTCTTAAATAAAAAAATAAAAAATAAATAAATAAAAAAAATAAAAAAACTTTTGCCCCAGTGCAATGTGACAGTATAGAGCAACCAACTTGTCCACCCACAGGGTCCAGATTGCTCCTTGGTCATTAGTTTAAAGTCCACACAGTTTAATACATTCTGTGTCATACTTGCATTTGGCCATGTCATCAAGCTACTTTGCTGTCTCTGTCAAGGAGCTGTCCGTTATTCACTCATTCTATTGCAGGAAACAGCGCTTCAAAATGAAGTGTTTTTTTTACAAACTTGACATGTTTTTGAGTCACATGAGGGCCATTCAGTAGTGGCCCATGACCCACTTTTGGACCGTGATCCACTTGTTGGGAACCACTGATATAGAGCAAGACACTGCGGTGGCCAATCAAATATGAGTACTTGTAAATGCCTGGTGTCTTTCTGTATTTTACCTTGTCAGTGTCATCATTAAAGATAAAACCATCACTGTGATAATTTTCCAGATAAGCCTTCAAACTCATGGATCTCTGACTCAAACTGGACTTCACATGCCCATCTACACAGTCCCTCGGATTAGTTTAACCCCAAGTTGTTGGTGGTCTAACCAGCCACTAACACCTTCGTCATGTCAACAACATGAGATAACAATGAGTTAGTGCTGTACAGCTTGTTGTGTTGCCCCCAAGTGGCTAAAAGAGTCTTTGATGCAGATTTAGGTATAAAGGAGCATGTAAATGTTTGAATCAAGCAAAGACAATGACAGAAAACTGCCGTAATTGGATTGATATTGATATGGCATTATGGCAGTAGATGCTTTGAGGATGTGGTTTCATCCAGGTGGTTCATTTTGTCCTCAGATTCTCAGATTCTACTTTCAGTCATGGCAAAGTGCATAAATCATAGATAAAGAATACGGTGCAGCACTCCAATTTAAGTTTTTATTGCCGTGTAGATGATTCGGGCAAGATGCCATCTTTCAGCATGCATTTCAGGCAATAATAGTGTCAAACCTCAATTAATATTCATAAATCGACAATACAACCATGCACACAGCTGTGTCAAGAACACCATCCCTCATGCACTGATTCACTCCCACTCCCTGAGACAGTGGCTTGAAGAAGAGCTAGAGGCTCTGCACAAACTGCTTTCTGGGTAATAATTTCTTTTTAGGGCTGGGAAGAAAAAAAACAAAAAAACACGTAGATTCATAATAATTTTATGATCCGCTCAAATGGGGAAAAAGTTGCTCCTCCAGCTACAAAATATTTTGGAGACTCACTAAGAAATTCACTTGATGCTGTCTACAGTATATTCAAGATGATGGGAGAGAAAAGGGCAAGGGCAGAGAGACTGAGGGAGAGCGGTGAGTGATGATAGGGCAAAGAAGAGAAAAGAGGACACCGAACAGGTTAGAGGAGTGGCACTCCTGGCAATGCCACAATTGCAGTACTTCTTAAATTCTAGCCTGACAAAAAGTCAGTTGAGTGCAGTGTTTATCATGGTTAACCTCAAGGTCTTACTTTAGTATGTCTGTGTATGAGAGGAGGGTCAATCTAATATTCTGTCTTCCTTGTGTATGCAAATGGCGTGTGGGCAAAACAACAAAAGTTAAAAATATTTTTCAGTATGTTGCAGTCTAATGCATCTCCACTAAGCAGAGCCCCAAGGAGACTAAATGTGTGGATATAGTGCAAAAGCTATTCTGTTTATACTACACTGTGTATCTGCATACATGTTCACACATTTGTCAGGGTGTTTGATCAGACAGATGATGTCATTTATGCCATTTAGACCTATGAATTACTCTCAAGAGTCCAGGCTGTATTAGATTCAGTAGTTAATGCTAACACCAGAATGACAATGACACCTAGACTCTAGGTCCATTTAGCATTTCCACCGCAAACAGTACTCTTTCATGTGGTTGGGGTTGTTGTCACTCGCTGCTCTGTCCAGCACTCACTGTATTTCCTCCTTTATCAGTCTGCACTTCATTTATCAGAATGGTTTGCACATCGACATTTTCCAAACAAAACAGAACAGGCTGCAGTGATAGTCTCTCAATGGGATATTTGAAAATAGCATGTTTGCGCATTTAGTCCTTCTAAGGCAAGCTCAGGGCTTTGGTGTTGCCGTAGCCCTCAGAAATCCACATAATCCAGTCAAAATTAATCTATATTTTTAAACGTTTGAAGAGCCACTCATTACCAAAAGTGTATGTCATCCAAGAGAGACTATAAAAACTAATGGAATGGTCAAAGTTGTCATATAGAAATTTAAGGTGTGCCAATGGATTCACGTCATCAACACATACGTTGTGTAACATTACAAGTAAACGTTCCACCTTAAAAGTTGCCAGCAGTCAGCCCAGTGAATTAAGTTTTTTTTTTTTTTTTTTTTCAGACTACAGCTGCTGCAAAAGGCATCAAAACATCCTTTGACTTTATAATTACAGTCTACGAATATATGTAAAACTCTCCACAGGATAAACAGTGATTAGACAAGCTTCAAAACCAGCCACGACTCAGGCCTAAGCAAGAGTGACCGTGGTCTACAGACCAATCAACAGACTGCAGTGTTCACAGCTCCACCTTTTAGTGCTGGATCTGTATGCTTGGTACCCCAACAGAGGGATGATCAAAAATTGGGACGGAATGGAACGGTTCCATTGGTAACATCCACAACTTTTCACAGTGGAAATGAAAAAAAAAGCAAACCGAACTGAATTGAACCATACCGTGCTTAGACTCACAAGTCAGTCTTTAGGCGCTTTGCTGAACTAAAGACTGATGACTTACTCCCTGATTTTGTGTTTAGATGGGCGGATACAATTTCAGAGTTTAAAAAAACTCCCTGCGTTGCAGAACCAATAGTAAATCTGCAGGGCGGTCCTTCGGTGGCTCGCTGAACTCTTGTGCTTGTAAACATAGTCCCACTAGAAACACGTGTAGCGGTACAAAATGGCTC